>NC_138307.1:58636618-59236618 GCF_965601325.2 Salmo salar
CAAAGCAGCTTGCCATGGGTGATTACAATAGTGTGGAAAGAACGCCATTTGGTCACACTGGATAATCAAAAAGTTGCTATTTGTGGAATCTACACTTCGACTACAGTCGGTTTAGAGAAAAATGGGACGCACACCTTGTAAGCTGCACACCAGACCAGTGCTAACACCAGAGACGACATCACTGGGAAGCCACTCTCTTATTGGGTATCTGGAGAGCCAGTCAATGACAGGAAAGACTCCTTTCACAACCTTCAGGGCCTGCCTACCTGAGCAGCTGCATTGTAAAAAACACACATTTAATGTCAAACATTATTACAGTCAGCATAGACACAGACACAGACAGACAGACTCACTTCTCACAGACCAAACATACAAAATGTTGCCTGTTTTCCTTTCAGTAAGACTATTAAAACCTTGTCCAAACTGACCCACAGGCGCGGCTGAGTCTCTCCCTCAGGGTCCTCTCCTCCCGGGCCTGCCTCTCGTTGTCCTCCTCAAATGTGGGGTTGGAGTAGATGGGTCTGGACACAGTGTATGGGTACAGATTCTCTGGAGGGAGGGCATCCATACCGCTCCACCTGCTGAGGAGACAGACATGATGGAGAAGTTTACATGGAACACCACCAGTGAGCACCAGTGCCTTCCCTTATGAAGTGTAAACTTCTTGAGTTAGAAAGAGTTTCTGAAGATTTGCGTGACAGACAATGGGATAGAGCTGGTCTTTAAAAAAAAATGTTTTACAATATTTATTAAGAGCTGTCATTTTATTGTGAGGAACTGCAGTTTGATCAGATTTTTGTCCACTGTTATGTGAGTGATCTTACAGACCTATTCAATCAAACCTGGCACTTCCGGGGTAGTGAGAAAGCCTGTTTGAATGTATATGCTGTTCTCGCCTTTTATTTCTCTCTGCTTGTCACCATATATTTTGGGGAATGGCACACATAGCTAGCCAGTGAAACTTTTGCTTTATCTTATCAAGTGTGAATTATAATGACACAAGGATTTTGTGACAATAAAACAAAGTCGGGACCTGATATAGTGACTGCAGAAAAAACAGGTGTTAGATTTAGCTGAAGAGCCTCCTCCATGTTTTTATCTAAGAGGCCATTTGATTTGTATCTTTCCAAAACAGTCAATAGAATATAATTCATTACATGATGTCTGAGCTTATCACCAAGATTACTCTAAGGTCAAAGGTCAAATACACAAACAGGACAGTACTATAATTTAGGCACAGTCATGTTAGGCTATAGTATCCATGATTTCTATGGTAGATTTTTCTAATATATATATATATATATATATATATATATATATATATATATATATATATATATATATATATATATATATATATATATATATTTTCACACCTTGTGATGTTATTCAGGTTCTTTGAGAGGAAAACTCCTTCATTCATGGAGTCATTGATTGCTCCAGAGTGTTACAATGGGACAGTTAGACAAAGTTTTGGTCATAAGATCTCTCTCTGTGTTTTTGACCCAGTAGTTCTGCGTGTTGGGTTTCAGCATCGCACCATAGCCAAGAGCATCCTTAGCTTGATCTCACCCCAAAGCTGTCACTAAGGAACAGGGTTACCAACGACATAGCGGTGCCAGGCTAAGAATACATCCAAAACACAGCCTAGCCTAGCCTAGCCTAGCCTAGCCTAGCCTAGCCTAGCCTAGCCTAGCCTAGCCTAACTAGGGTAAAATCTGGGGAAAGCTAACCACAGTTCTGAAATATATTTTTTAAAGCACATGTTAGTCTGCGAGTGAATAAGATACACTTGTATGACATAGGAAAACACTGGATGGTCCGGGTAGCGGTGGGTCTGACATTCTACACCTACACCTAATATAACACCAGAGGCTTGTGTGAAAGATGGAGTTTGTGTTCAACACAGAACAAACTCTCTCTTTCATTAACTGTATATTTACGAGTCAGTGGATCAGAGCCAGAGTTGGGGGCTTGTCCCCCAATCAAAACCATTGTAAGTCGCTTTGAATAAAGCATCAGCTAAATGGCATATATTACTGTAATTGTTATATAAAGGCCACCACCACAGGCTTTTCAAAAGGTGCACTACAGTCCAACTTAGATATCCCTCTTTGATAACCTCTAATCATTTAAATTCAGTGTTCTGTTCTAGGATATTACTTTCATTATTTTCTGATTATGTCTGAAGAACTGTGTTCACAGTTTGACCATGATGTTTGTCCAGTTTGTTTTGCTGTTGGATGACCACACAGTTGCATAAATATTTACAAATCCATGTGTCACAAATTAAAACATCTAAAAATATAATTATACTTTTACAAAAGTATTGTGTCATAATCCCTTACCTGATCTCCTTGGTTAGTTGTTCTATATTCCAGAATGTTGCTCCTTTTCAAAAGTGAATAGGTTTGACCACAAACATTACACATCCTCTTACAAACAGTCTAGGACTAATTCTTCAATGTCATACTCTCCTTCTCTCTCTTTCTTTCTTAGAGCCCCATCCCTGTGTGTGTTTGTGTTTAAGGCTTATATGAGGGAGGGGGCCGGGGGGAGTTGGGGAGCAGAGGGGTAAGGGGTATGTGTGTCCGAGTGTTGCCGGTGGAGGAAGCACAAGGGAGCTATAGAATCTACAGAGCCCAACTGAAGATTCTGCCAAGGGTGGCTGTGTGTGTGTGTGTGTGTGTGTGTGTGTGTGTGTGTGTGTGTGTGTGTGTGTGTGTGTGTGTGTGTGTGTGTGTGTGTGTGTGTGTGTGTGTGTGTGTGTGTGTGTGTGTGTGTGTGTGTGTGTGTGTGTGTGTGTGTGTGTGTGTGTGTGTGTGTGTGGGTGCGCATCTATAGTTCATGTTGACCTGTGGAGGTGTGACTGATTACTGAAAGTGGGACTGAATGCACTGAACGTTATTTGACCCTGTCCTTAGCACAGAATGTTCAGTAAGGTCCCTCACCACTACAATACTAGAACATGAAACAGTGTGTAGACTATGTTACACATATTGATACAAGTATCATCACAGTGAACTTGATGCTCTTGTCTTGATTGTTTTCATGATAAGCCTTGAGTCAGTAAAGAAGCACTGTTCAGTCTGTCATAGAAGTTACTTGCCAAACGCTATGTTTTGATAAGATCAAATGGGTTTGTTTTGTGCCAAGCCCTGCTGTGTGTGTATGAGTGTGTGTGTGTGTTCTTTTCTGATTATGTCTGAAGAACTGTGTGCACAATTTGACCATGATGTTTTTCCATTTTGTTTTGCTGTTGGATCACCACACAGTTGCAAACAAATGTACAAATCCACGTGTCACAAATGAAAACATTTTAAAAATCATTCTACTTCTACAAAAGTATTGTGTCATAATCACTTACCTGATCTCCTTGGGTAGTTGTTCTATATTCCAGAATGTTGCTCCTTTTCAAAAGTGAATAGGTTTGACCACAAACATTGAAAATGAAATATCCTCTCACAAATAGTCTGACTAATTATTCAATCTCTCTCTCTCATAGCACATTTCCACTGAGGATTTACCCCAGTGTTTAACCCAAATGGCTCAGACTTTTCTGTTTCCCTCTATGCGGGCTGGCACCCATGTCTCACTGGGCCATGGCTCCGGTGGACCTGCTCTGACTTGGAGCCAAAGCAATGCCCTGGGTACTTTTCAGCTGTCATTTACATAACAATGGCTAACTGAACTTTAACACCTTCTCACAAAGCAACAGTCTTGAATGATACATATGTTGTTGATTCTGCTCGCCACAAGTCTTTAGGGTCAAACTCCTGATGGAAACACTGGTGGTACCCTCATCCCTGTGTGTGTGTGTGTGTGTGTGTGTGTGTGTGTGTGTGTGTGTGTGTGTGTGTGTGTGTGTGTGTGTGTGTGTGTGTGTGTGTGTGTGTGTGTGTGTGTGTGTGTGTGTGTGTGTGTGTAAGGCTTATGAGGATGGGGGCTGGGGGAGTTGGGGAGCGGAGGCGTGAGGGAGGTGTGTGTCCCTGAGTGTTGCCAGTGGAAGAAGCACAAGAGTTGACTTCTCAGAGCCCCACTGTAGATCCTGTCGTGTGTGTGTGTGTGTGTGTGTGTGTGTGTGTGTGTGTGTGTGTGTGTGTGTGTGTGTGTGTGTGTGTGTGTGTGTGTGTGTGTGTGTGTGTGTGTGTGTGTGTGTGTGTGTGTGTGTGTGTGTGTGTGTGTCTATAATTCCTGTTGACCAGTGGAGGTGTGACAGATTACTGAAAGTGGAACTGAATACCCTGAGCGTTACTTGACCCTGTCCTTGGACTGACTGAACAGTGCTTCTTTACTGGCTCAAGGCCTATCATGAAAACAATGTCATTCATTTTCCAGTATTGTAGTTGTGACGGACCTTGCTGGACATTCTGTGCTATGCCAAACGCTATGATTTAATAAGATCAAATGGGTTTGCTTCGTGCCAAGCCCTGCCATGTTACTACAGTCAGCTAGCTATACATCTGAGACCTGACAATGTGTGAGTGTGTGTGTGTCCGTGTGCCTGTGTGTGATAAATGTGTGTAGAGGGGAGGTTTAAAGATGAATTTGATTATATTTGGCTGGTTGGGTTTACCAGGCAGGTTAAGAGGATTCAATATGTAACATCATAACGTTAAGACAGAGAGTTGTAGTCAGGAAAGCCCAGGTCTTTTTCATTAACAGCAGCTTATCACTCTTCATTCTCCACCGGGGAGCTGTTGTGTGAGAGACTTGCTAAATCATTCCCAACCCATCCAGCATTTAGGTCTCTGATCTGGGTATAACTCCTCTTTGCAGTCCCCCAAGCACTGGAAGGTCTATGATACTCATATATTCAAACAGCATGTTTCTAGCCAAAAGGCATACACAGGGGTTAGTTGTAATTATACTGCAGTATGCTATGCAGTATGCTCTTTTGCAGCATGTACAGGATACTACTGCTGTCAAATTTGTCAGTCTTGATCAACTGACCTCTGATCTTGAACTCCCTCTAGTGGATATTCAAAATACTGGTAAAAAATGTTCAGACTGAAAATAACTACTCTGATTTTTAACATTTTTATTTAACCTTTTTTTAACTAGGCAAGTCAGTGAAGAACAATTTCTTATTTACAATGATAGCCTAGGAACAGTGGGTTAACTGCCTTGTTCAGGGGCAGAACAACAGATTTTTACCTTGTCAGCTCGGGGATTCAACCAACCAACCTTTCGGTTACTGGTCCAACGCTCTAACCACTAGGCTACCTGTAGCCCATGATTAGTCTGGCTGGGGCCGCCATGCTTCACCTCACCTGGGAGCTCTGAACACATGAATCATAACACGTGAGTTATGATTGTAATGTAATATGTGGTTATCATATTGTTCAATATGTGCGTCCATGGCCTTAGGAGGCAAATGAGAATGGTTATGCATGCTAGCTAAGTTATTCAACAGTCACCAAAGGAAACAGAGCCAAGAGGGCCCATAAATAGTAGACCTTTCCCAGAAAGACAGATTTAGGGTTAAGTATGCTTTTGTATACTTTTTAGCCAGTAGTTCTGAAAGTAGTGCTCACGAGCCTAAAGTGGTCCCCGAAAATTGCATACTACGTCAAATATATGCATGTACAGTGCCTTCAGAAAGTATTCAAACCCCTTGACATTTTCTTCAGGAAAAAGTCAAAGGGTCTGAATATTTTCCGAAGGCACTGAATGCACGTCATTGCCTCTCTCTCTCTCTCTCTCTCTCTCGCTCTACTGTATGTACATCTTGCTAGCTGTCGCTCAAATGGCAAGGGGCAAAAGCTCAATGGCTGGAACTCGAATTGCTAGGGGCTGACCCACGTGGGGGTAATGTAGGGGAAGTTGCGCTGCACAGATTCCAGTAAAAAGTCAATTTCAAGCTAGGGATTTTGTGTATAATTGAGTTAAGACAGTAGTTCTGCTCGTAGAACTACACATTGACACATCCAGCCCAAAGCGAGAGGTTTCAAACATACTCACTAGTCGGCAAAGTTCCGGAGAGTGTCAACTGAGATTTACCCATCATTTCCCTGAGCGCAAAGCCTTGATTTACCAATCAAATGAAGACTAGCACATATCCGGTTGTGCTACTCAACATGGTGATAATGACTCTGGTCTTGGTCATATGCCAACCTAAGAATATCGAATTGTAATTTGATGATGCCAACCAGAAACTACATTTTACTTTTACTAATGGGATACAACAAGCACTTTCTTACCGTATAACAAATTGTGTACTTCATGACCAATATTTTGGTGTCAAAAAGCATTATTTTAAATAAATGTACATATTACATTTCAAATCATGTCACCTTTATGAGTTCCAGTATTCTTTGACAACCTTTTAGGAACATTTATTTAACATCAATATCTGTCTTTCAGGACATTTTTTATTTTCTGTCCTTAAGCACACAATCAATTTTTTTTTAAACTACTACTCCAAAGTAATGTAAAAACTTTACTTGAATGGGGTTATTCATTCAGAAAAACATGGTACAGTACATAGTACATTTCAGATCATTTCACCTTTATGAGTGACAGTATCCTTTGACAACTGTCTATGTACATTATTTAACATCAATGTCCATGTCTTTCAGGACATTTGTAGGACAATTGTGTATTTTCTGTCCTTAGGCACACAATCAAACAGTTAATCAGAGCTTAAATATTACACAAATCAAGGTTCATTGACATGGGAGGGGGCACAGACGGCTTGCAGAGCCGATGGAGATGACTTAGCGAGTATCCTCACCCAAGAGGATTACACAGCATTCCAAAGCATAACAGAAACACAGCAGTATGATATGTGGATCGGACTCTACTGGAAGACTTCTACCAGAATGTGGCAGTGGTCCAATGGGGACTCCTTTCCATACTGTGTGTCTGAACCTCAACTGGGTGGTAGTAACTGCTGCTCCCTGACCTGTAAGGGCCATGGACAGACTGAACACGCCTCCCTGGACAAGATAGACTGCTCTCTGAAGAGACCTTTTCTTTGCACTGGAAGTAAGACTGACATCTGTTATTGAACAGACAGAGAGAGGAAAAGATAGGCAGAGGTTGCATCAGAGGGCACTAGGCTGGATTCAAACCTTTTCTGACACCATAGACATCTGTTCCAGAGGCTGTGGCTAGACCAGCCGGGCAACAAGACTACCATCTTATTGGGGTTATTGGGGGATGTAATAGAGGGACAGGGATGACATTTTAGCCCAAACAGGGTCCCACTACAGCAAACACTGTCACATGTCGGACACAGAGATGCTACATGGCGCTTACTCCAGCCACCTCTCTCTCCCCACTCTCACTAGGAACAAATGCAAATGTGTGTTCATTTTACATCTGCCCCTGCAATGCCCTCTAATGCTCATCAAATCAAATCAAATCAAATTTATTTATATAGCCCTTCGTACATCAGCTGATATCTCAAAGTGCTGTACAGAAACCCAGCCTAAAACCCCAAACAGCAAGCAATGCATGTGAAAGAAGCACGGTGGCTAGGAAAAACTCCCTAGGAAAAACTCCCTAGAAAGGCCAAAAACCTAGGAAGAAACCTAGAGAGGAACCAGGCTATGAGGGGTGGCCAGTCCTCTTCTGGCTGTGCCGGGTGGATATTATAACAGAACATGGTCAAGATGTTAAAATGTTCATAAATGACCAGCATGGTCAAATAATAATAATCATAGTAGTTGTCGAGGGTGCAACAAGCACGTCCGGTGAACAGGTCAGGGTTCCATAGCCGCAGGCAGAACAGTTGAAACTGGAGCAGCAGCATGGCCAGGTGGACTGGGGACAGCAAGGAGTCATCATGCCAGGTAGTCCTGAGGCATGGTCCTAGGGCTCAGGTCCTCCGAGAGAAAGAAAGAAAGAGAGAAAGAGAGAATTAGAGAATTAGAGAGAGCATATTTAAATTCACACAGGACACCGGATAAGACAAGAGAAATACTCCAGATGTAACAGACTGACCCTAGCCCCCCGACACATAAACTACTGCAGCATAAATACTGGAGGCTGAGACAGGAGGGATCAGGAGACACTGTGGCCCCATCCGATGAAACCCCCGGACAGGGCCAAACAGGCAGAATATAACCCCACCCACTTTGCCAAAGCACAGCCCCCACACCACTAGAGGGATGTCTCCAACCACCAACTTACCGTCCTAAGACAAGGCCGAGTATAGCCCACAAAGATCTCCGCCACGGCACAACCCAAGGGGGGGGGCGCCAACCCAGACAGGAAGACCACGTCAGTGACTCAGCCCACTCAAGTGACGCACCCCTCCCATGGACGGCATGGAAGAACACCAGTACGCCAGTGACTCAGCCCCTGTAATAGGGTTAGAGGCAGAGAATCCCAGTGGAGAGAGGGGAACCGGCAAGGCAGAGACAGCAAGGGCGGTTCGTTGCTCCAGCCTTTCCGTTCACCTTCACACTCCTGGGCCAGACTATACTTAATCATAGGACCTACTGAAGAGATAAGTCTTCAGTAAAGACTTAAAGGTTGAGACTGAGTCTGCGTCTCTCACATGGGTAGGCAGACCATTCCATAAAAATTGAGCTCTATAGGAGAAAGCCCTACCTCCAGCCGTTTGCTTAGAAATTCTAGGGACAATTAGGCCTGCGTCTTGTGACCGTAGCGTACATGTAGGTGTGTATGGCAGGACCAAATCGGAAAGATAGGTAGGAGCAAGCCCATGTAATGCTTTGTAGGTTAGCAGTAAAACCTTGAAATCAGCCCTTGCCTTAACAGGAAGCCAGTGTAGGGAGGCTAGCACTGGAGTAATATGATCACATTTTTTGGTTCTAGTCAGGATTCTAGCATCCGTATTTAGCACTAACTGAAGTTTATTTAGTGCTTTATCAGGGTAGCCGGAAAGTAGAGCATTGCAGTACTCCAGCCTGGAAGTAACAAAAGCATGGATACATTTTTCTGCGTCATTTTTGGACAGAAAGTTTCTGATTTTTGCAAAGTTACATAGATGGAAAAAAGCTGTCCTTGAAACAGTCTTGATATGTTCTTCAAAAGAGAGATCAGGGTCCAGAGTAACACCGAGGTCCTTCACAGTTTTATTTGAGACGACTGTACAACCATCCAGATTAATTGTCAGATTCAACAGAAGATCTCTTTGTTTCTTGGGACCTAGAACAAGCATCTCTGTTTTGTCCGAGTTTAAAAGTAGAAAGTTTGCAGCCATCCACTTCTTTATGTCTGAAACACAGGCTTCTAGCGAGGGCAATTTTGGGGCTTCACCATGTTTCATTGAAATGTACAGCTGTGTGTCGTCCGCATAGCAGTGAAATTTAACATTATGTTTTCGAATGACATCCCCAAGAGGTAAAATATATAGTGAAAACAATAGTGGTCCTAAAACGGAAACTTGAGGAACACCGAAATTTACAATTGATTTGTCAGAGGACAAACCATTCACAGAGACAAACTGATATCTTTCCGACAGATACGATCTAAACCAGGCCAGAACTTGTCCATGTAGACCAATTTGGGTTTCCAATCTCTCCAAAAGAATGTGGTGATCGATGGTATCAAAAGCGGCACTAAGATCTAGGAGCACGAGGACAGATGCAGAGCCTCGGTCTGATGCCATTAAAAGGTCATTTACCACCTTCACAATTGCAGTATCAGTGCTATGATGGGGTCTAAAACCAGACTGAAGCGTTTCGTATACATTGTTTGTCTTCAGGAAGGCAGTGAGTTGCTGTGCAACAGCTTTTTCTAAACTTTTTGAGAGGAATGGAAGATTCGATATAGGCCGATAGTTTTTTTATAATTTCTGGGTCAAGATTCGGCTTTTTCAAAAGAGGCTTTATTACTGCCACTTTTAGTGAGCTTGGTACACATCCGGTGGATAGAGAGCCGTTTATTATGTTCAACATAGGAGGGCCAAGCACAGGAAGCAGCTCTTTCAGTAGTTTAGTTGGAATAGGGTCCAGTATGCAGCTTAAGGGTTTGGAGGCCATGATTATTTTCATCATTGTGTCAAGAGATATAGTACTAAAACACTTCAGTATCTCCCTTGATCCTAGGTCCTGGCAGAGTTGTGTAGACTCAGGACAATGGAGCTTTGGAGGAATACCCAGATTTAAAGAGGAGTCCGTAATTTGCTTTCTAATGATCATGATCTTTTCCTCAAAGAAGTTCATAAATGTATTACTGCTGAAGTGAAAGCCATCCTCCATTTGCGAATGCTGCTTTTTAGTTAGGAAATTTCGGGGAAGGTTTTGAGGGAAACGTTTACATACAGTAGTATGATTTGATATGTTTTCTTATTTTTCTTAAATTTTTTATCCTGTTTTAGCATATAAAAAATGCTTGGAAAGATCAGAGGTTGGACCTAAGCAAGTGTTTAAATACTTCCCTACACATATAGAAATTTCGGATTGTTCTTATTTTCCTCAATTAAGTTGGAAAAATAGGATGATCGAGCAGCAGTGAGGGCTCTTCGATACTGCACGGTACTGTCTTTCCAAGCTAGTCGGAAGACTTCCAGTTTGGTGTGGCGCCATTTCCGTTTCAATTTTCTGGAAACTTGCTTCAGAGCTCGTGTATTTTCTGTATACCAGGGAGCTAGTTTCTTATGACAGATGTTTTAAATTTTTAGGGGTGCAACTGCATCTAGAGTATTGCGCAAGGTTAAATTGAGTTCCTCGGTTAGGTGGTTAACTGATTTTTGTCCTCTGACGTCCTTGGGTAGGCAGAGGGAGTCTGGAAGGGCATCAAGGAATCTCTGGGTTGTCTGAGAATTTATAGCACGACTTTTAATGCTCCTTGGTTGGGATCTGAGCAGATTATTTGTTGCAAACGCAATAAAATGGTCATCCTGTGTGTCTCTAACCTGCCACCACTCCCCCAGTGCTCTTTCCCTCTCTCTCTCTCTGTGTGGGTGTATCTGGTTGTGTGAGTGGAGACAGGTGTGCTGGGGTCAGAGCAGAACCCCACCAGCTGCAACCTGTTCCATAATCAAGACCTCTACAAATACTCAGCCCTGCCACTTTCATGCTGCCAGATCGTAGCCTCTGCTCATTCCGTCCGCTCTGACTCTGGTCCCTGTCACCAGTTCCTCGTCTCGCCAGTCCTGCTTCCCTGCCCTGGACCCCCGCTCTACTGCTTCCTTGGATTCCACTCCGGACCTGCTTACCCTGCCCCTACTCCCCTTGCCCCAGCCTCCCTTCCTGGCCCCTTCTACCCGCCCGAGCTCCTCCTGGCCTGCACCGCATCTCCCCCCCACTTTTCAATAAATACCTTGGTTACCTTATCCCTTACTCCCCGTCTGAGTCTGCACTTGGGTTCACCTGTTCCACCCCGCGTAACAGTTCATGTGGTTTCTATTATGAGATAATCATTCCATACTGGTAAACATAGAATACAGAGGCTTGAACTACACAGTTACACAGTAATTTACAGTCTTTAAAGGACAGTGGAAGAAACGTTTCTTAATTATTGTAAATAAGCTGGATCTCACTTGAGTGGCTGTCTCATCTTATCATTCCTATGTCCTTCTAGAAAAGAGAATGAAGCAGACCATTGTAAGGATGTCTCTGAAATCTAACTCAGGAGCTGACCTCAATGACCCAGTGGTAAAGGAACAGATGTTGGAGCAGGTACAGTAGTCCTACATCTCCCACATCAGAAATCAATGTCATCCTCACTCATTTCACTCTTCTCATATGATCTCAAGTTTATATTCCTATTGATCATATTATTAAACTCTGATGCTTGATTAACATAGGAGGGCTGCTGGCTTTATCTGGTTTGATCACATCTCACAGATCAGAAAGGAGTTTGCCAAGAATGGGAACTTCATCCAAGGCCTACACTAGAGATAACTGCTGAATGGAGATGTTTTTTGGAAAAACAGTTGATCTTGGAAGCCCTGTAAGCACTTTTTTGTAGAGGTGTGGACATGACTTGGACTCGAGTCAGACTCGAGTCACAAATATGATGACTTGCAACTCGTCTTTGACTTTAACACCAATGACTCGTGACTTGACTTGGACTTGAGCCTTATGACTCGACCTGACTTGATTCCCTCCCCAAACCCAAATATTGAAAATTATGCTTTTTTAAAAAGTGTGCAGCGCATCAACTCTTAATTTAACGGATTACAGTTGCAATCGGACAGCAGCCAATCAAATTGTGCCAGATGAGAAAACATTGTGCGTGGCGGCGCAGAGGAACGTCGGTGGGTGAATTCAGATGGAGCCCTGGGAAAGATGATACCCAACATTTTTATTTTTGGATTATAAAGACGACGCTGTATCAACAAAAAATGGATTGCAACTTGCAAATCATGCGGGAAGAAAATTACAGACGGAGGCGCAACAATTTCCAACTTTGTTCGACATTTGAAGCTGCAAAAATAATGGTAAGTCATGGCTAATATAGCCGACAGCTATATATTTTATTACTTTACTAGTGTAGACTAACGTAATGTTAAATCATTGAGCCTCCACACAGTCAGTCAGTGCGGGAACGTGATCATTGCACCCAAGATTGAGCTACAACTGGCTAGGCAGTTGGTAGCCTAAATCCTGCCTGATGTTACTGCTGTTCCTAAAACCATTGACATACATTAGCCTACTGTAACCACACAGAGAGAGAGTGTGTGTGTGTGTGTGTGTGTGTGTGTGTGTGTGTGTGTGTGTGTGTGTGTGTGTGTGTGTGTGTGTGTGTGTGTGTGTGTGTGTGTGTGTGTGTGTGTGTGTGTGTGTGTGTGTGTGTGTGTGTGTGTGTGTTAAGGTTGGGCAATTTTGTACAAGCCTGCATCGCCCGACTGCGCCCCATAGCGATCCTCGATAGTCGATCACTATTGAGGGGGTGTGTCTTTCTCATGGCTACCCATGTATTTCCATGGAAATATAATGTCTATTTGGAAAGTAATACATATATAGATATTTTTAAAAGCATTCATGATTTGCGTAAATGTAATATTCCAACTTACTCTTGTTAAAAATATGAAATGGTATTACGTTTGGTGAAGAGCACATTATGACTTGTTTAGGACTCAACTCAAAGTTTAGGACTTGACTTGACTTGATACTTGACAGTCTGACTTGAGACTTGACTCAGACTTGCCTGTCTTTGACTTGGGACTTGACTTGGGGCTTGAGTGCTAAGACTTGAGACTTACTTGTGACTTGTAAAACAATGACTTGGTCCCACCTCTGCCTTTTTGTGTCACAGTTAAGCAAATGGCCCCCATTATGTTGGGTCTGTTGTTCAGAGTCCCTTGTACAGTGTGTTTTTAGTTTTTGCATCCAACTGACAGTATGGAAATGAAGTAGTGTTTGTTTTCTAAGGTCAGTGTGGGTCTGGATGAAGAGGACCAGCCATGATGATGAAGGTCCAAGAAAACTAAAATAGCCAAGCTTACTGTGAGTAACCCTAGTACCTAATAATATATTATATAAATAACATTATTTTAGTTCACAGACAAAGTTTATAAAATAGTTAGGTTTATGCTTATGAAAGTACATTTATATTAGTATCAGGTTTCAGGTATGAGCCAGATGCAGACAGTGTCAAAGAAACAAAAGTTTATTTCTAGTACAGGGGCAGGCAAACGACAGGTCAAAGAAAGGCAGAGGTCAGTAATCCAGAGAGGGTGCAAAAGGTCCAGAACGGCAGGCAGGCTCAGGGACAGAGCAGGCAGGGGTCAATAATCCAGTGAGGTGGGGGGAGGTACAGAACGGCAGGCAGGCTCAGGATCAGGGCAGGCAGGGGTCAATAATCCAGTGAGGTGGGGCGAGGTACAGAACGGCAGGCAGGCTCAGGATCAGGGCAGGCAGGGGTCAATAATTCAGTGAGGTGGGGCAAGGTACAGAACGGCAGGCAGGCTCAGGGTCAGGGCAGGCAGAACGGTCAAAACTGGGAAGGACTAGATAACAGGAGCAAGACAGACAGAACAAACGCTGGTGGGTTTCACGAAACAAAACGAACTGGCAACAGACAGAGAATTTTTGTTGGTGTATGAATGTAGTATGATACGTTTGTTGTACAGGGTAATTTGATTAGTGAAGAGAAGGGGAATAAAAAGGATATTTGTGAATTTTCAAGATGGTAGTTAAGGTGCAGCGTGGTACGTGTTCATATTTCTATTTTTATTAAACTCAGAACACAAAATCAGAACAACAAACAAAGAAAAAATGAAAGTCACGTTCTGCATGCTAACTGAGCTGTACAAAAACAAGATCCCACAACTGAAGGTGGAAAAAGGGCTGCCTAAGTATGATTCCTAATCAGAGACAATGATAGACAGCTGCCTCTGATTAGGAACCATACTCAGCTCAACACAAAGAAATCTAAACATAGAATTGAACATAGAAATATAACACATAGAATGCCCACCCCATGTCACACCCTGACCTAACCAAACAGAGAAAAACGGCTCTCTCAGGTCAGGGCGTGACAAGTGTAAAATTCTTCATAATGCGAAATATATGTTACACACTATTCATGAATTCATTGATGTGAATACACTATCAAAGGACATTTCCTGAACCAAGATGGCCTCTTGGTCAGGTAACCTACCCTATAAAGGTGACTGCCGAGCACCCCAAGCAATCTTTGGTTCGGCAGACATCAGAGGACACTCATCCAGTATGAGTTCATGACAAAAACATACTTTTGCCAGTTCTCTATGAACATGTTTTGCCCTCTATGCTGGGATGGTTTTTGGTGCTACAATACATTGGATTCTTGTCCACCTCACTCTATAGCCGGAGTCCAATTGGCTGTTAGCATCCAACAACAACTAGTCTTTAGTCTTGGTACACTACAACTCTACTCTAACCTGATCTTACAAGACACTTCATCAGTTTATTTCATTCACACTCACTTATGGATGTAACCGTCGACATTCTTAAATAAAATATGTTTGATTAGTGACAATGGTATTATCACTATTTTCACCCTCTAGCATGGATGGTGAGAGGGAGGCACAAATCGAAACTGTGTTGAATTTCTTGCCCACATCATGGTGGTATGGTTCAGAGAACTGTAAAGATGGAGACTGTTGTAACATCATTATAATAATTAGGTGTCTACATTTGTCCTGTTTCACAAATGAATTGGAAATATGTTGTTTTTGCATATCCCACTCCCCTTGAGACACCCTCAGAGAGTGGGGTCACAGCCGGAGATCAGCCACTAACGATGGCAACCCTGGCGTGCAATTAGGGTTAAGTACTTTGCTCAAGGGCACATTGACAGATTTTCACCTAGTTGGATCGGGGATTCAAACCAGCAACCTTTCGGTTATTGTGTCACGTTTGTCGTATGATGAAAGAGACCAAGGCGCAGCGTGTGTATCGTTCCACATTTTATTGTAACTGTGAAACTATGCAAGACATACAAATAAACTACTAAACAAAATAACAAACCGTGACGAAGAGGTGAAACATACACTACCTCAAAATAATCTCCAACAAACCCAAGTGGGAAAAACATCTACTTAAATATGATCCCCAATTAGAGACAACGATGACCAGCTGCCTCTAATTAGAGATCATCCCAAAAAACAACATAGAAAAACTGAAACTAGAACATAACATAGAAAGTTTAAACTAGACAAAACCCTGTCATGCCCTGACCTAATCTACCATAGAAAATAAAAGCTTCTATGGTCAGGACGTGACAGTACCCCCTCCCCCCAAAGGTGCGGACTCCGAACGCAAAACCTGAAAAAAAAGGGAGGGTTAGGGTGGGTGTTTAACATCTCTGGGCTAGGTGGGATGTTTGCGTCCCACCCTAGTCAACAGCCAGTGGAATCCCGTGGCGCGAAATACAAATACCTCAAATGCTATAACTTCAATTTCTCAAACATATGACTATTTTACACCATTTTAAAGACAAGACTCTCGTTAATCTAACCACACTGTCCGATTTCAAAAAGGCTTTACAACGAAAGCAAAACATTAGATTATGTCAGCAGATTACCCAGCCAGAAATAATCAGACACCCATTTTTCAAGCTAGCATATGATGTCACAAAAACCAAAACCACAGCTAAATGCAGCACTAACCTTTGATGATCTTCATCAGATGACACTCCTAGGACATTATGTTATACAATACATGCATGTTTTGTTCAATCAAGTTCATATTTATATCAAAAACCAGCTTTTTTTACATTAGCATGTGACGTTCAGAACTAGCATTCCCACCGAACACTTCCGGTGAATTTATTAAATTACTCACGATAAACGTTCACAAAAAACATAAATTATTTTAAGAATTATAGATACAGAACTCCTTTATGCAATCGCGGTGTCCGATTTTAAAATAGCTTTTCGGTGAAAGCACATTTTGCAATATTCTGAGTAGATAGCCCGGCCATCACAGGCTAGCTATTTTGACACCCACCAAGTTTGGCACTCACCAAACTCAGATTTACTATAAGAAAAATGTGATTACCTTTGCTGTTCTTTGTCAGAATGCACTCCCAGGACTTCTACTTCAACAACAAATGTTGGTTTGGTTCGAAATAATCCATAGTTATATCCAAATAGCGGCGTTTTGTTCGTGCGTTCAAGACACTATACGAAGGGTGACGTGCCGGCGCATATTGTGACAAAAAATGTCAATATTCCATTACCGTACTTCGAAGCATGTCAAACGCTGTTTAAAATACATTTTTATGTTATTTTTCTTGTAAAATAGCGATAATATTCCGACCGGGAGAAGTTGTTTTCATTCAAAGACTCAAAGAAGAAAATGGACTCTTCACGTGCACGCGCGCACCCGTCTCATTATTCTCAGATCGACCACTTACCAAATGCGCTACTGTTTTTCAGCCAGTAACTGCAGAGTCATTATTCAACGTTCTGGCTCCTTCTGAGAGCCTATGGGAGCCTTAAAGTGTCACGTTACAGCAGAGATCCTCTGTTTTGGATAGAGATGACAAAGAAGGCCAAGAAATGGTCAGAGAGGGCGCTTCCTGTTTGGAATCTTCTCAGGTTTTGGCCTGCCATATGAGTTCTGTTATACTCACAGACACCATTCAAACAGTTTTAGAAACTTTAGGGTGTTTTCTATCCAAATCAAACAATTATATGCATATTCTAGTTACTGGGCAGGAGTAGTAACCAGATTAAATTGGGTACGTTTTTTTATCCGGCCGTGCAAATACTGCCCCCTATCCCCAACAGGCTAATGTCGGTGGCGGCTCTGGTGCAGGACGACGAACCCTCTCATCCTGAAAATCCGCCCTCATCGGTGGAAGCTCTGGGCCGCCGACCGTCGCTGGAGGTTCTGGACCGCCGACCATCGCTGGAGACTCCGGACCACAGACCGTTGCTGGAGACTCCGGACCGGGGGGGCGTCGCTGGAGGCTCCGGACCGGGGGGGCGTCGCTGGAGGCTCCGGACCGGGGGGCCGTCACTGGAGGCTCCGGACCGGGGAGCGTCGCTGGAGGCTCCGGACCGGGGGGGGGGGCGTCGCTGGAGACTCCGGACCGGGGGGGTGTTGCTGGAGACTCCAGACCGGGGGGTGTCGCTGGAGACTCCGGACCGGGGCACTTCGCTGGAGACTCCGGACCGGGGGGGGGGGGGGGCGTCTCAGGAGGTTCCGGGCCGTGGAACTGTCGCCGGAAGCTCCGGGCCGTGGAACTGTCACCGGAAGCTCCGGACTGGGAATGTGCACTGGAGGCCTGATGCGTGGGGCTGGCACAGGTGGCGCCAGACTGGTAACACACATCTCAGGGCGAGTGCGGGGAGCAGGAACAGGACACACCGGACTGGAGAGACTCACTGGAGGCCTAGTGCGTGGAGCCGGGACAGGTGGCCCCAGACTGGTGACACGCACTTCAGGGCGAGTGCGAGGAGCAGGCACAAGACGTACTAGACTAGGGAGACGCACTAGAGGCCTGATGCGTGACACCGGTACAGGTGGCACCGGACTAGAAACACGCATCTCAGGGAGAGTGCGAGGAGGAGGCACAGGACATACCTGACTGGGAACACGCACTTCAGGCGGAGTGCGAGGAGCAGGCACAGGACGCACCGGACTAGGGACACGAACTTCAGGGAGAGTACGAGGTGGTGACACAGGACGTACTGGGCTGTGAAGGCGCGCTGGAGACCTGGTGTGTATAGCCAGCTTCAATGGCGCACCAGACTAGGGTTGTTTTTGTGGGATTTTTGTTTGAGGTGCAGTCGGGGTCTGCACCTTCGTGGGGGGGGGTACTGTCAGGTCCTGACCAGTGAAAAGGGTCATTTGCCATAGTAAAATGCTCAGGGCGTGGCAGGGGAGTTGTTTTGGGGTTTTTTGGTTCAAGGGGAATTTGTTCTAGTTTTCATTTTCTATGCATCGTTTTCTGTTTGGCCAAGTATGGTTTCCAATCAGAGGCAGGTGTCTTTCGTTGTCTCTGATTGGAAACCATACTTAGGCAGCCTGTTTTCCTTTGGGTTTTGTGGGTGGTTATTTTCCATTTAGTTGTTGTTACCTGATGGAACTGTTGGTTGTTTGTTATTTTGTTTTTTTGAAGTGTTTTCATTAAAAGTAAGAATGAGCACTATACACGCTGCGCCTTGGTCTCTTCAATACGACACCTGTGACAGGCCATGATACAGCCAGTACTTCTACACCTGCTACTGAGTATTAATCAGATGGGATGAATATTCCTCTCTTGGTATTATAAACCAACCTGCTATGACTGTTATCTAGCTGACCATGTATTCAAAGTAGTTGGGTAGTGGTGCAGAACCTGTCAACATCCAGATACGTACGAGTCTCATTTTAACCGTAGCTTATTGGAGCTTTTTCAAAGAATATTCATGACACAGTATACTATCTTATAGTGAAATGCAATTCTGTGCCTCTCATTGACAATATAGTGTATGGGCCTCAATGTCCTCAGCATTGATCATATGTTGTAATATTGTTTTTAAGAAGAATACGATTGCAAAGGGAAGGGATACTCCTGTTAGCTTTTGAAACTTTCAGGAATTTTCATAACATACAGACGCAATCTGCTCTTAAAACAGAGCTCCCTGCTTGTGTGGACAATGTAATATGATATTAAAGATTTTTAAAAAAAGTAAATAACAAAGTCCCAATGTTTTTATTGTCACAATCTACAGTATATAGAAAACAGGGATAGACCATCCTATTAGTAACATCTTTCTGATGTGACCTTTGACCCCACAGCAGCCAGGTCCTCACCAGTGATGGGTACTGAGGTGTCAGTACTGGAGGGACATCTGTGACCCTTAAATCCAGCTATCCCATTGCAGAGAATGTCATTCTTGGTACAACCTGGGGTAAAAACTGTTTTAATACACAGAGTGGATGAATCTGTTCTGACTACATAGCTTGGAAGAGTACAAACAAGGTCACCTACAGTAAAGACGAATACAAATACAGTCTTACAGGTAACTTTAGTGCAGGAATGAGCCTCACCATTTCAAACCTTGAGCCTGCAGACAGCAGCAGCTACTGCTGCTTTGTCAAAGTCCCTGGACACAACATGTACTACATTGAACAATACAGCCTGAAGGTAGTGAAAGGTAAGTGTTGCTCACGTTATACTATTTTCAATTCGTTTTGTTCAGACAGATGTTACCATTTGATTAACCTTTTAGGTCCTGTAGCAACTGATAATGTAATAAAATGACAATGTAATAGCTGCTGACAATGGAATAACTTTTGCATTTCTAATGTAATAAATACTGATAATGTAATAAATGCTGATAATGTAATAAATACGCTGATCACACAACGTAATAACGCTTTTGTGCATAATGTGATAATTATTGCATTGTGTTGATTATTACATTCTGAAGTGGGTGTTTCTTTTTCCATGAATTGTGTAATAACTTTAACCAATAATATAATATTCACCCTCTTTTTTTTTTTTTGTTCAAGCATCTCGAAGTGTTATGCTTCAGTAATAGCTGACTACACACCAAACCACATTCCTGAACCATACTGTTGCTCTAAACTGGACTTTAGCAGTAATATCAAGACTTTCAAATGACACAATTGAGCCCCCAATATACTGTCACTCGTTGATACAATGAGTTAGCGAGTCTTTCAGTGTGTCTGTCTGCGTAAATGAGGGAGAGAGAGTGTGTGTGTGTGTGTGCTTCTGCATGCAAATTTTTTGTTGTTGCAAACAATTTCTACAATCTCAACTGATATGCAATGTTTTTTACAGATATAAACCTGCAAACAAAAACATTAGGACATCTAATGTTAAAGTCATTTGTAATTGTTTTTATTTTTTTCTCTTAAGGTTATCTCGTTTCATTATCATAGTTTTTAGTAAGAGGTAGTTGAGTATTTTGCACCATAGTTATTGCTGATGAAATTAACAATGCCCACAAGGATAGTAAAACCAAACACACACACACACACACACACACACACACACACACACACACACACACACACACACACACACAAACACACTCAAACAACACTTTTAACATAGTGTTTTCGACTTAAATATTTTGCACACTTTGACATTGTGTATGTTTATTCATACAGTAATTATTATTCAACATGTCCTCACCTAGATTTTCAACTCACTGAATTCTAATCATCCCACTACGCCACCATATCTGTGTCAATGACTGATTTCACCTGTATTCCTACACTTTGTACCTTAAAGTAAATCTCAGCTCTGGTAAAAAATACACTCATGAAAAACAATTATATTTATAGTGATTCAAGAGTAACATTAAAACATAATAATATTCCCCACCAACATTAGACAACTATAATGAAAAACCAAACTCAAATTGCTGAAATAAGACCATTTCGCAAGGACGGTCCCTTGGGACCATCATACAACATCCTAATGACAAGTAAAAGGGAAGTTCTGAAAACGTCCTACAAAGGTCCTGACTTGGCTCTGACATGCTCCTCAGTGACGTTCTGGTAACTTACAGGGAACTAGATATAGGTCCCCCAGAGAACGTTCCCTTGGGACCATCACACAACCTCCTAATGACTAGTAAAATGAAAGTCTTGAGAACATCCTGAAAAGATCCTGACATGGTCCTCAGTGATGTCCTGGTAACTTACAAGGAGCTAAACAATGGTCCAACAGAGAAGGTTCCCTTGGGACAATCATGCGATGTCTCCTTGACTATCATGAGATTTCCCCTTGACCATCTTGAAATGTCCCCTTGGCTTGTAGTCATTGAATGTCCCATGGATAACGTCCCTATCAGAACCAAATAGAATCATTTTCATAGCGTTCCCTAAAGGACATCAAAATACCTTATTATAACATTATACTGTGACCAAAAACCGGGACCTGTACTGAACGTCCTCTGATGGTCCACAGGTTAACGCGATCTTTTAACTTTCCTAAAATGGGATAACGTCTCGCTGAAGCCCTTAAGGGGACATAATCAGAATGGTACCAAATGTCCTTACAACATCCCCTGGAGTTTAAGCTTGGTTCCATCTCCACTCTGGCAAAGTGGCCTGGTCAATCCTGGGATAAGGAGGAGTGAAACTCCTGTTGAATATTTTTGTGATCATTAGAATTTAGCCAGTCACATGACTGCAAGGTGTGACTTCATATTGAGTAGTGTTTTTATTTTATTTTCTCCGACGATGTTTGCATGGTCAGAACGGAAGTGCAATAGCACCCTCCCTCCCCCCACTTTCTAATGTAATAATCAACACATAATGTAATAATAAAGCAAACATTTTATTACGTAATTCCTTCAGCATATTTATTACATTATTGGCAATATATTACATTATCAACTTTTATTACATTATAAATACTAAAATTATTACGTTATTAGCAGCTGTTACATTATTGGCAAATATTACATTTTCAGTTGCTACAGGTCCCTTCACATTATGAGTATTGTGCTGTGCAAATGCCATGTCTCTTTTTATGGTCAATGCTGTATGTTAATGACTTTGGCTTGAATCACAACTTTAGATTTGTGTTTAACCTACATTTTTGCACACACTACCACTACCTAGCCTGGTTGCCAGACTGTTTCTGCTATATTGCCAACTCCTTATGGAATTGTCAAGCCATGTTTGACTTAAAATGACAATGGATTAGGAAAAGCACATGCAGTTCTGGAAACAAGCTAACCACTACTTTCAATACACGATTTACACAAAAATCTATGTTATGTGCTTGTGCCTCAAGTTAGGATTCAGCCATTTGTGTGTTCATCTCTTTGTGTAACGCTCGTCGTAAGTGGTAGTTGAAGTGGACCAAGGCGCAGCGTGGTAAGTGTCCATGATTACTTTATTCATAAACACACTCAAACAAAATAACAAAAGCGAAAATGAAAACGCACAGTTCCGTCAGGTACAGACACTAAACAGAAAACAACCTCCCACGAACACAGGAAGAAAACAGGCTGCCTAAGTATGATTCCCAATCAGAGACAACGATAAACAGCTGCCTCTGATTGGGAACCACACTCGGCCCAAAAACATAGAAATAGAAAACATAGAGTTTCCCACCCGAGTCACACCCTGACCTAACCAAACATAGAGAATAATAAGGATCTCTACGGTCAGGGCGTGACACTTTGTCTGAATGTTTATACATGTTTATACATCCCTATTGTGTTTCAGTGTGTTCATGTGTTTTTTCTTCCTAACAAAGTCTGTACTGCTGGTAATGTCCTTTTGCTGCCTAGTTGTGCTTGATCCTCTGTCCCTTTCTGATGGTCTGAGTGGTGAAATACAGTATGTCTTGGTTACAGGTTGTGAGAGGGACCTATTGGATGGAGTGGATTTTTTGGGGAACAATATTACGAATCAGCCATTAACAACCGGAAATTCAAGTCAATGCAGGCAGAAATGCAACAATAATGACAGGTGCCAGTACTTCACATTTGTTGGGGAAAAGGCAGACATAAAAGATCATAGGTACAGGCTCAAAAAGCGTCTTTCTTTGTGCTTAGGGAAATACAGGCCGCAATATAAGTTTAAGATCAGCACCAGTCTGATAAGTACTACCGCATTCCTTGTGATATTTATCCCATAGAAACAAATGTTTCCTGAAGGCCTTATCTAGTGATACATCCAACATTACAATACAGCACCTCCAACATGCAACCTCAGGGTACTCTCTGAGACACTGCAGTGGTAAAGGTTAGTACATACAGTTAATGTATATTTGAGCTGTCCTTTATTTTGGTCATTGAACATCTAGTCAATATCTAATATTCACAGAGGTTGACTTTGTTAATAGGCCCTCTTAAACAGGATAACATAGACATGGATATCTACCTCTGTCATGTTGTGTTTCTGTTTATTCCATCATCTCTGTTAAGGGTGTAACTTATTGAATGTCATCAATCAAGCATCAGAGCTCTTTAAAGAGAGCTTTTACAGACCAATGATGTATGAAGTCTATATTCTGTAGTCTATAGAATATAATACAGTATTATCACTACTATGTATTCACTATTTGTCATTGATGCAGAGGACATGTCCATATTCACGAAACAAATTGGTTGGAGGTTTGAATGAGTTTGTGAATGTATGAATTTGCCTCTGTCACGTGCTCTGTTACTCTGCTATCAAACAGTTTGTGTTGCCTATATTTTAGAATAGATAGTGGAAGCTAAAGATGGTAATGTTTGTCACGCAACACAACAAGCAGTCTGATAAGCATTTTCCACTGTATTTTAAACAGTCACCTACTCAGCCAAAAATTACGGTCTTGTCCTTGAGGAGAAAACTGGGCCTAGGCACAAGAGTACTGCAGACAGCACTACACAAACCTGTCCATCATACACACAGAAGAGGATTGGAAGGCAATTCAATCCTCTTTGGGTAATTTCAGTGGTGATGTGTGGATTGGGCTCCATAGGCCTGGTTCAACTAAAAAGTGGAAGTGGTCTGATGGAGAGGACTTCATGTTCTTTAACTGGGCAGCAGACTTTGGCGAGTTCATGGGACATGACTGTGTCATCTCTGCTTCATCTCACTGGCAACCAGAGAATTGTGGCGGTCGTAAGCAGTATTTGTGTCAACAACTAGGTAAGCTGCTGCGTGCGTGCTCTCTCTCTCTCTCTCTCTCTTTCAAAAGTCTAACTCTTCCATGAAATCTGATGTCACTTATTAACTTTCCCTCCTATAAGTTGATCATGGTAGTGGAACAACAGAGAATGTGTATGAGCTGTTACATATAACGCAGACAAAGCAGGAAGCTCTGAAAGACTACAAGACAATAAACTGCAGAGATCTGGCGAGTATCTGCAACCAGAAATAGCAGGATGCCTTTGATGAGGTAGCTAAGTGGGACCACACCTGGATTGGACTAAAGCACCAGACAAACCAATGGAATTGGTCGAGCGGGGACCAATTTCAGAAATAGGACGATACAATGCATGTGAGAGGTGGAAACTGTGTAACGCTGAACTCAGAAAATGACAGAAAATGGACATCAGAAAATTGTTACACTCTAAAAGCTTTCCTGTGCTATGGGGGTAAGTTGAACCCTGTGAGAGTGTTATCAAACTAGTGTTGACTCTTAATCATCATCTATGACTAAGTTGTATAGAATATACACGAAGGAGCTCCACGTTTTAATACAATGGAATATTTTAGAGAGTTTCTGACAAGATAGGAAACAGGCACTTATATGCACATATTCCTCTACCCCTGAAACCACCAGCCTTACTTCAACTGGAACTCCCTCTACCAAGATGTCCACCACACCAACTACCACTACTCCTGGACAGTCCACCACCTCATCAACTACCACTATTAATGGACAGTCCACCTCCTCACCACCTACCACTACTACTGGACAGTCCACCACCTCACCAACTACCACTACTAATGGACAGTCCACCACCAACCAACTACCACTACTACTGGACAGTCCACAACCTCACCAACTACCACTACTAATGGACAGTCCACCACCAACCAACTACCACTACTAATG
The DNA here is from genome assembly GCF_965601325.2 of Salmo salar. NCBI lineage: Eukaryota > Metazoa > Chordata > Actinopteri > Salmoniformes > Salmonidae > Salmo > Salmo salar. The sequence continues at coordinate 58,661,510 of NC_138307.1, forward strand.
GACAGTCCACCACCAACCAACTACCATTACTAATGGACAGTCCACCACCTCACCAACTACCACTACTAATGGACAGTCCACCACCAACCAACTACCACTACTAATGGACAGTCCACCACCTCACCAACTACCACTACTAATGGACAGTCCACCACCTCACCACCTACCACTACTAATGGACAGTCCACCACCTCGCCAACTACCACTATTAATGGACAGTCCACCACCTCACCAACTATCACTACTAATGGACAGTCCACCACCAACCAACTACCACTACTAATGGACAGTCCACCACCTCACCACCTACCACTACTAATGGACAGTCCACCACCTCACCACCTACCACTACTAATGGACAGTCCACCACCTCACCACCTACCACTACTAATGGACAGTTCACCACCTCACCATCTACCACTACTAATGGACAGTCCACCACCTCACCACCTACCACTACTAATGGACAGTCCACCACCTCACCAACTACCACTACTAATGGACAGTCCACCACCAACCAACTACCACTACTAATGGACAGTCCACCACCAACCAACTACCACTACTCCTGGACAGTCCACCACCTCATCAACTACCACTACTAATGGACAGTCCACCACCTCATCAACTACCACTACTAATGGACAGTCCACCACCAACCAACTACCACTACTAATGGACAGTCCACCACCTCACCAACTACCACTACTAATGGACAGTCCACCACCTCACCAACTACCACTACTAAGGGACAGTCCACCACCTCACCAACTACCACTACTAATGGACAGTCCACCACCAACCAACTACCACTACTAATGGACAGTCCACCACCAACCAACTACCACTACTAATGGACAGTCCACCACCTCACCAACTACCACTACTAATGGACAGTCCACCACCTCACCAACTACCACTACTAATGGACAGTCCACCACCAACCAACTACCACTACTACTGGACAGTCCACCACCAACCAACTACCACTACTACTGGACAGTCCACCACCTCACCACCTACCACTATTAATGGACAGTCCACCACCTCACCAACTACCACTACTAATGGACAGTCCACCACCTCACCAACTACCACTACTAATGGACAGTCCACCACCTCACCACCTACCACTACTAATGGACAGTCCACCACCAACCAACTACCACTACTAATGGACAGTCCACCACCTCACCACCTACCACTACTAATGGACAGTCCCTCACCTCACCAACTATCACTACTAAGGGACAGTCCACCACCTCACCACCTACCACTACTAATGGACAGTCCACCACCAACCACCTACCACTATTAATGGACAGTCCACCACCTCACCAACTACCACTACTAATGGACAGTCCACCACCAACCAACTACCACTACTACTGGACAGTCCACCACCTCGCCAACTACCACTACTAATGGACAGTCCACCACCTCATCAACTACCACTACTAATGGACAGTCCACCACCAACCAACTACCACTACTAATGGACAGTCCACCACCAACCAACTACCACTACTAATGGACAGTCCACCACCTCACCAACTACCACTACTAATGGACAGTCCACCACCAACCAACTACCACTACTACTGGAGAGTCCACCACCTCATCAACTACCACTACTAATGGACAGTCCACCACCTCATCAACTACCACTACTAATGGACAGTCCACCACCTCACCAACTACCACTACTAATGGACAGTCCACCACCAACCAACTACCACTACTAATGGACAGTCCACCACCAACCAACTACCACTACTCCTGGACAGTCCACCACCTCATCAACTACCACTACTAATGGACAGTCCACTACCTCATCAACTACCACTACTAATGGACAGTCCACCACCTCATCAACTACCACTACTACTGGACAGTCCACCACCTCACCAACTACCACTACTAATGGACAGTCCACCACCAACCAACTACCACTACTCCTGGACAGTCCACCACCTCACCAACTACCACTATTAATGGATAGTCCACCACCTCACCACTACTAATGGACAGTCCACCACCTCATCAACTAGCACTATTAATGGACAGTCCACCACCAACCAACTACCACTACTAATGGACAGTCCACCAACTCATCAACTACCACTATTAATGGACAGTCCACCACCTCATCAACTACCACTATTAATGGACAGTCCACCACCTCACCACCTACCACTATTAATGGACAGTCCACCACCAACCAACTACCACTATTAATGGACAGTCCACCACCAACCAACTACCACTATTAATGGACAGTCCACCACCTCATCAACTACTGTCGTGGAAATATTGAATGAAATATTTCTCAAATACCGTAACTTGTAAATTCAAATAGACTTTATTATAAAAGTAACAGAAGCCGAGCAATTCCATGGAACAACTACCTTCTCTTGTTACAGACCTCAGGTCTTATAGGTTTCCACCTTCAGATAACACACATGGTCACTCCCCTCTATGTAGATGATATACACTCATTGGCCTCTCACCACCATTATCTTTCTGTCTCAAATCTTGCTTGTTTACAGATTCTATTGGTGGCGTATCCATAGCAATGATACAAAAAACAAGACACATACATAATGCAGGTGTCTGTCCAATGATACTCATAGGACTACACAATAGCTCTCCTCAAGCCTGTAATGGCACAGACATACATATACAATACAACTACATTCCCTAAAGCCAGTCCCAGGACCAGGCAATGACTTCCCTCAGGCCTACAACAGCACAGGCATACATACATAATGTAATTGCATGTCTCAATGCTACTCACAGGACCAGGTAATGACTTCCCTCAGGTCTATAACAGCACAGGCATACATTTTATTCTTACGTTCTGTTTGTACATGTCTAGTGATTAACTCCATGTTGACCCAGCTCTGTTCATTCACCTGATCTCAGCCTTTATTCTGCTTGCACATGTCTATTCATTAACCATATATTGATTCTGCTTACGACTTCTGAAGTGCATAATACATGTAATGGAAAATCACCTATAGTCATGAATTTTCTCCTACACTACCACTACAAATGGACAGTCCACCACCTCACCACCTACCATTATTAATGGACAGTCCACCACCTCACCAACTACCACTACTACTGGACAGTCCACCACCTCACCAACTACCACTACTAATGGACAGTCCACTACCACACCAACTACCACTACTAATGGACAGTCCACCACCTCACCAACTACCACTACTAATGGACAGTCCACCACCTCACCAACTACCACTACTAATGGACAGTCCACCACCAACCAACTACCACTACTACTGGACAGTCCACAACCTCACCAACTACCACTACTAATGGACAGTCCACCACCAACCAACTACCACTACTAATGGACAGTCCACCACCAACCAACTACCACTACTAATGGACAGTCCACCACCTCACCAACTACCACCACTAATGGACAGTCCACCACCTCACCACCTACCACTACTAATGGACAGTCCACCACCTCACCAACTACCATTACTAATGGACAGTCCACCACCTCACCACCTACCACTACCAATGGACAGTCCCTCACCTCACCAACTACCACTACTACTGGATAATCCACCACCTCACCAACTACCACTATTAATGGACAGTCCACCACCTCACCACCTACCACTATTAATGGACAGTCCACCACCACACCAACTACCACTACTAATGGGACAGTCCACCACCTCACCAACTACCACTAATAATGGACAGGCCACCACCAACCAACTACCACTACCAATGGACAGTCCACCACCTCACCAACTACCACTACTAATGGACAGTCCCTCACCTCACCAACTATCACTACTCCTGGACAGTCCACCACCACACCAACTACCACTACTAATGGGACAGTCCACCACCTCACCAACTACCACTAATAATGGACAGTCCACCACCACACCACCTACCACTACCAATGGACAGTCCCTCACCTCACCAACTACCACTACTACTGGACAGTCCACCACCTCACCAACTACCACTACTACTGGACAGTCCACCACCTCACCAACTACCACTATTAATGGACAGTCCACCACCTCACCAACTACCACTACTAATGGATAGTCCACCACCATATCAACTACCACTTCATTAGGTCCCAACTCCCCAAACAGGAAGCCCACATCCTCCCCCAGTAGTACAACTTCTCCATCCATCCTGGTGAGTGTCAGGCATGGATCTGCACAAAGGTGTACAAGTGACAGTTATTGGGCTTTTAATGGCAGATATCTCCTTGAGTGTATATGTATTTGTGGTTTTGTGTTAGCGCATACACTACCGTTTCTAAGTTTGGGGTCACTTAGAAATGTCCTTGTTTTTTAAAGAAAAGCACACTTTTTGTCCATTAAAATAACATAAAATTGATCAGAAATACAGTGTAGACATTGTTTATGTTGTAAAGGATTATTGTAGCTGGAAACGGCAGATTTTTTTATGGAATATCTACATAGGCGTACAGAGGCCCATTAGTCTTCAGCAACCATCACTCCTGTTCCAATGGCACGTTGTGTTAGCTAATCCAAGTTTATAATTTTAAAAGGCTAATTGATCATTAGAAAACCCTTTTGCAATTATGTTAGCACAGCTGAAAACTGTTGTGCTGATTTAAGGAAGCAATAAAACGGGTCTTCTTTAGACTGGAGCATTTGAGGGTTCGATTACAGGCTCAAAATGGCCAGAAACAAAGAACTTTCTTCTGACACTCGACAGTCTATTCTTGTTCTGAGAAATGAAGGCTATTCCATGCGATGAATTGCCAAGAAACTGAAGATCTCGTACAACGCTGTGTACTACTCCCTTCACAAAACAGTGCAAACTGGCTCTAACCATTACATTTACGTCATTTAGCAGACGCTCTTATCCAGAGTGACTTACAGTAGTGAATACATACATTTCGATTTCATTTTATGCCTTTTTTTTTGTAGTACTGGCCCCCCATGGGAATTGAACCCACAACCCTGGCGTTGCACACACCATGCTCTACCAACTGAGCCACAGGGAAGGCTAACCAGAATATAAAGAGGAGTGGGAGGCCCCAGTGCACAACTGAGCAAGAGGACAAGTACATTAGTGTCTAGTTTCCGGTCACAACTTGCAGACTTGTTTACGCTGCTGTGCGTTTTGTTGCCGATCTTACTTTGCTACCTGACGGTTTTTTACTTTTTCATTACCATATATTTTAACTTTTTCCCTCACTCAACTTTTTTCATTCAACTTTTTCACCCCGGAGGTTTTATCTGGACATGGTTCGTCAGGACTTCAAACAGCCGAAGCTAAGTAACATTAACATGATGCCTTCTAATTGCAGTCGTTGTACTTATAATATACAGGAGAACGATCGCCTTACGGCATGGGTAGCTGTGCTGCAAGGCCAGCTTCAGACGCAATTGTTAGGCAAGGGCAATTTCAGTGTAGGAAAGGATGAAACAGCGTCTGTGCCACCAGTAAGTACAGATAGTAACGTTAGTATAAACCCCCTCGCACGGTCCCCGCAGCCGGACAACTTTCTCATGGCTTCTGGAGGGAAACGCTGTAGGAATGCTCAACCGGTGTCGCTTATTCAGCCGACAGAAACTTTCAACCGGTTCTCCCCATTAAGCGAGTCGGAGTCGGAGGCCGAGACTTCTCTGGTCTCTACTCCTCCCGTTGTGGGGTCTGAGACGCCGATGGCTCCCACCATTAGCTCTGACAAATTGAAAACCCTAGTCATTGGCGACTCCATTACCCGCAGTATTAGACTTAAAACTAATCATCCAGCGATCATACACTGTTTACCAGGGGGCAGGGCTACCGACGTTAAGGCTAATCTAAAGACGGTGCTGGCTAAAGCTAAAACTGGTGAGTGTAGAGAGTATAGAGATATTGTTATCCACGTCGGCACCAATGATGTTAGGATGAAACAGTCAAAGGTCACCAAGCGCAACATAGCTTCAGCGTGTAAATCAGCTAGAAAGATGTGCGGCATCGATTAATTGTCTCTGGCCCCCTCCCAGTTAGGGGGAGTGATGAGCTCTACAGCAGAGTCTCACAACTCAATCGCTGGTTGAAAACTGTTTTCTGCCCCTCCCAAAAGATAGAATTTGTAGATAATTGGCCCTCTTTCTGGGACTCACCCACAAACAGGACCAAGCCTGGCCTGTTGAGGAGTGACGGACTCCATCCTAGCTGGAGGGGTGCTCTCATCTTATCTACGAACATAGACAGGGCTCTAACTCCTCTAGCTCCACAATGAAATAGGGTGCAGGCCAGGCAGCAGGCTGTTAGCCAGCCTGCCAGCTTAGTGGAGTCTGCCACTAGCACAGTCAGCGTAGTCAGCTCAGCTTTCCCCATTGAGACCGTGTCTGTGCCTCGATCTAGGTTGGGCAAAATTAAAAATGGCGGTGTTCACTTTAGCAATCTCACTAGTATAAAGACCTCCTCCATTCCTGCCATTATTGAAAGAGATTGTGATACCTCACATCTCAAAATTGGGTTACTTAATGTTAGATCCCTCACTTCCAAGGCAGTTATAGTCAATGAACTAATCACTGATCATAATCTTGACGTGATTGGCCTGACTGAAACATGGCTTAAGCCTGATGAATTTACTGTGTTAAATGAGGCCTCACCCCCTGGTTACACTAGTGACCATACCCCCCGTGCATCCAGCAAAGGCGGAGGTGTTGCTAACATTTACGATAGCAAATTTCAATTTACAAAAAAAAAACAATGACGTTTTCGTCTTTTGAGCTTCTAGTCATGAAATCTATGCAGCCTACTCACTCACTTTTTATAGCTACTGTTTACAGGCCTCCTGGGCCATATGCAGTGTTCCTCACTGAGTTCCCTGAATTCCTATCGGATCTTGTAGTCATAGCAGATAATATTCAAATTTTTGGTGACTTTAACATTCACATGGAAAAGTCCACAGACCCACTCCAAAAGGCTTTCGGAGCCATCATCGACTCAGTGGGTTTTGTCCAACATATCTCTGGACCTACTCACTGCCACAGTCATACTCTGGACCTAGTTTTGTCCCATGGAATAAATGTTGTGGATCTTAATGTTTTTCCTCATAATCCTGGACTATCGGACCACCATTTTATTACGTTTGCAATCGCAACAAATAATCTGCTCAGACCCCAACCAAGGAGCATTAAAAGTCGTGCTATAAATTCTCAGACAACCCAAAGATTCCTTGATGCCCTTCCAGACACCCTCTGCCTACCCAAGGACGTCAGAGGACAAAAATCAGTTAACCACCTAACCGAGGGACTCAATTTAACCTTGCGCAATACCCTAGATGCAGTTGCACCCCTAAAAACTAAAAAAATCTGTCATAAGAAGCTAGCTCCCTGGTATACAGAAAATACACGAGCTCTGAAGCAAGCTTCCAGAAAATTGGAACGGAAATGGCGCCACACCAAACTGGAAGTCTTCCGACTAGCTTGGAAAGACAGTACCGTGCAGTATCGAAGAGCCCTCACTGCTGCTCGATCATCCTATTTTTCCAACTTAATTGAGGAAAATAAGAACAATCCGAAATTTCTATTTGATACTGTCGCAAAGCTAACTAAAAAGCAGCCTTCGCAAATGGAGGATGGCTTTCACTTCAGCAGTAATAAATTTATGAACTTCTTTGAGGAAAAGATCATGATCATTAGAAAGCAAATTACAGACTCCTCTTTAAATCTGGGTATTCCTCCAAAGCTCCATTGTCCTGAGTCTACACAACTCTGACAGGAACTAGGATCAGGGGAGATACTAAAGTGTTTTAGTACTATATCTCTTGACACAATGATGAAAATAATCATGGCCTCCAAACCCTCAAGCTGCATACTGGACCCTATTCCAACTAAACTACTGAAAGAGCTGCTTCCTGTGCTTGGCCCTCTTATGTTGAACATAATAAACGGCTCTCTATCCACCGGATGTGTACCAAGCTCACTAAAAGAGGCAGTAATAAAGCCTCTCTTGAAAAAGCAAAATCTTGATCCAGAAATTATAAAAAAACTATCGGCCTATATCGAATCTTCCATTCCTCTCAAAAATTTTACAAAAAGCTGTTGCACAGCAACTCACTGCCTTCCTGAAGACAAACAATGTATACGAAACGCTTCAGTCTGGTTTTAGACCCCATCATAGCACTGAGACTGCACTTGTGAAGGTGGTAAATGACCTTTTAATGACGTCAGACCGAGGCTCTGCATCTGTCCTCGTGCTCCTAGATCTTAGTGCCGCTTTTGATACCATCGATCACCACATTCTTTTGGAGAGATTGGAAACCCAAATTGGTCTACATGGACAAGTTCTGGCCTGGTTTAGATCTTATCTGTCGGAAAGATATCAGTTTGTCTCTGTGAATGGTTTGTCCTCTGACAAATCAATTGTAAATGTCGGTGTTCCTCAAGGTTCCGTTTTAGGACCACTATTGTTTTCACTATATATTTTACCTCTTGGGGATGTCATTCGAAAACATAATGTTAAATTTCACTGCTATGCGGACGACACACAGCTGTACATTTAAATGAAACATGGTGAAGCCCCAAAATTGCCCTCGCTAGAAGCCTGTGTTTCAGACATAAAGAAGTGGATGGCTGCAAACTTTCTACTTTTAAACTCGGACAAAACAGAGATGCTTGTTCTAGGTCCCAAGAAACAAAGAGATCTTCTGTTGAATCCGACAATTAATCTGGATGGTTGTACAGTCGTCTCAAATAAAACTGTGAAGGACCTCGGCGTTACTCTGGACCCTGATCTCTCTTTTGAAGAACATATCAAGACTGTTTCAAGGACAGCTTTTTTCCATCTACGTAACATTGCAAAAATCAGAAACTTTCTGTCTAAAAATGACGCAGAAAAATTAATCCATGCTTTTGTTACTTCTAGGCTGGACTACTGCAATGCTCTACTTTCCGGCTACCCGGATAAAGCACTAAACAAACTTCAGTTAGTGCTAAATACGGCTGCTAGAATCCTGACTAGAACCAAAAAATTTGATCATATTACTCCAGTGCTAGCCTCCCTACACTGGCTTCCTGTTAAGGCAAGGGCTGATTTCAAGGTTTTACTGCTAACCTACAAAGCATTACATGGGCTTGCTCCTACCTATCTTTCCGATTTGGTCCTGCCGTACATACCTACACGTACGCTACGGTCACAAGACGCAGGCCTCTTAATTGTCCCTGGAATTTCTAAGCAAACGGCTGGAGGTAGGGCTTTCTCCTATAGAGCTCCATTTTTATGGAATGGTCTGCCTACCAATGTGAGAGACGCAGACTCAGTCTCAACCATTAAGTCTTTACTGAAGACTTATCTCTTCAGTAGGTCCTATGATTAAGTATAGTCTGGCCCAGGAGTGTGAAGGTGAACGGAAAGGCTGGAGCAACGAACCGCCCTTGCTGTCTCTGCCTTGCCGGTTCCCCTCTTTCCACTGGGATTCTCTGCCTCTAACCCTTTTACAGGGGCTGAGTCACTGGCTTACTGGTGTTCTTCCATGCCGTCCATGGGAGGGGTGCGTCACTTGAGTGGGTTGAGTCACTGACGTGGTCTTCCTGTCTGGGTTGGCGCCCCCCCTTGGTTTGTGCCATGGCGGAGATCGTTGTGGGCTATACTCGGCCTTGTCTTAGGACGGTAAGTTGGTGGTTGGAGACATCCCTCTAGTGGTGTGGGGGCTGTGCTTTGGCAAAGTGGGTGGGGTTATATCCTTCCTGTTTGGCCCTGTCCGGGGGTATCGTCGGATGGGGCCACAGTGTCTTCTGATCCCTCCTGTCTCAGCCTCCAGTATTTATGCTGCAGTAGTTTATGTGTCGGGGGGCTAGGGTCAGTCTGTTACATCTGGAGTATTTCTCTTGTCTTATCCGGTGTCCTGTGTGAATTTAAATATGCTCTCTCTAATTCTCTCTTTCTCTCTTTCTGTCTTTCTCTCGGAGGACCTGAGCCCTAGGACCATACCTCAGGACTACCTGGTATGATGACTCCTTGCTGTCCCCAGTCCACCTGGCCGTGCTGCTACTCCAGTTTCAACTGTTCTGCCTGCGGCTATGGAACCCTGACCTGTTCACCGGACGTGCTTGTTGCACCCTCGACAACTACTATGATTATTATTATTTGACCATGCTGGTCATTTATGAACATTTTAACATCTTGACCATGTTCTGTTATAATATCCACCCGGCACAGCCAGAAGAGGACTGGCCACCCCTCATAGCCTGGTTCCGCTCTAGGTTTCTTCCTAGGTTTTTGGCCTTTCTAGGGAGTTTTTCCTAGGGAGTTTTTCCTAGCCACCGTGCTTCTTTCACATGCATTGCTTGCTGTTTGGGGTTTTAGGCTGGGTTTCTGTACAGCACTTTGAGATATCAGCTGATGTACGAAGGGCTATATAAATACATTTGATTTGATTTTGATTTGATTTGATTTAGTTTGAGAAACAGACGCCTCACAAGTCCTCAACTGGCAGCTTCATTAAATAATACCCGCAAAACACCAGTCTCAACGTCATCAGTGAAGAGGCAACTCCGGGATGCTGGCGTAAATATACTTAAGTATCAAAAGTAAATGTTATTGCTAAAATACACTTAAGTATCAAAAGTAAAAGTATAAATCATTACAAATTCCTTATATTAAGATGTTCTTGTTTTTTTTTTTTAAATGTACGGATAGCCAGGGGCACACTCCAACACTCATTTACAAATGATGCATGTGTGTTTAGTGAGTTTACCAGATCAGAACCAGAAGGTATGACCTGTTATGTTCTCTTGGTAAGTGCGCGAATTTACCAATTTTCCTGTCCTGTGTGGTGGTTAATTTCTTTACTATCAAATCAGGAGAGACAAACTTATCACACAAGTCAGAGTTATACTTAAACTAAATCTTTAATCACATATTAATAAGGGAGCAAGTCAATACAACGCACACATATACAGTGAATCGATTGAGTGCTCTACGATAATAATGGCTGGTCGACGAATCACCCTCAGATGATTTGTTGAGAGCCCCGAGACAAAAGTACAAAGGTCTTTTATAGCCAAGATACACCCCTTTCAACCTACATGACGAACACCAGATGTATAGAATGGGTCACAAGGTTAAGATTTGTATGAAGGATACATTTTCATTGTGTAGAGACCAGTGTCTGGCCCTCCAAATCCATACGGGAGCCATGTCTCCCTGGTACCGTATAGAACAGAATACATTAACTCATGCTCTGGAATGCGGTATCCCTAAAGACATCGTAAATCTCCTGTCAGTGTTATCTCCCAGAGGCCCATCCGCAGTAGAACACATACAGATGAGCGGTCTAACAACTCATTATTCTGTTGCATTGGTCTGGAGCGGTCTGGAGCGGTCCATCTTTGAGTGGAACGCCCCCTGGCTGTGGACCAGTGGTGATGTTGATGAGGTGGTGAAGTACAGTGAGTGGCACAGCTGCTTCCCCCTCAACCCCATCAATTACCACTGTGGTAAGATGGTCCGGGTTGGTAACGGAGAACTGAAGTGGCTGGATGCTTCCTGTCGTCAGGAATTACCCTTCATATGTCAAGGTACATTGCTCAACTTTGGAGCTCCTATTTTAGGGCTTGTTCAGTGGGGTGGGACATTCAGAACATTGCAGATAGACAAATATTACATAGAACTGTCATGGTTTACTGCAGAATAGAGATGTACTGTCTTGACTCTCATGTCAGCTCTATTCAATGTATTACTTTATACAATGCTCTGATTGTACTTCCCCATTGAATAAGGCTCAACCTACTGCATTGCTCTTTCCTCCCTTTAACTCCCTCCCTTTTACAGAGTCTAGACCCAGTCTTTTGAATAATCTAAAACATAATGGCAAGGCCTGGTCATATAGGATACATTGATGTCCTCTCATAAATGTCCTCTCATCCAGTATATGATGTTTCAAGAGACCTCCACTAGAGGGCTCTCCATGGCAGCCTGGACAGTCTGCAGACAGACACCACAACTGATCTACCAGAGAGACTACCACACTCATGGTCTGGAAGGAACCTGCAATTCAATTCATTATATTATTACACCACTATAACTACTATTATTAATATTACTATTATTACTATTATTAATATTATAACTACTTTTCTTATTATTATAATATTACTATTACTACTACCTTTCTTAATATTATCATCTCTGTTACATGATATTACTTCATGATACTGTATGTACATAGACTGACTCATAAGCATTGTTATTTGACCTATAATTTACTGTAATACTTTTAATGTTTTAAAATAGAGTAAAGAAAGGTAAAGTAAAGGGTATTAACTGAAAATGTAGCATTTAACTCCTGTGTGATATGTACTGTTTTAGAACGCTATTTAGTTAGAATGTAATTATTGTTATTTTGTATTTCCTTTCATCTCTGTTCTGATTAAACATCCATTTAGAGTTTGAACAGTGTGAAATTTCATTCTTCATAGAAAGTACATTGAGTGATGAATCAAAAGCAATTAAAATGGTCATAATCCAACCCTATGATTTGAGAGGTGTTCAGTGATGTCTAGACTGAATTGACTTTATCAATAATTCAAGCAGGACTGAAGGAGTCCATCTTAACTGTCAATGACAATGAACCTGACATCTCAGTAAACAACTTTTGACCTAATACTGTCTTTTGATTATCAGGGGGCGAGATGTTTGTGACATCTGTAATGTTGACACACAATTGCACTGATGGGCTGTATTTATATAAACTCTGCTCTCCAAAATATAAAGTCAAATCCATTTTTTTCCAGGTGCAGCACCTGACCTCTTCTTTAGCCAGCAGTCCTTCAGTCCTTCAGTGACACCTGAGCAGTCGATCCATGTGAGTGTTTATGCTTATATACTATTTCCTTAACGCTTTAGTGTAAATCCATCTAATATTGTAATATTGAGCCCTAACAATCATCCTCAACTGGGTGGTAGTAACTGCTGCTCTCTGACCTGTAAGGGCCATGGACAGACTGAACAGGCCTCCCTGAACAATAGAGACTGCTCTCTGAAGAGACTGTTCCTTTACACTGGAAGTAAGGCTATAATCTTTTTTTATTTTACATTTATATTTTCTATAAACAGATTAGAAAGCGAGGATGACAGTAGGGAAAGATAGACAGAGGTTGCATTAGAGGACACTATGCCAGATTCAAACCTGTCCTGACACATGCAAATGTGTGTTCATGTGGTTTCTATTATGAGATAATATTTCCATACTGGTAAACATAGAACATAGAGGCTTGATACTATACAGTTCCAAAGTAGTTCACAGCCTTTAAAGGACAGTGGAAGAAAATGTATATTTCTTGTAAATAAGCTGAATCTAATTTGAGTGGCTATCTCATCTTACCATTCCTATGTCCTTCTAGAAAAGAGAATGAAGCAGACCATTGTAAGGATGTCTCTGAAATCTAACTCAGGAGCTGACCTCAATGACCCAGTGGTAAAGGAACAGATGTTGGAGCAGGTACAGTAGTCCTACATCTCCCACATCAGAAATCAATGTCATGCTCTCTCATTTCACTCTTCTCATATGATCTCAAGTTTATATTCCTATTGATCATATTATTCAACTCTGATGCTTGATTAACATAGAAGGGCTGCTGGCTTTATCTGGTTGGGGAGTGTTACGGATACAGGTATCCTGTGTGTATTTGTTTTCTTTCCTTCTGCTGTAGTCACAGGTGGCAGTCATCAGTCGCCAATCAGTCGCCAATCTGAAGACACACCTGCTCCTTTTCTCTTACCCAGTCACATCCCCTTTCCCTTGGTTTAAAAGAAACCCAATCAGTTGTTTCTGGATCTCTCTTTTGTTTTTGCGCCTACAACTCACATTGTCCGTTATGTGAGCATGTATTGCTGTGGTGTATGGCTGTTCGTTTGTTGGTGGGAAAAGAGGATACCAAGCCAAGTCGCCCTTGGGCATACATAACCCTTAGGAAAACTTTGTCTAAGTACCCTAGTTAGAACTGGGCGGACCACCCACTGTATTTTATTGGTTAGTTAGCGAGCTGTTCTTGAAGCAGGCAAGACTAGCTTATTTATTTTTGATATGTATTAGTTCTTTCCTTGGGTCCAGCTCAGCCCCTTTCCCACACCCCATTACCGTGTGTTTTCCAATAAACCTAAAGTGTTTGACGGTAGGTTTAGGTTGTCTGTGGATTTCTTTTAGTTCTCACTGTTCCTTTTCACTATTATGATTTGCATGTCACGATTCCCACCGACGGTGGCGCCCCCTCCTGCTCGGGTGGCGCTCGGCGGTCGTCGTCACCGGCCTATTAGCTGCCACCGATTCCCTTTGCTTTTCCCTTTTTTTTATTTTTCACACCTGTGGTAAATTAGCCATTAGAAGGGCTATTTAGGTTAGCTGGCCCGCTCCTTTTCGTGCGGGATTAATTGTTGTGTCAGACTGTCTTGTTCATGTTCGGCTTGGCATTGTCATACTTTATTTATTCCCCTGTGTTTGGGAACTTTGATTTTCTTTCTCAAAGTGTTATTAAAAGAACAACACTCCCTGTGCTCGTTGCTTCCTGCGCCTCATTCCTAATCACGACTACCAACGCCGTTACATTGCATGAGATATGTTACGGGTCTCGTTTCCATCCCCCCTAGACTGCAGGGCTAAAGGGGTTCGTAACATAAGTGGGGGCTCATCCGGGATCAAGTCTTTACTGACACCCATGCCGCTCATGCAAATTATTGTAGTGGTCTAGTTCAGTGTTGAGCGTCACCGCTGGGAATAGCTGATGTAGCATTAGTGTTTTCTATTTGTTGGCTCTTGTGTATTAGTGGTAGTTCAAAATGGCTACATTTGATTTGAAATCCTTTTTGGATAACCCTACATGGGAGGTTTTTGACAAATGTTGTAGAGTTGATTTAGTTGCAGAGTTTAGTTAAAGCAGAGGTTAAACAACTGGTGTTAAATGTTTTGTTGGAAGAGCAAGTGCTTGTGTTACCGCCGCCTGAGCCTACTACCCATGTAGGGGATGTTGCTGCTCCTATAAGCCCGTTGGTGTCTGAGGGCGAGGCTAAAGCTCCAGCCACATTGCCCCGTTTTGAGCCACTCTCCCCACTGTCAAACGGTGATGCCATGAGGGATGGCCGTTCGACACAGCTCCACCTGGAGGCGGAAGAGAGAGCCCAAATTAGGCGAGAAAATCTCCAGTTGGAAATGTGTAAAATTGAGGCAGAAAGAGAACAGCAGCAGATGGAGTTCAACATGCGCCAGATGGAACTGAAGGCAGAGACAGTGAGGCTAGCCTCCGTAACCGGCTGTGCCTGTTAGTGAGCCGTCCTCACCAGCTGTGTCTTCCAACACTTTTGACATTAGTAGTCAGATTGCCTTGGTATCTTTGTTCAGAGAGTCAGAGGTTGACTCCTATTTTTGTATAGCCGTAGCATTGAAATGGCCTGAAGAGGTATGGTAACGGAGTAGAATAAAATCCGGTAACGGTAATCTGTTACGTTACCAATAAAAAAATTGTAATCAGATTACAGATACTTTTGAAAAACTAGATGATTACTTCAAGGATGACTTTTAAATTCAGAGGATGTTAGCGAGAAAAAAATAGACACTTCTCTGTTTTCTCAATGACATTCAAATCAAAATTGAAAAAAGGCGCAAGTTTAAATTTGTTCCAGCTGAGCGTGTCTGACCACACGTCAGAGACCACTATGATGACACACCAAATGTGTTTGATGGATCGTGGGAAAAGAGCAGGATTAGGTTTTTGTGGGCGACATTCCAAGCTGTCTTTCAATGGTGCGACTGCTGTTGGCATATAAAGATTATCCAATTTGAATAAACGCTCGGAGATAAAGACAACAGCAGTGGTGTAGTCTACGGCGATAGGATATATCTGCATAGTCATTGATGTGAATCACAATGCTGCTCTCTCATTTACTGTTGACGTCGGAAGTTTACATACACCTTAGCCAAATACATTTAGTTTACTTACACCTTAGCCAGATACATTCAATCAATCCCTATCCCAGTCTGCTGTTCCCACATGCTTCAAGAGGGCCACCATTGTTCCTGTTCCCAAGAAAGCTAAGGTAACTGAGCTAAACGACTATCACCCCGTAGCACTCACTTCCGTCATCATGAAGTGCTTTGAGAGACTAGTCAAGGATCATATCACCTCGACCCTACCTGACACCCTAGACCCACTCCAATTTGCTTACCACCCCAATAGGTCCACAGAGGACGCAATCACAACCACACTGCACACTGCCCTAACCCATCTGGACAAGAGGAATACCTATGTAAGAATGCTGTTCATCGACTACAGCTCAGGATTTAACACCATAGTACCCTCCAAACTCGTCATTAAGCTCGAGACCCTGGGTCTTAACCCAAACCATGTGCAACTGCGTCCTGGACTTTCTGATGGGCCGCCCCCAGGTGGTGAGGGTAGGAAACAACATCTCCACCCTGCTGATCCTCAACACTGGGGCCCCACAAGGGTGTGTTCTCAGCCCTCTCCTGTACTCCCTGTTCACCCATGACTGCGTGGCCATGCACGCCTCCAACTCAATCATCAAGTTTGCAGACGACCCTACAGTGGTAGGCTTGATCTCCAACAACAACGAGACGGCCTACAGGGAGGAGGTGAGGGCCCTCGGAGTGTGGTGTCAGGAAAATAACCTCCCACTCAACGTTAACAAAACAAAGGAGATGATCGTGGACTTCAGGAAACAGCAGGGACAGTAGCGGAGAAGGTGGAAAGTTTTAAGTTCCTCGGCGTACACATCATGGACAAACTGAAATGGTCCACCCACACAGACAGCGTGGTGAAGAAGGCGCAACAGCGCCTCTTCAACCTCAGGAGGCTGAAGAAATGTGTTTTGTCACCAAAAACACTCACAACCTTTTACAGATGCACAATCGAGAGAATCCTGTCGGGCTGTATCACCGCCTGGTATGGCAACTGCACCACCCACAACCGTAAGGCTCTCCAGAGGGTAGTGAGGTCTGCACTACGCATCACCGGGGGCAAACTACCTGCCCTCCAGGACACCTACACCACCCGATGTCACAGGAAGGCCAAAAAGATAATCAACGACAACAACCACCCGAGCCACTGCCTGTTCACCCTGCTATCATCCAGAAGGCGAGGTCAGTACAGGTGCATCAAAGCTAGGACCGAGAGACTTAAAAACAGCTTCTATCTCAAAGCCATCAGACTGTTAAAGAGCCATCACTAACATTGAGTGGCTTCTGCCAACATACAGACTCAATCTCTAGCCACTTTTAGAATTAACATTTGGATGTAATAAATGTATCACTAGTCACTTAAACAATGCCACTTTATATCATGTATATACTGTACTCTATACCATCTACTGCATCTTTTCTATGCCGTTCGTCCATCGCTAATCCATATATTTATATGTACATATTCTTAATCATTCATTTACACTTGTGTGTGTATAAGGTAGTTGTGAAATTGTTAGATTACTTGTTAGATATTACTGCGCGGTCGGAACTAGAAGCACAAGCATTTCGCTACCCTCGCATTAACATCTGCTAACCATGTGTATGTGACCAATCAAATTTGATTTGATTTAAACTCAGTTTTTCACAATTCCTGACATTTAATCCCAGTAAAAATTCTGTTTTAGGTCAGTTAGGATCAGCACTTTATTTTAAGAATGTGAAATGTCAGAATAATAGTAGAGAGAATTGTTTATTTCAGATTTTATTTTCTTTCATCACATTCCCAGTGGGCCAGAAGTTTACATATTTGGTAGCATTACCTTTAAATTGTTTAACTTGTGTCAAATGTTTCGGGTAGCCTTTGGGTGAATTTTGGCCCATTCCTCCTGACAGAGCTGGTGTAACTGAGTCAGGTTTGTAAGCGTCCTTGCTCGCACACACTTTTTCAGTTCTGCCCACAAATGTTCTATAGGCTTGAGGTCAGGGCTTTGTGATGGCCACTCCAATGCCTTGACTTTGTTGTCTTTAAGCCATTTTGCCACAACTTTGGAAGTATGCTTGGGGTCATTGTCCATTTGGAAGACCCATTGGCGACCAAGCTTTAACTTCCTGACTGATGTCTTAAGATGTTGCTTCAATATATCCACATAATTGTCCTACCTCATGATGCTATCTATTTTGTGAAGTGCACCAGTCCCTCCTGCAGCAAAGCACCCCCACAACATGATGCTGCCACCCCCGTGCTTCACGGTTGGGATGGTGTTCTTCGGCTTGCAAGCCTCCCCCTTTTTCCTCCAAACATAACGACGGCCATTATGGCCAAACAGTTCTATTTTTGTTTCATCAGACCAGAGGACATTTCTCCAAAAAGTATGATCTTTGTCCCCATGTACAGTTGCAAACCGTAGTCTGTCTTTTTTATGGCGGTTTTGGAGCAGTGGCTTCTTCCTTGCTGAGCGGCCTTTCAGGTTATGTCAATATAGGACTCGTTGTTCTGGGATTGATTTGCACTTTTCGCACCGAAGTATGTTCATCTCTGAGACAGAACGCGTCTCCTTCCTGAGTGGTATGACAGCTGCGTGGTCCCATGGTGTTTATACTTGCGTACTATTGTTTTTACAGATGAACGTGGTACCTTCAGGCATTTGGAAATTGCTCCCAAGGATGAACCAGACTTGTGGTGGTCTACAATTGTTTTCTGAGGTCTTGGCTGATTTTTTTGATTTTCCCATGATGCCAAGCAAAGAGGCACTGAGTTTGAAGATAGGCCTTGAAATACATCCACAGGTACACCTCCAATTGACTCAAATGATGTCAATTAGCCTATCAGAAGCTTCTAAAGCCATGACGTAATTTTCTGGAATTTTCCAAGCTGTTTAAAGGCACAGTCAACTTAGTATTGTATGTAAACTTCTGATCCACTGGAATTGTGATTAAGTGAAATAATCTGTCTGTAAACAATTGTTGGAAAAATTGCTTGTGTCATGCACAAAGTAGATGTCCTAATCGACTTGCCAAAACTATAATTTGTTAACAAGAAATTTGTGGAGTGGTTGAGAAACGAGTTTTAATTACTCCAACATAAGTGTATGTAAACTTCCGACTTCAACTGTAGCTATTTGTGCCTCACGGATTGTGGTTGTTGTAGATGGCTGTTCACAAATATAAATGTGTATTTGAACCCAGTGGTTGAATTCAAGAGGTTTAAGCTCCCTATCAATCATTGTTTTTTTTTATTTGAGATGTTCTTGCCATTATATATGTGGATGTTGTATAATGCCTAGTTAAATAAAGGTTACATTTAAAAAATTCAAAAATGATATGTAGTGTAAGGCGATGGGTTAGAAGAAGCCTTCATAACCAGCCCATAAAGTAAAATGTAACATCCATATATGGCCAGCTATTTAAACTTTAACATAGATTTATCCTGCAATAGATGTCGTTCAATTGGTGACATACATTTTTGTCTTCTTCTAATGCCTCTTAAGGGGAAAGTAATCTAATGGTAACTGAATGAAATCAGATTACATTACTGAGTTTGGGTATTCCAAAAGTTACGTTACTGATTACAATTTTGGACAGGTAACTAGTAACTGTAACAGATTACATTTAGAAAGTATCCTACCCAACCCTGGGTTTGATCATATGTCATACAATAGATCAGAAAGGAGTTTGCCAAGATTGGAAACTTCATCCTAGGCCTACGCTGGAGAGAACTGCCTAATGGAGACGTTTTTCACAAGACAGTTGAACTTAGAATCCCTGAAGAATGTAAGCTTTTTTTGTGTTACAGATATGAAAACACTCCTTATGTTTAGTCTGTTCAGATTCCCTTGTATATTGTGTTAGGTTTTGCATCCCATTGCCAGTATGGAAATTAAGTAAGGTGTTCATGAACTAATTCCAGTGAGGGTCTTTGTACTGTTGTGTTTGTTTTCTTAGGTCACTGTGGGTCTGGATGAAGAGGACCAGCCATAATGATGCAACAGGAAACGGATGGAAGGTCCAAGAAAATGAAAATAGTCCATTATAAAAAATATATTAAATTAGATTATTAAATCAGTTTTAGTTTACATTATTCATGTTATGATGTTAGCTTTCTCTTATGAAAGAAACATATGAAGTATATTTATATTAGGCTAGATTTAGACTTTAGAATGTTTTACTATTGTAACATCAAATAGTAATCTTAAATTTGTTGGTTTTTGAATGTATTGTTATGACCAAGGTTGTTGTACATAAGGGCAATTTGATTTGTGAAGAGAAGAGGATTTTGAAGTTTGTAGATATAACATGTATGGTGACAACTGTCAGTGCGAGATGAGAAAAATAATGTTACACACTCACTTATGGATGTAACTGTCGACATTCTTACATAAAATATGTTTGATTAGTGACAACAGTATTACCATTATTTTCACCATCCAGCAAGAATGGTGAGATGGGGGTACTAATCACAACAATGTAGAATTATGTGTCCACTTCCAGGGTCTATGGTTCAGAGAACTGTAAAGATGGAGACAGACAGGTTGTTGTGGATGTGACAGAATGACAGTATCCATGTTATGAAGCTAAGCAACATTTGGATATCATTAGAGTTTTCCCTGGTGTCATGGTTTGTTGACTGTGTCAGCTATTACAGTCATAAACACAGGCTCATGGATATCAGGGGAGGGGTGTGGGGTTCTTTCCCTTATTCATGTAGTTGATGGCTGTTATACATTAATCAACTTGATAAATCAACCACCATCATTTAGCAAAGGTTCAAAGTATTTGACACCCCACATTTTATTTACAATGTAGTTATTTAGCAAATGCATTTATCTAAATAGACGAACTAAAATCAGATCCTGACCACTGGTAGCACTGGGATTTAATCAAGCTACCTGAATGGACTAGAAAGTGTTCATACTAGAACTATGGGCTTTTACACTTCCAGAATTACAGTACATTGCTTTGTTTACACATTTGGGATTTCGACTGCCAGTATCGGAGGATATCCAAGTAATACATGCATGTTGGGAAACACATTTCCATTACATACTCATACAACTGTGTAACAGGACAAATATAAGCACCACCA
Organism: Salmo salar; assembly: GCF_965601325.2. Classification (NCBI taxonomy): domain Eukaryota; kingdom Metazoa; phylum Chordata; class Actinopteri; order Salmoniformes; family Salmonidae; genus Salmo; species Salmo salar. Next base: position 58,682,548 of record NC_138307.1, read on the forward strand.
AGTTATTATTATACAGCCGTGCAGTACCACATACAAGCAGACTCTGAAAATATCGTTTTTTTTAACTTTGCATTGGGTTGTTGGAAGGCAGCCTGCTTTGCATGGCGCTGGGAGAACTCACTGACACAGGTTAAAACGATATCTGTGTTGGTTTACTTCTTTTTTTAAACACACATATCTCATTAATCAGAGGTCAGTGGATATTGTACTGTATGATGCAGTTTTTTTTTGTGAAGCCCATGTCCAGTGCAAATACAATGAATTGATAGGTGGTTCCCAAATGTACTGCACATTATAATGACAAATGTAAACTTGATACACTGACAGAAATGTACATTCGTTCAGGCAATTTAGATTTACTGACTTTTTTTTGTATATATGTATATATGTTCACTGTAATAACAGAGAAAATAAATTAGGCCTATTGGTCAGTGTTGTTTTACATGGAGGGAGGGGTTTGAACTTTCAGCATCACCTGGTGTGCATTCAGTATGATAGAACGTTGTGCAGCGTTGAATTCAACGGAAATGGTACTGTATGGAACAGTTGAAAAACGTTGTGATTACTGTGGCCCAGAGGGCAAGTACCATATGGTGTGCTGAATTAGTTTTGTGATTTCAAATGGTTACAGCCATATTGATTAGGCCACACCTCACCACACCCACCTAATGGGAGAAGACGTGCCTCAAAGGCTGTTGAAGAACGGTGCACACCATTTTGGGAAACAGGATGATGACTACTGTCACACCCTGATCTGTTTCACCTGTCTTGTGCTTGTCTCCAAACCCTCCAGGTGTCGCCCATTTTCCCCATTATCCCCTGTGCATTTATACCTGTGTTTTCTGTTTGTCTGTTGCTAGTTCGTCTTGTCAAGTCTACCAGCATTTTTCCTGTACTCCTGTTTTTTTTTTTTTGAGCTAGTTCCTGTTTTCTAGTTTTGACCATTCTACCTTCCCTGAGCCTGCCGGCCGTTCTGTACCTTTTGGACTCTGCTCTGGATTACTGACCTCTGCCTGCCCTTGACCTGTCATTTTCCTGCCCCTTGTTTTTGTAATAAACTTTTATTACTTTCAACTGTCTGCATATGGGTCTTATCCTCTGGTCTGATATTTGCAAACCTTCATGCAACGTAGTAAACGTTGAATCAAACTGAACGCACCCCTGGTTACCTGGTCAGCAGAGAGGGAGGAGAGAAAGACACCTCTATAAACTCATCTCTCTTTTCCCTGTCTCCCTGTTCCACAACCAAACTGTAGGGAGGGAAGAGGACTACTAACTGGGTAGGTGTGCTATCATGCCAAGCTACATTATACATTCATAAATGTAAAACATCAAATGACTTGCACTCTTTGTTTTTCTTTGAAGAGATACTCACATAGGATTAAATGTAGTAAAGACTGACTAGAGGTAAATTCTAATATTAGATCAAAGTTTGTGTGTGTGTGTGTGTGTGTGTGTGTGTGTGTGTGTGTGTGTGTGTGTGTGTGTGTGTGTGTGTGTGTGTGTGTGTGTGTGTGTGTGTGTGTGTGTGTGTGTGTGTGTGTGTGTGTGTGTGTGTGTGTGTGTGTGTGTGTGTATACATAAAATGCATATCATAGACAATGTGGGAATCAATAGATGTTCAAATTAAATCTCCATCACATCTTTTAACTCGACTTAGATTATACATTTATTTGCTATTTTCAATGTGTATTCCATGTATCTGTTCCATGGAGTAACTGCAGTACCACTTTCATAGTCAAATCACATCATCACTTCCTTGTACTTTTTGTTGTCCCTTGAAAGGTACAGCACTGTCAGCAGTGTACCCCCCCCCCCCCCCCCCACACACACCCCCCACACCCACACCCACACACACACACACACACACACACAGTTCTTTCATAGACATTCTCGTCTACATGAAATCTCTCTTGGTTTTTGTCTCCAGTGTACATTTGGGCTTGTTTTTTAGATTATTGTCCTGAAGAAAGGTGAATGCATCTCCCAGTGTCTGGTGGAAAGCAGACTGAACCAGGTTTTCCTCTAGAATTCTGCCTGTGCTTAGCTCCATTCTGTTAATTTTTTTATCCTGGAAAAACTCCCAGTCCTTAACGATTACAAGCATACCCATAACATGATGCAGCCAGCACTATGCTTGAAAATATGGAGAGTGGTACTCAATAACGTGGTGTATTAGATTTTCCCCAACCATAACACTTTGAATTCATTTTTCAGCATTACTTTAGTGCCTTGTTGCAAACAGAATGCATGTTTTGGATTATTTGTATTCTGTATAGGCTTCCCTTTCACTCTGTCAAATTAGGTCAGTATTGTGGAGTAACTACAATGTTGGTCCATCCTTAGTTTTCTTTTGTCACAGCCAATAAAAATGTGTACCCATCTACCAATAGGTGCCTTTCTTTGCGGGGCATTGGGAAACCTCCCAGGTCTTTGTGGTTGAATCTGTTTGAAATTCACTGCTCGACTGAGGGACCTTACAGATAATTGAGTGTGTGTGTGGTACATGTTAAACACTATATAATTGCACACAGTCCATGCAATCTATTAAGCACATTTTTACTACTGAACGTATTTAGGCTTGCCCTAACAACAGGGTTGAATACTTATTGACTCAAGAAAAATATGGCTTAAGTTGTAAAAAAAAAAAATATCCACTTACATTATGGGGTAGTATGTATGTATGTATGTATGTATGTATGTATGTATGTATGTATGTATGTATGTATGTATGTATGTATGTATGTATGTATGTATGTATGTATGTATGTATGTATGTATGTATGTATGTATGTATGTATGTATGTATGTGTGTGTGTGTGTGTGTGTGTGTGTGTGTGTGTGTGTGTGTAGGCTAGTGACAAAAAAATCTCAATTTACTCCATTTTAAATTCAGGCAGTAACAACAAAATGTGGAAAAACTCAAGGGGTGTGAATACTTTCTGAAGGCACTGTATATCCATTGATTCCTGAAGAATATAACTTATTAATGCCTAATGAGCTTAGTTCAACTGTTTTTCCCCGTCAGAACCCATAATATAAGTATGCTTTACTCTGTTTGTAAACAATGTAAATGTAAACAAACACTGTATAGCCTTAAAACGTGGTTAAAAATAGAACTGTTATATCATTGATGGTCTGTCTATGAATTTGAGTGGTTGCATTATTGAAGCCCATCCCTCAGCTGTTAACCAAAACAGAGGCGGGGTGGAACACTTTGTTCTTGTTTCAATTATGGCTTCTAGCTTTGAACCATGTCATCTCTTCACAGTGGCCATGATACAGCCAGTACTTCTACTCCTGCTACTGGGTAAGAGATCAGATGGGATGAATATTCCTCTCTTGGTATTATAAACCAATCTGCTATGACTTATCTAATGAGTCTCAGTTTAACCAACATTTAGGACATTTACAGAACTCTCTCCTTGAGTGGACACAGTTGTATTCCAACTTCATAATCACTGAACTAAAATATAAGTCCTAAGGTTGATATCGGTGTCACAATCTAAACAGAAAAAGAGATTGACCATCCCAAAAATAACTGATGGGACATTTATCCCCACAGCAGTCAAGTCCTCACCAGTGTTTGGGACTGCGATATCAGTACTGGAGGGAACCTCTGTTACCCTTGTCTACAGATTTCCCAGTGAGGGGAATCACATGCTTAATCCAACCTTGAGTGAAACCAGTACTTGCAAATGGTGGCCCTGTTGTAATCCCATAGCTGAGACAACAATACCTACCATCACACAAGGAAACAAATACAGATCTATAACTGGAGTTGGGATGGTGAACTTCACAATTTCAAACCTTCAGCCTACAGACAGTGGGAACTACTGTTGCAGTGCAGAGATCTCTAAACCTTTAGAATGCTACAGCCTGAGGGTAGTGAAAGGTATGTGTTGCACTTCATACTACTGGTTGTCAATGGACTTTGTTCAGTGCACATGTCACCATAAAGTAGGAAGGAACATGAAGGGTTGACCAGCTTGTGTGTTTTGTGAGGTGCACAAGCCAAAACTCTTCATGGTCAATGCTGTCTGTTACTGAATTTGGATTGAATCCTAACATTTTGTATGTATTGAATGTTTGAGCACACCAACCACTTCCATCAAAAAGCAAAAGTCAATGATTTGTGTCTTCATCTCTATGTATGAATGTTGCGTTTATGCATCACTATTGTGTTTATTCCCTAACAAAGTTGGTACTGCTGGTAATGTCATTTTGCTGGTGCCTAGTGGTGCTTTATCCTGTGTCCCTTTCTGACGGTCTGTGTCGAAATACTTCCAGGTCACACAGATTGCAACAGGGATCTACTGGACGGATTGGATTTTCTGGGCAGCGATATTGAGAATCAGCCAATCACAATCCAAAGTGCAAGTCAGTGCAGGCAGGAATGCACCAATATTGACAAGTGCCAGTACTTCACATTTAATTGGAAGGAGACAGAAATGAGGTACATGCTCAAAGATTTTCCCCTTTGTGATTGGGCAAATTAGGTCAGCCATATACTTTTTAGATCAGCACCAGTCGTCTTTGTAACTACTTCCACATTTTGTGATATTTATTCCACAGAAACAAATGTTCCTTGAAGGCCTCAACTGGTTATCTGATGAAGTCAACAATTACAATACAGCGCCTCCAAAATGCAACCTCAGGCTATTCCCTGAAAAACTGCAGTGGTAAAGGTGACTAGATTCATATAGTATACGGTGCCTAATGAGCAGAGATTGTTAATAGGCCCTAATAAACAGGGTAGCGTCATTGATACCAAACTCTGTTACACTGTTTCTGTTTACATTACATCTGTTAAAAGGTGTAATTTAAGGTACTGTACATCATCAAGCAAGCACCACAGCGCTCTAAGAGAAACTTGAAACTACAGACCAACGATGTGTGATTTGAGTCTTTATTCTAGTGCATGAAGAATACACAGTATATTGTTGTCTACACCCTATGTATTTATTTAATTTTTCTAAACACATACATATTCATAATAATTGACAGATTTTGGAAGGAGTTTGCAAATTTATTAATTTCTCCATGCCCCAGACATGTCATCTGTTGCTTTCATCAATTAAATTGATATTTCTATGTTACTCTGCTATCACACAGTATGTGTTGCCTATATTTCAGAATAGATAGTGGAAGCTAAACATAATGTTTGCCACTCAACACAACAAGCAGTCTGATAATTATTTTCCTATATTTTAAACAGTCACCTACTCAGCCAAAAAGTACAGCCTTGTCCTTAAGGAGAAAAACTGGACCGATGCACAAGAGTACTGCAGACAGCACTACACAAACCTGTCCATCATTCACACAGAAGAGGATTGGAAGGCAATTCAATACGCTTTGAGTAATTTTAGTGGTGATGTGTGGATTGGCCTCAATGGAAATGGGCCTGTTCAAACTAAAAAGTGGAGTTGGTGTGATGGGGAGGACTTGATGTTCTTAAACTGGGATGGTGATTTTGGCAGCGTGCTCGACATTCATTGTGCCGTTTCAGTTTCTTCTCGGTTTCGACAACAGTTGTGTAACACCCCATTACCCTACATGTGTCAATACGGTATGGGCTCTCCCTTTCAGTCTCTAAAACTGTTATTGTTTCCACTTCAAATCACTGGATGTCAGATCTCAAAATATCCCCTGTAATTGACTTCCTGGATATGTTTCTTATTAACTGTCTTAGGAAATCTGATAAATCACTTTTCACTTTTCCTCCTATAAGTTCGTCATGACAATGGAGTAACAGAGAAGGTGTATGAGCTGATAACCGAACCAAAGAACCAGAAGGAGGCTGTGAAAGCCTGCAACCATCAACGAGGAGAACTGGCGAGTATCTGTAACCAGAAAGAGCAGGACGCCTTTGATGAGTTGACTAAAGGGATCACCTGGATTGGACTAAAGCACGAGGACAACAAATGGAATTGGTCCAGTGGGGAACCATTTCAGAAATGGGACAATCCAATGCATGTGGGAGATGGAAACTGTGTAAAGCTGAACTCAGAAAATGACAGAAAATGGACACCAGCAAATTGTTCTACTCAAAGTCGTTTCCTGTGCTATGGGGGTAAGTTGACCACCGTGAGAGTGTTATCAAACTAGTGTTGACATCATCAATGACTAGGTTTTATCATCTATGACTAGGTTGTATAGAATCTCCCAAATAATAAAAATGATTACAATTAGGATTACAATATTTCAGTATCACTGATCAACATGACTGGAAACAGGCACTAATTTGCATGTATTCTACTTCATTTTTGACAGATGAACATCCAAGAAACACCACTGGGGAGTCCACCACCTCACCAACTACCTCCACCACCTCACCACTGGGACAGTCCACCACCTCACCAACTACCACTACTAATGGAGAGTCCACCACCTCACCACCTACCACTACTAATGGAGAGTCCACCACCTCACCACCTACCTCCACCACCTCACCACTGGGACAGTCCACCACCTCACCAACTACCACTACTAATGGAGAGTCCACCACCTCACCACCTACCACTACTAATGGAGAGTCCACCACCTCACCAACTACCTCCACCACCTCACCACTGGGACAGTCCACCACCTCACCAACTACCACTACTAATGGAGAGTCCACCACCTCACCACCTACCACTACTAATGGAGAGTCCACCACCTCACCACCTACCACTACTACTGGAGAGTCCACCACACCACCAACCTCATCTTCCAGTGGACAACTGACTTCATCAGGTTCCTCCTCCCCAGACAGGGATCCCACATCCTCCCCCAGTAGTACAACTTCTCCACTCCATCCTAGTGAGTATCAGACATGGAGCTACATTCTGTAACAATCTGCACAAAGGTGTACAAGTGGCAGTTGTTGGACATTTAATGTCAGATAAGAGCTTGAGTGTATTTGTATACAGTGGTGGAAAAAGTGCCCAATTGTCATCAGGTAAGATGACAATTGGGTAAGAGTAAAGATACCTTAATAGAAAAGTATATAAGTGAATGTCCGCCAGTAATATACTACTTGAGTAAAATTATTTGGTTCTAAATATATATAAGTATCAAAGTAAAAGTATATATAGTTTCAAATTCTTTATAAAGGTTTTCTTGTTTTTTTTCAGCCAGGGGCACACTCCAACACTAATTTACAAATGAACCATTTGTGTTTAGTGAGTCTGCCAGATCAGAGCCAGAAGGGATGACCAGGGATGATAATTTGACAATTTCTGTCCAGCTAAGCATTCAAAATGTAACAAGTACTTATAGTTGTCAAGGGAAAATGTAAGGAGTAAAAGATACATCATTTTCTTTAACAATGTAGAGAAGTAAAAGTTGTCAAAACTATAATAGTAAATTAATGTACAGATACCCAACAAAAATTACTTAAGTAGTACTTTCAAGAATTTTTATTTAGGTACTTTACACCACTGTGTGTTTTTTTTATTTCTGAACTTAAATTAACAATTGCAATTTCATGTGTGTTTGTTTTGTCCATACAGATGACCTGCACTACATCAACGAGTCCAAGAGCTGGATCAATGCCCTGGAGTTCTGCAGAAGTCGTGGCTCCAAGTCCAACCTGGTGCACATCACCAACCAGACCGTGCAGGCTGACGTGACCCAGCTCCTGGCCAATGTGGAGCTGGCATGTGGGGGGGTGTGGATTGGTCTGGAGCGGTCCATCTTTGAGTGGAACGCCCCCTGGCTGTGGACCAGTAGTGATGTTGATAAGGTGGTGAAGTTCAGCGAGTGGCACAGCTGCTTCCCCCTCAACCCCATCAATTACCACTGTGGTAAGATGGTCCGGGTTGGTAACGGAGAACTGAAGTGGCTGGATGCTTCCTGTCATCAGGAAATAGCCTTCATATGTCAAGGTACATTGCTCAACTTTGGAGCTCCTATTTTAGGGCTTATTACTTTATGCAATGCTCTGATTGTACCTCCCTATTGAATAAGGCTCAACCTACATCCCAGACACGCCCTCTCTACAGCTGGCTACTATCTGCATTGCTCTTTCCTCCCTTTAACTCCCTCCCTTTTACAGTCTAGACTCACTCTACTAGTAATAGTCTTTAGAATGAGCCAAAACATAATGGCAAGACCTGGTCATAAAAGATACATCAATGTCCTCTCATCCTGTATATGATGTTTTAACAGATCTCCACTAGAGGGCTCTACATGGCAGCCTGGACAGTCTGCAGACAGACACCACACTGATCTACCAGAGAGACTACCACACTCATGGTCTATAACTATTACTATTATTAGGACTTTTTACTGTCATATTTTACATTATATTACTTAATGATACTGTACTTACATATACTGACTCATAAGCATTGTTATGTGACCTATAATTTACTGTAATACTTTTATTGTTTTAAAATAGAGTAAAGAAAGGTAAAGTAACGGGTATTAACTGAAAATGTAGCATTTAACTCCTGTGTGATATGTACTGTTTCAGAACGCTATTTAGTTAGAATGTAATTATTGTTATTTTGTATTTCCTTTCATCTCTGTTCTGATTAAACATCCATTTAGAGTTTGATCAGTGTGGGATTTCATTCTTCATAGAAAGTGCATTGAGTTATGAATCAAAAGCAATTTAAATGGTCATAATGTAACCCTAAGATTTGAGAGGTGTTCAGTGATATCTAGTCTAAATCGACTTTATGATTATTTTCATCAGGACTGAAGGAGTCCATCTCAACTGTCAGCAACAATGAACCTGGTATCTCAGTAAACAACTTTTCAGGGGGGCGAGATGTCTGTGACATCTGTAATGTTGACGTACAATTGCACTGATGGGCTGTATTTATGCAACACTGCTCTCCAAACCACAAGTTAAAATCTTTTTCCCAGGTGCAGCCCCTGATCTCTTCAGCCAGCAGTCCTTGGATGAGTCCTTCGGTGATGTCTGAGCAGTCAACCCATGTGGGTGTATATGCTTACATACTGTTGGGTTCTGAGAATATGAAATATACTTATTCATGTCACTGAGGAAGAGTGGGTAAGATTTACATTATGTCAGAATATGTTATTGTTAGCCATCAGGGATCCTATGGGAGGGATCCTATGGGAGGAGAAGAGACACTGTCTGGTACCAGTCACCATAACAGCTGTGAGTTGGGGAGAAGTGAGCACTTTGGGGCAGAGGCCAGATGAAGTGAGGAAGAACATATCACTAAGGTTCTGTCTAGCAACAGAGATGCATTGGCTTTTCAGATGTGTAGGAGGAGATTCAGCATAGTTAAATATCAGTGCTTGTGTGAATATGTCGTCTAATGCAGCTGTATTGATCCTCTGGGAAGAATAAACTTGGTTAAGCTTTCACAAATGTCCGTAGAGTTTTTACTCTGAAAATTAGAACCTAACAATACTATATCCTTAATGCTTTAATGTAAATCAAACTGATAGTGTAATATTGAGCACAGACAATCAGCCTCAACTGGGTGGTAGTGACTGCTGCTTTCTGACCTGTAAGGGCCATGGACAGACTGAACAGGCCTCCCTGGACAATAGAGACTGCTCTCTGAAGAGACTGTTCCTTTGACCTGGAAGTAAGACTATAATCTTTTTTTTATTATATGTATATATTTTTTATAAACAGAAAGAGAGGATGACAGTAGGGAAAGATAGACAGAGGTTGCATCAAAAGGCACTAGGGCAGATTCAAACCTACGCTGACACCTTACATGTTCCAGAGGCTGTGTCATTACCGTGAGACCAGACAGGTCACAAGACTGCCATCTCATTGCGGTTTATATCTGTAAGACAGGTGCAGGGATGGCATTTTAGCACCAATAGGGTCCCACTTTAACAAGCACTGTCAGATGCCGGACACAGCGATGCTGCATGTTGTCTAATCCACTGTGAGATGCCACCTCTCTCTCCCCACTCTGACTAGGGATTAATGCAAATGTGTGTTCATGTGGATAATAGTTCCATTCTAAGTTCCAAAGGAATTCACATTCTTCAAAAGGACATTGAAAGAAAAGTTTGAATTTTTTGTAAATAAGCTGAATTTCCTTTGTGTGGATGTCTCATCTAGAAAAGAGAACCAAGCAGAGCATTGTAAGGGTGTCTCTGAAATCTAACTCAGGAGCTGACCTCAATGACCCAGTGGTAAAGGAACAGATGTTGGAGCAGGTACAGTAGTCCTACATCTCCTACATCAGAAATCAATGTCATGCTCACTCATTTCACTCTTCTCATGATTCGGAATAGAAACTTGACATCACATAGTATTACATTTAGGATGCTCAATTAAAATGGGTGTTGCTGGCTTTATCTAGTGCGATCATATCTCATAGATCAGAAATGCGCTGGCCAAGAAGGGAACTTCATCCTAGACCTATGCTGGAGAGAACTGCCTAATGGAGATGTTTATCGCAAGACAGTTGAAGTTGAAAGCCCTGAAGAATGTACACACTTGTGTCACAGTTATGAAAATGACCCTCCTTATGTTTAGTTTGTTGTTCGGAGTCCCTTGTATAGTGTGTTAGGTTTTGCATCCCATTGACAGTATGAAAATGAATTAAGGTGTTCATTAACCTCTCTTGGGTAGGGGGCAGTATTTTGACGTCCGGATGAAAAGCGTGCCCGTAGTAAACTGCGTGCTACTCAGGCCCAGAAGGTAGGATATGCATATTATTAGTAGATTTGGATAGAAAACACTCTGAAGTTTCTAAAACTGTTAGAATGATGTCTGTGAGTATAACATAACTCATATGGTTGGCAAAAACCTGAGAAAAAATCCAACCAGGAAGTGTGGAAATCTGAGGTTTGTAGTTTTTCAAGTGATTCCCTATCCAATATACAGTATCTGTGGGGTCATTTTGCACTTCCTAAGGCTTCCACTAGATGTCAACAGTCTTTAGAACGTTGTTTCATGCTTCTACTGTGAATGGGTGACAATAAGAGCATATGGAGTCAGATGACTGAGAAAATGACATGGGCTCAATCGCACATGCGCTCCCGTGAGAGTTAGGTGTGTTCCTTTTCATTTCTGAAGACAAAGGAATCGTCCAGTTGTAATATTATGGAAGATTTATGATAAAAACATCCTAAAGATTGATTCTATACATCGTTTGACATGTTTCTACAAACTGTAGTATAACTTTTTTGACTTTTCGTCTGGACTTAGTAAGCGCAAGCCTTGCATTTGGAATAGTGAACCTAACGCGCGAAGAAAATTGAGGTATTTGGACATAAAGATGAACTTTATCGAACAAAACAAACATTTATTGTGGAACTGGGATTCCTGGGAGTGCATTCCGATGAAGATCATCAAAGGTAAGTGAATATTTATAATGTTATTTGTGACTTCTGTTGACTCCAAAATGGCGGGTATCTGTATGGCTTGTTTTGATGTCTGAGCGTTGTACTCAGATTATTGCAAAGTTTGCTTTCACCGTAAAGCTTTTTTGAAATCTGACACAGCGGTTGCATTAAGGAGACGTGTATCTATAATTCTTTGAATAACAGTTATATATTTTATCAACGTTTATGATGAGTATTTCTGTAAATTGATGTGCACATTCACCGGAAGTTTGGGAGGCAAATTATTTCTGAACATTACACGTCAACGTAAAATGGGGTTTTTGGATATAAATATGAACTTTATCGAGCAAAACATACATGTATTGTGTAACATGAAGTCCTATGAGTGCCATCTGATGAAGATCATCAAAGGTTAGTGATTCATTTTAGCTGTATTTCTGGTTTTTGTGATGCCTCTCCTTGCTTGGAAAATGTCTGTGTGGTTTTTCTTGTCTAGGCTCTGTCCTAACATAATCTAATGTTATGCTTTCGCCATAAAGCCTTTTTGAAATTGGACACTGTGATTGGATTAACGAGAAGTGTATCTTTAAAATGGGATATAATAGTTGTATGTTTGAGAAATTTGAATTATGAGATTTTTGTTGTTTTGAATTTGGCGCCCTGCTATTTCACTGGCTGTTGACGCTAGCGTCCCACATACCCCAGAGAGGTTAACTAATTCCAGTGAGTCTTTGTACTGTTGTGTTTGTTTTCTTTGGTCGGTGTGGGTCTGGATGAAGAGGATCAGCCATGATAATGCAGAAGGAGAGGGATAGAAGGTCCAAGAAAACTAAAATAGTCCATTATAAATAATATATGAAATAAGATTATTAAATTATTTTTAGTTTACGTTATTCAAGTTGTGAAAGTTAGCTTTCTCTTATGAAATACGAAATAAAAAGAAAAAGTATATTTATGTAAGGCTAGATTTAGATTTTACAATATTTTACTAATGCAACATACAATTATAATCTAGATGTTTTGTTGGTGTTTGAATGTATTGTGATAAAAAAGCTTGTTGGGCAATTTGATTAGTGAAGAGAAGTGGATTTTAAAGTTTGTAGTTAAAACATGTACGGTGACAGGAGGGATTTTCATAGTTTATAATTCTTCATAATGATGTTACAAACTCACTTATGGATGTAACTGTTGACATTCTTAAATAAAATATGTTTGATTAGTGACAACAGTATTAATATTATTTTCACCCTCCAGAAGGAATGGTGACATTGAGGCAGTAATCACAACAACATAGAATGATGTGCCCACTTCCAGGTGGCATGGTTCAGAGAACTGTAAAGAAGGAGACAAACAAACTCTTGTAGGTGTAACAGAATGACAGAATCCATGTCAAGATTTGGATATCATTAGAGTTTTCCCTGGTGTCATAGTTTGTTGACTGTCATTTATTACAGTCATAAACACAGTCTCATGGATATCAGGGGAGGGGTGTGGGGTTCTTGCCCTTATTCATGTGGTTGATGGCTGTTAAATCAGCTTGATAAACCAAAAACCATGAATCAGTGAAGTTTCAAAAGATTTGACACCCTACATTTTTTGAATGATGTAGTTATTTTGCAATTATCCAAATCGACATAAAGAAAGGGAAGTAAAAGCACATACTAACTACTTGTAACACTAAACTCCAACTAAATAAGCTATTAGGAACTATGCTTTGGTAAATACAGAATTACATTTCACTTTGTTAACACAATTGGGTATTAGGCTGCCATAGCCCTGCAGGTACCACACATAAAAGAATACTTAATTTACAATCATTGGAAGGTCTATGAAACTCATATATTCAAACAGCATGTTTCTAGTAAAAAGGCATAGACGGGGTAGTTGTAATTATACTGCAGTATGTTATGCAGTATGCTCTTATTGTAGCATGTACAGGCTACTGCTGTCTAATTTTGATCAACTGACCTCTGATCTTGAACTCCCTCTAGTGGAGATTTAAAATACTGGTAAATAAAACGGATTGATTGGTCTGGCTGGGGCCCCTATGCTGTCCCTCACCTAGATGCTCTGAACACTGAGGTGTGCGTTATTATTGTAATGTAATATGTGGTTATCATATTGTTCAATATGTGTGTCCATGGCCTTAAAAGGCAAATGGCAATGGCCATGCATGCTTGATATGTTATTTAAAGTCACCAAAGGAAACCTAACCTAGTGAAGAGGGCCCAAAAAATACTATACCTCTTCCAGAAAGACAGATTTAGGGTTAATATGTCACGGCTGTCTAGGGACCAGTGGAGATGTGGAATCAGGAGCAGGAGACAGAGGGCCGGAGCAATAGTGTTTTAATAATAATTTAAAACGCAATAGCCGTAGGGCACAGGGCGCGTGGCGAAGTCCGCCAGGGGAAAAACACATTCCCAAAATAAACGCTCTGGAAAAAGCGCACGGGGCGCAGCCCGGCAATACAATGGACAATAACAGCGAAAAAACAGCTTACACTCGCAACTGTCCTGAGTGGACAATAAACAATCCCGCACGAGAACCCCAACTGAAAATACACACTAAATAACCCCCCACTAATGACAGACACAAAACAGGTGCGGGATAGACAGACAAAACCAAAAGACACAGAAACAACGATCGGTGGCAGCTAATAGGCCGGCGACGACGACCGCCGAGCGCCGCCCGAGCGAGGAGGGGCGCCACCTTCGTTAGATACTGTGACATAATACCATTACAGGGGAAGAACTGACATGAACATTTTCAACTGAGATTTACCCATCATTTCCCTAAGCGCAAAGTCTTGATTTACCAATCAAATGAAGAGCAGGACATATCAGGTTCTCTAAACTGAGTGGACAAATTATTAGGAACACCTTCCTAATATTGAGTTGCAGTTCTTGACACACTCAAACCGGTGTGCCTGGCACCTATTACCATACCCCATTCAAAGGCACTTAAATCATTTGGCTTGCCCATTCACCCTCTGAATGGCAGACACATACAATCCGTGTCTCAACTGTCTCAATGCTTAAAAATCATTCTGTAACCTAACTCCTCCACTTTATCTACACTGATTGAAGTGGATTAACAAGTGACGTCAATAAGGGATCATAGCTTTCACCTGGATTTACCTGGTCAATCTATGTCATGTAAAGAGCAGGTGTTCCTAATGTGTTGTGCCCTCGGTGTATATCTCCATGGGGATTGGAACTCTTGTCTTGGTCATATGCCAACCAAAAATAAATTGTTATCTTCATGTAAAAGTTTTCAGGAAATGTTGGAATTTTTCAAATGTTTTGGCTCCTACCAGATCTTAAAAATCATATAAAGTGATACTAAAAATAAAATAAAACATTATTACATACGATGCTACAACATATTTATTAAATACAATTTACTCAATGTGGATAAGTGGATTCTCCCTTTTAGGTTGTTTGATTTACAATATAGGGACATAAACACAGTCTTGGTGGGTCCACTCTTTCTAGAAGGATCTTTCAGCAAGACAACAGGGAGGAGGCTTGATGATGTTGACTCACACAAGGGTGTGTTCAAAGGAGGAGGAGAGCAGATCCTCTTCATAAACACTCCAGCTACAGTACTTCTCCACCTGACTGCTCATCAAAACCAAACAAGCCTTGAAGAGAGAGAGAGGAGGAGCCAATAAGGTACAGTATGTTTTAATTTAATTTTACTAATGGGATATTACAAGTCCTTTCTCACTGTATAACATCTTACATCATGACCGATATTTTGGTGTCAAAAAGCATTCTTTTAAAGTTGTTTTCTAGTAAATATGCCTAGTTTGGATCACAGTGACTCTCATAATGGAATATTTATCAAGCAGAGAATAAGTCAGAAAATGTGTTTTGTTGTAAAGTGATTATGTAATGATATGTAATACCGCAACAGCATGCCAGCTATAATTTTATCATATCACTTAAAACTTGATCAATGACATGTTTGTGTCACGTCCTGACAATAGTAAGATGTGATTTTCTATGGTAGAGTAGGTCAGGGCGTGACAGGGGGTGTTTTGTGTTTTCTATGTTTTCTATTTCTATGTTTAAGTTCTAGTTTTTCTATTTCTATGTTTTGTTTGGGGGGGGTTGATCGCCAATTGGAGGCAGCTGGTCCTCGTTACCTCTGATTGGAGATCATATTTAAGTAGGGGTTTTTCTTCCTGGGTTTTGTGGGTGATTATCTTTTGAGTAGTGTTTGTTTCTCTCTGCGTCACAGTTTGTTGTTGTGCAAAGTTTCACGGATTTAATAAAATGTGGAACTACAACCACGCTGCACTTTGGTCCGATCCTTTTGACAGCCGTGACAGTTTGTTTCTAATCTATATAGGTCAAGTAAAAAAAAAGTGATTCTGTCCGCAAAATGTATTGTTTTACTTAAATAGTCAACAGAGCATTAATTTATGATCCCTAGCAAGCTTGGGTGGAATTGAACTCATATATCAGGGGTCAGCATGTCACGGTAGTCGAAGAGATTAGACCAAGGCGCAGCGGGTTGCGTGCTCATCATTACTTTATTTGAACGTGAACACGAAGAAAACAAAGAAGCGACAGAATGACAGTTTCGCAGGCTAAACTAACAGCAATGGAAAAAAAGAACTACCCACAAAGGGACAGGTGAAAAACAAGCTCCTTAATAAGTATGACTCTCAATCAGAAACAATGATTGAGAGCCACACCAGGCAAACAAAGAAATACACAACATAGACAACCTAGAATACAAAACAAGAACATAAACCAAAAACCCCGGAACACATAAATACAACACCCCAATAAGTACACACACACCCCGAACCATATAAAACAAATACCCCTCTACCTAAATACCTAGCCCAAACCACATGAAACAAACACCCCCTGCCACGTCTTGACCAAACAAAAATAACAAATAACCCCTTATACTGGTCAGGACGTGACACAACACTTAGTCCTACATACATTTTGGCTCACACAGTCTGCAGCTAAACCCACTACAATGACACAAGATTGTGTGTCACTTTGTCAAATATTGGCATTAATAGATTGATGCCTCATTACAGAATACTTTTCCCCAAAAGATTCAGAGGTAATATTTGAGCAAAAAATATGTTTTCCTGTTAAAGGTGAAAGGCAAAGGTACAGTTACTCCTGATTTCACTCAAAATCATCCAAAACAGTATATTTTATGTCATAATAAGAATATTTATAAGCATCAAAACACCACAAACGTTTCATATTTCTTGAGGAAAGAAGGGGGAGGAGAAAGGTTGAATCAAGCCGCTTCAGTCACTCTTTCCCTGTCAAATTAGTCAGAGTATCATACTCTATTTGCCTAGTTAAATCCACTGGCTATTTTACATAGCTTTTACATTCATCTTGTTCATCCAGAAACAAATCAGCTACTCGATGTTAAGGCTGTCACGAGAGACTTCTTTTACATAACAGTTTGCATTCAGTATCTCTTTTCTCTACCACAAAATCCTTATATCATCTTGTTACTTATACAAAGTCATAAAATATTTTCTAAAACAGACAAACACCTTCTTGCCCCTTTTACATCTTTTCAGTGGCGATGTGGCTCCCAACAGTGATGGCACTGTTTCTGGGTAAGAATTGTATTCCCTTTTCCCCTATTGTAAACTAAAAACATCAAATAGACCATGTATACTGACCACAGTATGCTGATAGAGTTACCTTTTCTGCTCTACTGTAACACATATCCATGTTTTTAGATCTCACTGTCTATGTACAAGTTATATATGTGTAACAGATACAACATACACATTACTTTTTGTGATCTTTCATGTTAGATTTACAATGTGGGAATGTTTATACTGTTTTCTTTGCCCAGGTGCAGCCCCTGACCTCTTCTTCTGCCAGCTGTCCTTGGATGTGTCCTTCAGTGATACCAGAGCAGTTGAACCATGTGAGTTTATATGCTTATATACTATATAATATGTATCCTTCATTGTTTAGTGTAAATAATCTAAAATTGTAATATTGAGCATGGACAAGGCCATTTCTGTCACTTTTGTGGTAGTCATTTTAATAATTTACTTGTAATCTAATTGAAAACCACATTTGCCCATATTCAACAGCTCACTGCTCACAGGGATTCATGGTTGACAAAGACTTTGGTGGGAACGACATTCTGACGGTGTATGAACGGGACATCCATTATTGCCAGCTTGCCTGCACTCAGAACCCTGGGTGTTCCTACTTCAGCTACGTGGTTAAAGAGTATAATCTATTTGAGTATTTGGGTTGCCTGTTTGGGTGGTGGTCACACCACTTCTTTCTGTAAATAGTTGAAGGATGGGGCTAGAGAAATGTCACCTCTCTCAAATACAGAGCTATGGATTCATGGACTGACTATGCATGAGATCAAAATGATATACGCTATTTGTTTACAATTACATTGAATATAATTTTTTTTAAATGTAAAATAGAAATGACATAGGAAGTGCATCAGTATTGTCTTGTACTTTCAAAACAGATTCCATTGCTATCAAAAGTATTCCTTTGGTCAACCAACTATGACAAACTATCCAGGAATCATATCTGGTTACACTAGGAAGGGCTGCAGTGAAGGTATGGACCAATATAACAAACTGTACAAATATTACTTACAACTGTTAAACATGTTTTCAGCATTCACAGTGTCAAGGAGTTGTAAATGAGCTCTAAATTGAGATGACGGAGTGATCTAGCACAACATTTTGGTCTTACTCAGGGTTCCTTTAGGACTCCAAGTGGAATTATGTTTATCGAAATGTTTACATATTAATAACAAATGAAAAGCTAAAATGTCTTGAGTCAATAAGTATTCAAACACTTTGTTATGGCAAGCCTAAATAAGTTCAGGAGCAAAAATGTCCTTAACAAGTCACATAAAAGGTAACATGGACTCACTCTTTGTGCAATAATATTTTTTAACATGATTTTTGAATCCCACAATGCTAAAAGTAGCAGAGATCCCAGTCTGGAACTTTGATATGGACGTAGAGTATATTATGAGTTGCACCCCCTTTTGCCCTCAGAACAGCCTCAATTCGTCAGTACAATTCGTTGGGGACTCTACAAGGTGTCGAAAGTGTTCCACAGGGATGCTGGCCCATGTTAACTCCAATGCTTCCCATAGTTGTGTCTGGTTGGCTGGATTTCCTTTGGGTGATACACATTGTTGATACACATGGAAACTGTTGAGCTTGAAAAACCCAGCAGCTTTGCTGTTCTTGACATACTCAAACAGGTGTGCCTGGCACCTATTACCATACCCCGTTCAAAGGCACTTAAATATTTTGTCTTGCCCATTCACCCTCTAAATGGCACACATAAACAATCCATGTTTCAATTGTCTCAAGGCTTAAAAATCCTCCTTTAACCTGTCTCCTCCCCTTCATCTACACTGATTGAAGTGGATTTAACAGGTGATATCAATGAAGGATCATAGCTTCACTTAAATTCACCTGGTCAGTCTATGTCATGGAAAGAGCATGATTTGTACACTCAGTTTATGTCAACAATCCTTTCTCTAACGGACCATTCTATGGATTATATTTAGTGAAAATCCCCAAAAGTTCTGTATTTATTTGGTTCTAGTTTCATGAGGAATCACCCCGTGCTTTGTCCACACAGGCCCAGCAGTAGAGATACCAGTGTTTACTCTGTTTGGTGAGGGGAGGAGCATGGCGAAAGCCCAGAAGTTCTGCAGGGAGTACTATGAGGAACTGGCCACCATCTTCAATGCTGAGGACCAGATAGCAGCTCTGAGAGCAGTGTCAGCACACAGCCTCACTGACGCTGTCTGGGTCCACCGCCAGTACCACGCCTTCTGGCCCAAACTGGGCTATTGGAATCCACCAAATGCAAAGTGTGTTGTTCATGGACAAAGAGCAAAAGTATGGGGTTTGAGAGATTGCACAAATCCATGTCAATTTGTGTGCCAGAAAAGTAAGTTGATTTTTGCATCCATTCTCTCCCTTGTCTGATATTTGTAAAATATGACTTCAAAGTAATGAAAAGACTTTACTTGAATAGGGTTATTCATTCAGAACATCTTGCCATAGTACATTTCAAATAATGTCACCTTCATGAGGTACAGTATCCTTTGACAACCGTTTAGGTACATTTATTTAACATCAATGTCTGTGTCTTTCAGACATTTTTAGGACAATTGTGGTTCTTCTGTTCTTAGGCACACATTCAAACAATTCCTCAGAGCTTAAATATTACATGGGTCAAGGTTTATTGACGTGGGAGGGGGCACAGATGGCTTGCCGAGCCGATGGAGATGACTTAGCGAGAATCCTCACCCAAGAGGATTACACAGCATTCCAAAGCATAACAAAGACACAGTGGTATGATATGTGGATCGGACTCTACTGGAACACCTCTACCAGAATGTGGCAGTGGTCCAATGGGGACTCCTTTCCATACTGTGTGTCTGAACCTCAACTGGGTGCTAGTAACTGTTGCTCCCTGACCCGTACGGGCCATGGACAGACTGAACACGCCTCCCTGGACAAGATAGACTGCACTCTGAAGAGACCGTTCCTTTGCACTGGAAGTAAGACTGCCATCTTTTATTGAACAGATAGAGAGAGCAAAATACAGGCAGAGGTTGAGTCAAAGGGCACTAGACTGGATTCAAACCTTTTCTGACACCATAGACATGTGTTCCAGAGGCTGTGGCATTACCACTAGACCAGACAGGCCACAAGACTGCCATCTCATTGGGGATATTGGGGGATGTAATACAGTGACACGGATGCCATTTTTGCCCCAATAGGGTCCCACTGCAGCAAACACTGTCACATGGGACATTGAGATGCTACATGTAGCCTATTCCGGCCAACTCTCTCTCCCCACTCTCACTAGGAACAAATGCAAACGTGTGTTCATGTGGTTTCTATTATGAGATAATCATTCCATATGGGTAAACATAGAATACAGAGACTTGATACTACACAGTTACAAAGTAATTTACTGTCTTTAAAGACAGTGGAAGAAAAGTTCATTATTTATTGTAAATAAGCTGAATCTCATTTGAGTGGCTGTCTCATCTTACCATTCCTATGTCCCCCTAGAAAAGAGAATGAAGCAGACCATTGTAAGGATGTCTCTGAAATCTAACTCAGGAGCTGACCTCAATGACCCAGTGGTAAAGGAACAGATGTTGGAGCAGGTACAGTAGTCCTACATCTCCCACATCAGAAATCAATGTCATGCTCACTCATTTCACTCTTCTCATGATTCGGAATAGAAACTTGACATCACATAGTATTACATTTAGGATGCTCAATTAAAATGGGTGTTGCTGGCTTTATCTAGTGCGATCATATCTCATAGATCAGAAATCAGCTGGCTAAGAACGGGAACTTCATCCTAGACCTATCCTGGAGAGAACTGCCTAATGGAGATGTTTTTCGCAAGACAGTTGAACTTGAAAGCCCTGAAGAAGGTAAACACTTTTTTGTGTCGGTTATGAAAACGACCCTCCTTAAGATTGGTATGTTGTTCAGAGTCCCTTGTACAATGTGTTGTTAGGTTTTGCATCCCATTGACAGTATGAAAATTAAGCAAGGTGTTCATGAACTCATTCCAGTGAGAGTCTTTGTAGTGTTGTGTTTGTTTTCTTAGGTCACTGTGGGTCTGGATGAAGAGGACCAGCCATGATGCTGTAGCAGGAAATGGATGGAAGGTCCAAGAAAACTAAAATAGTCAAGCTCTCTGTAAATAACCCTTGTACCTAATAATATATTACCGTATATAAATAACATTATCTTAGTTCACGGACAATGTTTTTTCTTTAATGATTGATAGCTTTATGCTTTTGAATGAGAAATAGGATGTCAAGTTATGTTAGGCTAGTTTTAAACTCTACAATGTTTTACTATTGTAACATCAAATTATAATCTAAGATTTTTGTTGGTGTATGAATGTAATGTAATAATAATGTTTGTTGTACATAAGGGCAATTTGATTCATGAAGAGAAGAGGAGTAAAACGGACATTTGTGTTTGTTCAAGTTTGTAGTTTAAACATGCATAGTAACACGTTTTAGTGAGGGATTTTCATAGTGTATAATTCTTCATAATGATGTTACAAACTCACTTATGGATGTAACTGTTGACATTCTTAAATAAAATATGTTTGATTAGTGACATCAGTATTACCATTATTTTCACCCTCCAGCAAGAATGGTGAGATAGGGGCACAAATCACAACAATGTAGAATTACGTGCCCACTTCCAGGTGGCATGGTTCAGAGAACTGCAAAGATGAAAACAGAGAGAATGTTGTAGGTGTGACAGAATGACAATATCCATGTTATGAATTTAAGCAACATTTGTATATCAGAATTTTCCCTGGTGTCATGGTTTGTTGACTGTGTCATCTATTACAGTCACAAACACAAGCTCATGGATATCAGGGGAGGGGTGTGGGGTTCTTTCCCTTATTCATGTGGTTGATGGCTGTTATACATAAATCAACTTGATAAACCAAACACCACAGATCAGTTAGTGAAGGTTCAAAGATTAAACAACCTACATTTAATTTATCATGTTATATAGCATTTATCTAAATTGACATAAAGACAGGGAAGTAAAAGCACATCCTAACTACTAATGACACTAAACTCCAACTAAATAAGATATCAGGAACTATAGGCTTTTGAACATCCAGAATTTCATTTCACTTTGTTAACACTATTGGGTATTAGGCCCTTCAGGTACCGCATAGAAAACAGGACTTTACTTACGATCACTGGAAGGTCTATGATACTCATATATTCAAACAGCAAGTTTCTAGCCAAAAGGCATAGACGGGGTAGTTGTAATTATACTGCAGTATGCTATGCAGTATGCAATTATTGTAGCATGTACAGGCTACTGCTGTCTAACTTTGAAACATCTTGATCAACTGACCTCTGATCTTGAACTCCCTCTAGTTTATATTCAAAATACTGGTAAATATTTTTCAGACCGAAAATAACTACTCTGATTGATGTCTCTGGCTGGGGCCGCCATGCTTCACCTCACCTAGTTTCTCTGAACACTGAGGTTTGAGTTACCATTGTAATGCAATATGAGTGTCTATGATCTTAAAAGGCAAATGACAATGGCTATGTGTAACGCCCTGGCCATAGAGAGGGGTTTTTGTTCTTTATTTTGGTTAGGCCAGGGTGTTACATTGGGTGGGCGTTCTATGTGCATTTTTCTATGTTGGTTTGTTTCATTGATTTTGGCCGTGTGGCTTCCAATCAGGCACAGCTGTAGATTGGGAGACACACATAAGTGCCTGTTTTTCCGTTGGGGTTTTGTGGGTAATTGTTTCTGTTAGTGTTTTGCACCTGACAGGACTGTTTGGCTGTCGGTTTTCTTGTTTTGTTTCGTATAGTGTTCTTTCTGTTATTAAATTCAATGATGAACACTAACTCCGCTGCACCTTCGTCTACTCTCTCTCCCGCCAGCCGTTACAGAATTACCCACCAAAAACGGACCAAGCAGCGGAGGAAGGAGCAGCACAAGGAGGACTATAGGAAGCAGCGCTCGGGAGGTCATGGCATCCTGGTCGCTGGAGGTGTTGGAGTCCAGGATTGACTGGACATGGGATCAATTATTTGACCACTGCAACAACCTGCCGAGGGAGAGCGACGGACACGGGAGACAGCCCCAAGAAAAACATTTTGGGGGGCACACGGGGAGATTGGCGGAGTCAGGCGGTAGACCTGAGCCAACTCCCCGTGCTTACCGGAAGCAGCGGGGTACTGGTAAGGCACCGTGTTATGCTGTGGAGCGCATGGTGTCTCCAGTGCGCGTGCATAGCCCGTGCGCTACATTCCAGCCCCCCGCAAGTGACATGCGAGAGTGGGCATCGAGCCAGGGCGGATGGTGCCAGCTCAGCGCGTCTGGTCTCCAGTGCGCCTCCTCGGTCCAGGTTATCCTGCGCCGGCGCTGCGCACTGTGTCTCCAGAGCGCTGGGAGGGCCCAGTTCCCCATCCTGGTCCGTCCTGTGCCTCCTGCTAGGACCAGGCCTCCAGTGGGTCTCCCCATCCTGGTCCGTCCTGTGCCTCCTCCTAGGACCAGGCCTCCAGTGGGTCTCCCCATCCTGGTCCGTCCTGTGCCTCCTCCTAGGACCAGGCCTCCAGTGGGTCTCCCCATCCTGGTCCGTCCTGTGCCTCCTCCTAGGACCAGGCCTCCAGTGGGTCTCCCCATCCTGGTCCATCCTGTGCCTCCTCCTAGGACCAGGCCTCCAGTGGCACTCCCCATCCTGGTCCGTCCGGTGCCTCCTCCTAGGACCAGGCCCCCAGTGGGTCTCACCAGTCCGGAGCCGCCAGAGCCGCCCGCCAGTCCGGAGCCGCCAGAGCCGCCCGCCTGTCCGGAGCCGCCAGAGCCGCCCGCTTGTCCGGAGCCGCCAGAGCCGCCCGCCTGTTCGGAGCCGCCAGAGCCGCCCGCCTGTCCGGAGCCGCCAGAGCCGCCCGCCTGTCCGGAGCAGTCAGAGCCGCCCGCCAGCCCGGTGAGTCCTGTGCCTGCGCCGAGGGCCAGGCCTCTTACGTGTCTCCTCAGCCTGGTGAGTCCTGGGTCAGTGCCGCCGGCGCAGTCATTGCCGCCCGCCAGCCGGGCGCAGCTATCACCGCCCGCCAGCCGGGCGCAGTCAGGGTCGCCCACCAGACCTTCGGCGCGGCCAGGTGCGCCACCTAAGAGGGCGACGCCGAGGGTGGAGAAAAGGCAACGTCCCGCACCTGAGCCGCCGCCTTAAGAAGGCCCACCCGGACCCTCCCCTTCAGAGTCAGGTTTTGCGGTCCGAGTCCGCACCTTGGGGGGGGGGGGGGGGGGGGGTTATTGTAACGCCCTGGCCATAGAGAGGGGTTTTTGTTCTTTATTTTGGTTAGGCCAGGGTGTTACATTGGGTGGGTGTTCTATGTGCATTTTTCTATGTTGGTTTGTTTCATTGATTTTGGCCGTGTGGCTTCCAATCAGGCACAGCTGTAGAGTGTTGTTGCTGATTGGGAGTCACACATAAGTGCCTGTTTTTCCGTTGGGGTTTTGTGGGTAATTTTTTCTGTTAGTGTTTTGCACCTGACAGGACTGTTTGGCTGTCGGTTTTCTTGTTTTGTTTCGTATAGTGTTCTTTCTGTTATTAAATTCAATGATGAACACTAACTCCGCTGCACCTTGGTCTACTCTCTCTCCCGCCAGCCGTTACACTATGCATGCTTGCTAAGTTATTCAATCGAGTCACCAAAGGAAAAGAAGCCAAGAGGGCCCACAAACAGTATACCTCTCCCAGAAAGACAGATTTAGGGTTAATTCCATTACAGGGGAGAACTGGAATGAAAAATGTCAACTGACATTTACCTATCATTTCCCTGAGCCAAAGTCTTGATTTACCAATCAAATGAGGACAAGAACATATCAGGTTGTCTACACTGAGTGTACAAAACATTAGCAAAAACTTTCTAATATTGATTTCCAACCCCCCCTTTTGCCCTCAGAACAGCCTCAATTCGTTGTGCAAAAGGACTCTACAAGGTGTTGAAAGCAGGGGATGCTGGCCCATGTTGACTCCAATGCTTCCCACAGTTGTGCCAAGTTGGCTGGATGTACTCTGGGTGGTGGACCATTTTTGATACACACGGGAAACTGTTGAGCATGAAAAACCCAGCAGCGTGACAATTAATGACACAAAACGGCATGCCTGGCACCTACTGTTCACAGACACTTCAATGTTTGCGTTGCATATTCACCCTCTGAACGGCCCACACATACAATCCATATCTCAATTGTCTCAAGGCTTAAAGATACAGTAAACTGTAGGTTACTTCCCTTTATTTACACTGAAGTTGATTTAACAAGTGAGATCAATAAGGGCAAATAGAATTCACCTGGATTCAACGTGTCAGTCTACTGTATGTCATGGAAAGAGCAGGTGTTCCTATTATTAGTATTTAGGAAATGTTGATCTTAGGTTATGTTGATCCCACATGATCTTAACAATTATTTGATAAGATATTATACCACCTAGAACACCGGTGCATGAAGTTAAGCAACATAATCAAAAAATCACCATCAAAATATGTCAGTTTAAGCTAGAGATGTCTGTTTATTTAAACGGGCTGTGTCACACACCCCTTTTGTCACACTTCCATATCAGTGGTGGAAAGTGGCAGAGATACCGCACTATTTGTCAGTCCAGAAGACATCCTGAAAATCGGTCTTCTCATGAAAAATGTCTGTAGCATCTGAACGGTTAGGCCTACAACTAATATGACCGCAGATGCGGAAGTGTGACATAGGCGGATGAGGTGGATTGAGACGCAGAAGGTGTAAATAAACATATCTCTAGCTGAAACTGACATATTTTGATGGGGAGTTTTTGATTATGTTGCTTAACTTGACGCACTTGTGCTCTAGGGGTATAATATCTTATAAAATAATTGTTAAGATCATGTAGGATCAAAACGTCCTAAGATCAACATTTACTAAATACTTCATACAAAGGAGACACTCTCACTCTCTGTAATGGCTGTCTTCATAAAACGGACCAAGGCGCAGCAGGTATGTGAATACTCATGGTTATTTATTACCAAAAAAGAGTAAAGCATCCACTTGAAAAAACAATGAAGGTGACAACAGTAACAGTTTTACAGGCTATAAACGCAGTGTAAAAACAACCACCCACAAACCCCAGTGACAAACATACTCCTACATATATGACTCCCAATCAGGAACAACGATCCCCAGCTGTTCCTGATCAGGAGTCACAAGACACACAGAACATTCAAACACACACACAAGACTGCCACGTTCTGACCCCCAAACTACTACAACAGCTCCATCTGCTGGTCAGGACGTGACACTCTCACGATGTTGTTTTGCTCTACGACCCCCACAAGCCCCACAGGACTCGTCGGAAGTTTCTTAATACTGATGTTCCAATTTTTGTCTGTACATTCCAAACCATTTGGGCTACAATCTGCTAAACTGAAAAAATGCAACATGCAACAATTTCAAAGATTTTACTGAGTTACAGTTCATATAAAGAAATCACTCAATTTAAATATATTCATTAGGCCCTAATCTATGGATTTCACATGACTGGGACTACAGATATGCATCTGTTGGTCACAGATACCTTAAAAAAAGGCAAGGGGCATGGATCATAAAACCAGTCAGTATCTGGTGTGACCACAATTTTCCTCATGCAGTGCGACACATCTCCTTTGCATAGAGTTGATCAGGCTGTTGATTGTGGCCTGTGGAATGTCGTCCCTACTCCTCTTCAATGGCTGTGCGTAGTTGCTGGATATTAGCGGGAACTGAAACACGTTGTTGTCGTACACATCGATCCAGAGCATCCCAGCTTAGAACCCCCCTCTCCAACAGCTTAGATGCTTAAGAATTTTAAACTAACAATATATCAAATTATTATAACTTAAAATACTACAACACATTTATTTCATATCATTTACTCAATGTGGATAAGTGGAGTCTCCCTTTCAGATTGTTTGTTTTACCATATACAGAGGGGGGAAAATGTATTTGATCCCCTGCTGATTTTGTACATTTGCCCACTGACAAAGAAAGGATCAGTCTATAATTTTAATGGTAGGTTTATTTGAACAGTGAGAGACAGAATAACAACAAAAATATCCAGAAAAACGCATGTCAGAAATGTTATAAATTGATTTGCATTTTCCCTGTGGCTCAGTTGGTAGAGCATGGTGTTTGCAACGCCAGGGTTGTGGGTTTGATTCCCATGGTGGGCCAGTATGAAAATAAATGTATGCATTCACTACTGTAAGTCGCTCTGGATAAGAGCGTCTGCTAAATGAAAAAAAATGTAAAAATGTAACGTAAAATGTTTCTAATCTATATAGGTCAAATAAAAAAAAGAAGGGATTCTGCCCTCAAAATATAGTGTTTTACTTTAAATATTCAGCAGAGCATTAATTTCTGATCCCTAGCCAGCTTGGGAGGAATTGAACTCATAAATCAGGGATCAGTCCTTAGTCCTAAATAACTTTTGGTTCACACGGTCTGCAGCTAAACCCACTACAATGACACACAAGATTATGTATCACTGACAATAACAGATTGATGCCTCATTATATAATATTTGTTCCAGAGGATGCTGAGGAAGAATTTGAGAAAAAAAAATAGTTTTCTTGTTAAAGGTGACAGGCAATGGTCAAGTTTGTCCTGAAATCACTGAAAATCTGTCACGTCCTGACCCTAGTAAGATGACGTTTTCTATAGTAGAGTAGGGCAGGGCGTGACAGGGGGTGTTTTGGGTTGTTCTATGTTTTTTTATTTCTGTGTTTGAGTTCTTGTTTTTTCTATTTCTATGTTGGGATTGTTTGGGTTGATCTCTAATTGGAGGCAGTTGATCCTCATTGCCTCTGATTAGAGATCATATTTAAGTAGGGGTTTTTCTCTTCCTGTTTTGTGGGTTATTATCTTTTGATTAGTGTGCTTTCCTTGCTGTGTCACGGTTTGTTGTTTTTGTGGTTTCAAGTATTTAACATTGAGTTTCACATTTAATAAATATGTGGAACTACGAACACGCTGCATTTTGGTCCGCTCCTTCGAACAGCCGTGACAGAATAACCCACTAACAAAGGACCAAGCAGCGTGGAATGGAGCAGCAGGTGAAATGGACTTGGGAGGAAATTTTGGACGGGGAAGGACACTGGAGTCAGGCTGGGGAGTATCGCCGACCGAAGGAGGAACTTGAGGCAGCGAAGGCAGAGCGGCGTTACTATGAGGCGCTGTACAAGCCACGAGGCAAGTGCGAGAGGCAGCCCCCAAAACATTTTTTTTTTGGGGGGGGGGGGGCACACGGGGAGATTGGCGGAGTCAGGTTGGAGACCTGAGCCAACTCCCCGAGCTTACCGTGGGGAGCGGGTGACGAGGCAAGCACTGAGCTATGCTGTGATGCGCACTGTATCGCCAGTGAGCATTCACAGGCCGGTGCAATCTATGCCCGCGCCCTGCATTGGTCGAGCTAGGTTGAGCATCCAGCCAGAACGGGTGGTGCCAGCTCTACGCTCGAGATCTCCAGTGCGCCACCACAGCCCAGTATGTCCTGTGCCTGCTCCTCGCACTTGCCCTGAGGTGCGTATTACCAGTCTGGCACCTCCTATCCCAACCCCACGCATCAGGCCTCCAGTGCGCCTGCCCAGTCCGGGGTGTCCTGTTCCTGCTCCCCGCACTCACCCTGGGGTGCGTGTTACTAGTCTGGCGCCTCCTATGCCAGCCCCACACATCAGGCCTCCAGTGCACCTGCCCAGTCTTGGGTGTCCTGTTCCTGCTCCCCGCACTCGCCCTGAGGTGCGTGTTACTAGTCTGGCGCCTCCTATGCTAGTCCCTCGCATCAAGTCTCCAGCTATGCTCCCCAGTCCGGAGCCTCCAGCTACGCTCCCCAGTCCGGAGCCTCCAGCTACGCTCCCGAGTCCGGAGCCTCCAGCTACGCTCCCCAGTCCGGAGCCTCCAGCTACGCTCCCGAGTCCGGAGCCTCCAGCGGCGGCCTGCAGCCCGGAGTCTTCAGCGGCGTTTGGCGGTCCGACGCCTCCGGCGATGATCCATGATCTGGTTCCTCCAGACGTACAGAAGCAGGGGGGATCAGCGGGCGGTGGGGGTACTACGCCCGGAACCAGAGCCGCCGACATAGACACTAGTCACCCACCCTACCCTCCCTTTGTGTTTTTTGTTTGCATTCAGAGTCTGCACCTTTGGGGGGGGGGGGGTACTGTCACGTCCTGACCCTAGTAAGATGTAATTTTCTATAGTAGGGCAGGGCGTGACAGGGGGTGTTTTGGGTTGTTCTATGTTTTTTATTTCTATGTTGGGATTGTTTGGGTTTATCTCTAATTGGAGGCAGCTGATCCTCATTGCCTCTGATTAGAGATCATATTAAAGTTGGTGTTTTTCTCTTCCTGTTTTGTGGGTTATTATCTTTTGAGTAGTGTTTTCCTCTCTGCGTCACGTTTTTTTGTGTTTTCAAGTATTTAAGTGTATTGCATTCAGTTTCACGTTTAATAAATATGCGGAACTACGAACACGCTGCATTTTGGTCCGCTCCTTCGAACAGCCGTGACAAAATCATCCAAAACACTATTTTATATATTAATATTTATAAGCATCACAACACAACTTTTCATATTTTTGGGAGAAGAGAAGTGTGAGGAGAAAGTTGAATTTATTCACTTCAGTCACTCTTTCCCTGTCAAATGAGCCAGAATAACATACTCTATTTGCCTAGTTAAATCCACTGGCTGTTTTACATAGCTTTTACATTCATCTCGTTCATCCAGAACCAAATCAGCTACTCAATGTTAAGGCTGTCACGAGAGACTACTTCTACATAACAGTTTGCATTCAGTATCTCTTTTCTCTATCACAAAATCCTAATATCATCTTGTTTCTTATACGTCTTTATAAAATGTTTTCTAAAAAAGACACATCTTTACTCTTTTACATATTTTCAGTGGCTGTGGCTCCAAACAGGGTTGGCACTTGTTTTTGGGTAAGAATTGTATTCCCTTTTCCCCAACATCTTTAAAGTAATATGAAGCTCAAATATAAAGTTAACGCTGAAGTTGGAACAGTGAAACTCAACTTTTTGAAGCTACAGCCGACATACCGTGGGAGCTACTGCTGCAGAGTCAATGTCCCTGGATGGTTCAATGATCTTAAACAATTCTACAGCTTGAGGGTAGTTAAAGGTAAGTGTTGCTCACTTCATACTACAGGTTATCAATGGGTTTTGCTCAGCGCAGATGTCACCTTACAGTAGGAAGGAACATGAAGGGTTAAAGTCTTCATCTCCATGTATGAATGTTGTATTTCTGTATCACTTGTGTATCAGTTTGTTCTCTCACTAACAAAGTCTGCACTACTGGTAATATCCTTTTGCTGCCAAGTTGTCCTTAATCCTGTGTCCCTTTCTGATGGTCTGTGAGGTGAAATCCAGTATGTCTTGGTTACAGGTTGTGAGAGGGACCTACTGGGCGAAGTCAATTTTCTAGAGAACAATATTACAAAATCAGCCATTTACAAATGAAAATGCAAGTCAGTGCAGGCAGGAATGCACCAAAAATGACATGTGCCAGTGCTTCACATTTGCTGGGGAAAAGGAAGGAATAATAGTTCACAGGTACATGCTCAAAAAGTATATTTTTTTTATGCTTGGGCAAATAAAGGAAGCAATATAATTTTTGAATCAGAACCGTTCTGATAACTACTACCACATTCTTTGTGACATTTATCGAACAGAAACGAATGTTTCCTGAAGGCCTCAACTGGTGATACACCAGAAATTACAATACAGCACCTCCAACATACAACCTCAGGGTACTCTCTGAGACACTGCAGTGGTAAAGGTGAGTACATACAATGACATGATTTGATTCATCATTTGTTCCGGCCATTGAATATCTAATCAATATCTAATAATCACAGAGGCTGACATAATTAATAATCCCTATTAAACAAGATAACATAGACATGGATATCAAACTCTGTCATGTTGTGTTTCTGTTTATTCCATCATCTCTGTTAAGGGTGTAACTTATTGAATGTCATCAATCAAGCATCAGAGATCTTTAAACAGAGCCTTTACAGACCAATGATGTATAAAGTCTATATTCTGTAGTCTATAGAATACTATACAGTACTATCACTACTATGTACTCACTTTTAGTCATTGATGCACAGGACACGTCCATATTCATAAAACAAATTGGTTGGAGGTTTGAATGAGTTTGCAAATTTATGAATTTGCCTCTGTCACATGCTTCTATTACTCTGCTATCGAACATTGTGTTGCCTATATTTTAGAATAAATAGTGGAAGCTAAAGATGGTAGCTAAAGATGGTAATGTTTGCCACACAACACAGCAAGCAGTATGAAAAGCATTTTCTCTGTATTTCAAACAGTCACCTACTCACCCAAAAATTACAGTCTTGTCCTTGAGGAGTTAAACTAGACCGAAGCACAAGAGTACTGCAGACAACACTGCACAAACCTGTCCATCATACGCACAGAAGGGGATTGGAAGGCAATTCAATACTCTTTGGGTAATTTCAGTGGTGATGTGTGGATTGGGCTGCATAGGCCTGGTCCAACTGAAAAGGGGAAGTGGTCTGATGGAGAGGACTTCATGTTCTTTAACTGGGAAAAAGGTTTTGGTGTCCACACCGTGGGTCATGACTGTGTCTTGTCTATTTCATCTCACTGGTGTCGTGTCTTTGGGGTACCATTAACTGAAGACATGTTTATCAATTAACTCCCTGTAATTATTATCACGCGATTAAACTGATTAATCGTTTAATTGTAATTAACTAGGAGATCGGGGCACCAAGGAAAATATTCAGATTACAAAGTTATAATTTTCCTAATATAACTTTCCTATATTATAACATTATATATTCTAATATTCTATTATAGTATAGGCCGATTATCTTCTGGTTTAAATGGTGTATTTTACCTCGCGTCCAGTCTCATTCCAAACGTCGTAAATTGTTGTATCTGCACGAACCCAGTCTTTACTAAAATCATCCATACATCAATTGTCTTAAAATAATTTATTTACTAAACTAAGTAATTCACAGAAAGTATACAAACAGTAATTATCGTCACAAAGAATTGGTAGAGTAATGTGCCCTAGTGGTCTAAACAGGCGTGGCTGGTGTCTTGTAGAACAATGGGTCATAAAATGTTCAGCTGAGGATGCACACAGAGTTCATCATGTATTAACAATTGATATGCTAATCCTTTGCACATGAAAGCTCACTCATTTGGGAACAATTGCAATCAAAATATATTTACGCTCAGTCTGTCGCCG
The DNA here is from genome assembly GCF_965601325.2 of Salmo salar. Taxonomy (NCBI): domain Eukaryota; kingdom Metazoa; phylum Chordata; class Actinopteri; order Salmoniformes; family Salmonidae; genus Salmo; species Salmo salar. The sequence continues at coordinate 58,714,690 of NC_138307.1, forward strand.
GGATCCTTGTTGAAGAGTCGTTCTGTTGGAGAGCTCTCTCTCTCTCTCTCTCCTCTCTCTCTCTCTCTCTCTCTCTCTCTCTCTCTCTCGGTTAGAATGGTTCTTTCAAAGCGACATTCATTAATGTCGTCATAGAATGGATGTTTCGTTGGTCTTCGCGTTCAATGATATAATTTCTAGCTGCAGACTATTAATTAATATCAAAGACTTGTTCTTATTTTGCCGGTATCAATAGTCTAAAAGTTAACCACGTGGTATGGTTCACTTTCAGTAGAGTACTTGGATGGTCAAACCTATTGGCCAACTCGCCATGGAGTGGAGGCCGGGTCTGAAGAAAGTAGATCAGGGTATAGTTTTATAGTGAACATGTCACATGACGCCTGGTCCTGTCTGTGTCCCTGGGGGCGTGCCGATGACTGAGTTAAGCTTGGTACAGAAATACAATTCTATCACATTAACATCAGTACATAGCATCTCAATGTATTACAAATAGCTTTATCCTTATTAATACATTCTATACAACCATGTGGATGCAAGTCTCAAGGCTGAGGCTATTATATAAACCGTTTTATGGTAATATGGCTATATTGTCTCTTCTGAGTATCACAAAATTGTACCAAGCGGACCAGTTCGTAGCTGGATTCTTCACCAATCTTTCATACCTTCTCCAGAACCTAAATGTCATTCGGTTCCCCAATTCTGTGAGTTGGAAGAATTTCCTGTGTCTCTCTATGGGACATGTGGCAAGAGATTCTCCTCTTAGAGTTTTACAACCCTTTCACACAGGGCCTGGGTGGGGGGAGGTAGGTTGGGGGATGGTGCAAAGGGGAGGGGGTCAACTGTCCTCCCTGTACTCAAAGAGGCCAACGTCATGACACTGGCAACCAGCGGATTGTGCAGCTTCAAGACAGTATATGTGTCAATGAGGTAAGAACTGACTAACTCATTGTCTTTAACTGTATTCTTCATCTAATCAGATCTCAAACACTTTATTAATTAGGTTATCACCTGTAACTTCCAAGTTATTTGTTATTGTGGGAAGTCAATAACTGTCTCATGAAATCTGATGTGTCAGTATTCACCTTCCCTCCTAGAAGTTCATCATGGTAATGGAACAGAGAAGGTGTATGAGCTGATGCCTGGGCCAAAGACGCAGCAGGATGCTGTGACAGACTGCAGGACAATAAAAGGCAGAGAACTGCGAGTATCTGTAACCAGAAAGAGCAGGATGCCTTTGAGGTGACTAAAGGGATCACCTGGATTGGACTAAAGCATGAGTACAAGCTATGGGAATGGTCAAACGGGGAACCATTTCAGCAATGTTAACCTACCTGGAGAGGTGGAAACCATGTACAGCTGAACTCAGACAGAAAATGGACATCAAAATATTGCTCTAATCAAAGTGCTTTCCCATGCTATGGAGGTGAGTTCAACATTGTAAGAATGTTTTCAAACTTTTCAAACAGTCAATCAAATGACTAAATTGTATATAATCTACACAAAGAAAATCCTAGTTTGCTAGGAGTACTTTGTTTTTGTATCAATGATAAAAATGACCGGAAACTTCAAATGTACTTAAATGTATATGTATCCACCAGCCCTACTTCAACTGGACCTCCCTCTATCAAAATATCCACCACAACACCCACCACTTTACTACCTACTACTACTAATGGACAGTCCACCGCCTTACCACCTACCACTACTAATGGACAGTCCACCACCTCACCAACTATCACTACTAAGGGACAGTCCACCACCTCACCACCTACCACTACTAATGGACAGTCCACCACCTCACCAACTACCACTACTAATAGACAGTTCACCACTTCACCACCTACCACTACTAATGGACAGTCCACCGCCTCACCACCTACCACTACTAAGGGACAGTCCACCACCTCACTAACTACCACTACTAATGGAAAGTCCACCACCTCACCAACTACAACTAATAATGGAGAGTCCACCACACCACCAACCTCATCTTCCAGTGGACAACTGACCTAATCAGGTCCCACCTCCCCAGACAGGAAGCCCGCATCCTCCCCCAGTAGTACAACTTCTACACTCCATCCTGGTGAGTGTCAGACATGGAGCTACATTCTGTACCAATCTGTACAAAGGTATACAGGTGACAGTTGTTGGACTTTTAATGACAGACAAGTCCTTGAGAGTGTTTGTGGTTTTGTGTTAGTGAACTTGCATTAACATGTGTGCAATTTCATTTGAGTTTTTTTCCATGCAGATTACCTGCACTACTTCAATTAAAATTGTCTTTTTTTTCCTAAACTAGGCAAGTCAGTTAAGAACAAATTCTTATTTACAATGACGCCTAGTAACAGTCAGTTAACTGGGCAGAACGACAGATTTTTACCTTATCAGCTCAGGGATTTGATCTACAAATGATCCCATCACTCTAACCGCCAGGCTAACTGCCGCCCCGAATAATCCAACCCTATGATTTAAGTGGAATTAAGTGGTGTCTAGTCTAAATCGACGTTATCAATATTTTAAGCAGGACTGAAGGAGTCAATCTCAACTGTCAATGACAATGAACCTGACATCTTAGAAAACAACTTTTGACCTAATACTGTTTTGATTTTCAGGGGGGTGAGATGTTTGTGACATCTGTAATGTTGACACACAATTGCACTGATGGGCTGTATTTATATAAACTCTGCTCTCCAAAATATAAAGTCAAATCCATTTTTTTCCAGGTGCAGCCCCTGACCTCTTCTTCAGTCAGCAGTCCTTCAGTCCTTCAGTGACACCTGAGCAGTCGATCCATGTGAGTGTTTATACTTATATACTATATCTTTAATGCTTTAGTGTAAATCCATCTAATATTGTAATATTGAGCCCTAACAATCAACCTGAACTGGGTGGTAGTAACTGCTGCTCTCTGACCTGTAAGGGCCATAGACAGACTGAACTTGCCTCCCTGGACAAGATAGACTGCTCTCTGAAGAGATTGTTCCTTTGCACTGGAAGGCTATCATTTTTTTGTTTTTGTTATATTTATATATTTTCTATGAACAGATAGAAAGAGAGGATGACAGTAGGGATATATAGACAGAGGTTGCATCAACGGGCACTACGCCAGATTCAAACTTACACTGACACCCTAGGTTGTGGCATTACCACTAGACCAGACAGGCCACAAGACTGCTGCCTTATTGGGGTTAATGGGGTTTATATCTGTAAGACAGGTGCAGGGATGGCATTTTAGAACCAATAGGGTCCCACTTTATCAAGTACTGTCAGATGCCGGAGAGGAACGCTCCATGTTGTCTAATCCACTGTCAGATGCCAGACAGGAATGCTTCATGTTGTCTAATCCACTGTCAGATGCCGGACAGGAATGCTCCATGTTGTCTAATCCACTGTCAGATGCCGGACAGGAATGCTCCATGTTGTCTAATCCACTGTCAGATGCCGGAGAGGAACGCTTCATGTTGTCTAATCCACTGTCAGATGCCATCTCTCTCTTCCCACTCTTACTAGGGACAAATGCAAATGTGTGTTCATGTGGTTTCTACTATGAGATAATATTTCCATACGGGTAAACATAGAATACAGAGGCTTGAACTACACAGTTACAAAGTAATTTACAGCCTTCAAAGGACATTGGAAGAAAAGTTAATTATTGTAAATAAGCTGAAGCCACTCAAATGAGATGTCTCATCTTACCATTCCTATGTCCTTCTAGAAAAGAGAATCAAGCAGACCATTGTAAGGATGTCTCTGAAATCTAACTCAGGAGCTGACCTCAATGACCCAGTGGTAAAGGAACAGATGTGGGAGCAGGTACAGTAGTCCTACATCTCCCACATCAGAAATCAATGTCATCCTCACTCATTTCACTCTTCTCATATGATCTCAAGTTTATATTCCTATTGATCATATTATTCAACTCTGATGCTTGATTAACATAGGAGGGCTGCTGGCTTTATCTGGTTTGATCACATCTCACAGATCAGAAAGGAGTTTGCCAAGAACGGGAACTTCATCCAAGGCCTACACTAGAGATAACTGCTGAATGGAGACGTTTAAAAAAAATCTGTTGATCTTGGAAGCCCTGTAAGCACCTTTTTGTGTCACAGTTATGAAAATGACCCTCCTTATGTTTAGTCTGTTGTTCCGAGTCACTTGTACAGTGGGTTTTTAGTTTTTGCATCCAATTGACAGTATGGAAATTAAGTAGTGTGTGTGTGTGTTTTCTTAGGTCAGTGTGGGTCTGGATGAAGAGGACCAGACATGATAATGCAACAGGAGAGGGATAGAAGGTCCAAGAGAACTAAAATAGTCCATTATAAGATTATTAAATCATATTTTGTTTACGTTATTCAACTTATGAAAGTTAGTATATTTATATTAGGCTAGATTTTACAATGTTTTGTTATTGTAACATAAAATTATCATCTACATTTTTGTTGGTCTTTGAATGTATTGTGATGATAAAGCTTGTTGTACATGAGGACAATTTGATTAGTGAAGAGAAGAGGATTTTGTAGTTAAACCACCTACGGTGACAACTTTCAGAGAGATGTTCAGAGAGTTAGTCTTCATTATGAGAACAATTCTTACACACTCACTTATGGATGTAACTGTCGACATTCTTAAATAAAATATGTTTGATTAGGAACATAAGTATTACCATTATTTTCACCCTCCAGCAAGAATGGTGAGATGGAAGTACTAATCACAACAATGTAAAACAAAGTGCCCACTTCCAGGGTCTATGGTTCAGAGAACTGTAAAGATGGAGACAGACAGGTTGTTGTGGATGTGACAGAATGACAGTATCCATGTTATGAAGCTAAGCAACATTTGGATATCATTAGAGTTTTCCTTGGTGTCATGGTTTGTTGACTGTGTCATCTATTACAGTCATAAACACAGTCTCATGGATAGCAGGGGAGGGGTGTGGGGTTCTTGCCCTTATTCATGTAGTTGATGGCTGTTATACATTAATCAACTTGATAAACCAAACACCATGAATCACTTAGTAAAGGTTCTAAGTATTTGACACCCCACATTTTATTTACAATGTAGTTATTTAGCAAATGCATTTATCTAAATAGACGAACTAAAATCAGATCCTGACCACTGGTAGCACTGGGATTTAATCAAGCTACCTGTATGGACTAGAAAGTGTTCATACTAGAACTATGGGCTTTTACACTTCCAGAATTACAGTACATTACTTTGTTTACACATTTGGGATTTCGACTGCCAGTATCGGAGGATATCCAAGTAATACATGCATGTTGGGAAACACATTTCCATTACATACTCATACAACTGTGTAACAGGACAAATATAAGCACCACCAAGTTATTATTATACAGCCGTGCAGTACCACATACAAGCAGACTCTGAAAATATCGTTTTTTTTAACTTTGCATTGGGTTGTTGGAAGGCAGCCTGCTTTGCATGGCGCTGGGAGAACTCACTGACACAGGTTAAAACGATATCTGTGTTGGTTTACTTCTTTTTTTAAACACACATATCTCATTAATCAGAGGTCAGTGGATATTGTACTGTATGATGCATTTTTTTTTTTTTGTGAAGCCCATGTCCAGTGCAAATACAATTAATTGATTTGTGGTTCCCAAATGTACTGCACATTATAATGACAAATGTAAACTTGATACACTGACAGAAATGTGCATTCGATCAGGCAACTTAGATGTACTGTATTAAAAAAAAACATGTATTCAGTCCACTACAATAACAGAGAAAATACATTAGGCCTATTGGTCAGTTTTTTATACATGGAGGGAGGGGTTGGAGCAGAACTTTCAGCCTCACCTGGGGTGCATTCAGTATGATAAAATGTTGTGCCTTGTTGAATTCAACGGAAACAATACTGTACTGAACAACCAGTTGAAAAACGTTGTGATTACTATGGCCCAGAGGGCAAGTACCGAATAGTGTGCTGAATTAGTTTTGTGATGTCAAATTGTCACACCCATATTGATCAGGCCACACCTCACCACACCCACCAAATGGAAAAAAACATATTTAAAAGGCTGTTGAAGAACGGTGAGCACTATTTTGGGGGAAGATGTCGATCATTACAAAACGTCACGCAACGTAGCAAACATTGAATCGAACTGAACACACCCCTGGTTACCTGGTCAGCAGAGAGGGAGGAGAGAAAGACACCTCTATAAACTCATCTCTCTTTTCCCTGTCTCCCTGTTCCACAACCAAACTGTAGGGAGGCAAGAGGACAGCTAACTGGGTAGGTGTGCCATCATTTCAAGCTACATGATACATTTGTTTGATAAATTGAAAACATCAAATGATTTTACAGTGTGCTTTTATTTGAAGAGATGAAATACTTACACACATATGATTAACAGCCTTTGGTAACTGTTTCGTACAGGTTCGCTTAAATTATTTCAATGGTGCTATTTTCTTAATATTCTGTGTATTTAAATGAAGTTGAGACTGACTAGAGGTCAAATCTAATATTAGATCAAAGTTAGAGGTTTTTTGTGTACATCTATTATGCATATCATAGCCATTTTGTGAGAGTCAATAGATTGAGATTAAGACATATTCAAATTAAATCCCCATCACATATTTTACCTAAACTTAGACTATACATTTACGTGCTACTTTCAACGTGCATGTCTGGTTAATCAAATTGTATGCCATGTAGCTGTTCCATAGAGTTACTGCAATGCTACTTTGGTAGTCAAATCACATTTTCATCCCTTTCTTGTCATTTTGTTTAACTGGATAGGTACAACACTGCCTGTGTACTCTCTCAGAAGGAAATTGTGCACATTGGTTCAGACTTTAAATTAACCTCCTAGACACAGACAATTCTTTCATATACATTTTCTTCTACATGAAATCTTACAAACATGTCTGAATTTGCAAATTGTTGTGGTTTTTCACCCAAAATTATGTTTCCTTTTAAATAATTTTTAAAAATGTACTTGAAAGGTAGGGAGAACTGATGGATTGTGATTCAAAACATGTAATATTTTGTTCACAGTGGTCATGATACAGCCAGTACTTCTACTCCTGCTACTGGGTAAGAGATCAGATGGGATGAATATTCCTCTCTTGGTATTATCAAGTAATGATAGGGAATTCTGCCCTATGTTCATACAAGAGACCACAGGACATTTCTTTGATCAGAGGTTAGTTTGTTTAATAATGATTGCAACCCGGAGTATTCACTTACAGTCATTTTCAAGTAACACACTCAGTTCAAAAGATGGTGTTTTCCCTTTCTATCCCCTACTGAGGATCACCCCACCCAGGGTGATGTCCTTTAACTTTAATACCATATAAGCCCATAATAAATAGTTGCTAATACAAAGATGTCTCTGCTAGGCGGAGTTCAGCTTATTGTTATTTGCAGTTAGTTTCCCAATCCTTCTTCCTCCTATTGCTACCATGTGCTAGCAGAAGTAAGACTGGAACATAGTATCAACACGAACTGAAAGTATAGTTTCAACACACAGACATCCGACTTCTGTACGGTTGACCTCTTCATGCACTTACAAAGTGTCTACCATTGATTCTTAATCTCAAGCTAAAGCAAAACATGAATCATTGTACTTTTGTAATTACTGGTGTTCCTATAATGTACAGATATTATAACATTCCTTTCAGTAGCCCCTCTGTCATGACTTTTGACAATATTCAAAATAGTAGTGTGTCACTACTGTCAACATCCAGTTACATACAATGAGCCACAGTACATCCACACTGACATAGAAATAACACCTACAGAACAAGATATTTATTTTTGTATCTTCTTGTCTTGGTCAACACATACAACAGAATACCAAACACATACAACTGAATACCAAACACATACAATAGAATACTACCCAAAAGCTACAGTACGAAGCTTCCAGTGTCTAGAAACAGAATCAGTGACTTTTATGAAACTGAGCCATCTCCTTGTCTTTGGACAAGTTTATGTCAGTGACACAAAGCCTGACCAGTCAAGTAACTACATGTTCCTGATTTAACCTTTTACCCCACAGCACGCAGGTCCTCACCAGTGTTGGTGACTGAGGTATCAGTACTGGAGGGAAGCTCTGTGACCCTTGTCTGTGGGTCCTCTGTGAAGGATCGTGGGTATTACACATGCTGGGGCAGAAATTGTGGTAACAGTTGGTGGTATGGATGTTATTGTTCTAACCCCCTTGTGGAGAAGAATGGAGTTAAAATCACATTCAATGACCCTAAAATGTACAGCCTCAGCGGGGAAGACCTCACCATTTCCAACATTCAGGACAGCAGAAATTACTGCTGTTGTGTAGATAGCAGCAATTTCCCTTACAACGACCATGTAACATACTACAGTCTAAAGGTAGTAAAAGGCAAGTGTTGATGACTCATTGTTATTGCTTGTTGCATTTATTCTCATTATGAGCAAAATGGAGGTTTAGAGTATTTACATTGGCTACTAGATACTGTACACCACACACTGTAACATGCTGCATTGTTGATTGGACCTTTAATGGCATCCATTGTCCAGGTAGTATAGCTGAATATACGACTGATACCTTTTGTCTCTCTAGTCCAGTCTTGTTCATTCTGCGTTGTGTCCTTCTATAGCCAGGTTTAGTGCTGGTAGTTATGGTGCTGACCTGAGTTATTTAATAAAAAAAAATAGGAAGTGGTTTCTGATGTAAAATGTCTTTGTTACACAGGTTGTGAGAGGAACCTAATGAATGGAGTGGATCTGAGGGTATATAATATGGAGAAAGCATTCGTAGCCCAAGATGCAAGTCAGTGCAGGCAGAATTGCACCGAAAATGTCAATTGCCAGTACTTCACATTTGTTGGGAAAGAAGCAAACATTAACCAACTTAAGTACATGCTCAAAAAGCTTTTTAATTCTTTATTTTAACTGTTCTTCTGCAAATAAAGGCTTTAGAAACATGCCTGTTATTTTGGACATTGCGTTAATAAGTAACATCCTTTGTGATATTTGTCCCACAGTGACATGTGTTTTCTGAAGGTCTCAACTGGGGATAGGCATGTCACAATACAGTACTTCCAACATGCAACCTCAGGCTACTCTCTGAGAAACTGCAGTGGTAAAGGTGAGTACATACAGTTAATGTATATGTGAGTCATATATTTCTAATGATTATAGGTAGACTTTGTTAATAGGCTCTATTACCGGATAACATAGACATGGATATCAAACTCTGTCACGTTGTGTTTCTGTTTTTCCATCATCTCTGCTGAATGTTTACTATCAAGGATATCACCAAGCACTAGAGTGTGAAGTGACTCTATATTCTTGTGCAGTCTATAAAGAGTACAGTAGGTAGTTAAGTCTTTAGCCTATATCAATTCTGATTTTGGAATGAGATTGCAAATGTATTAATTTCTACATGCACCTGACACATGCTCTGTAGCTTTCACCAATGATATCTCTATATTACTCTGCTATCAAACAGTATGTGTTGCCTATATTGTAGAATAGATAGTGGAAGCTAAAGATGGTAATGTTTGCCACGCAACACAACAAGCAGTCTAATAAACATTTTCCTCTGTATTTTAAACAGTCACCTACTCAGCCAAAAAGTACAGCCTTGTCCTTAAGGAGAAAGACTGGACCGATGCACAAGAGTACTGCAGACAGCACTACACAAACCTGTCCATCATTCACACAGAAGAGGATTGGAGAACAATTAAATCCACTTTGGGTAATTTCAGTGGTGATGTGTGGATTGGGCTCCATAGAGATAAGCCTGATCCAGATGAAAAGTGGAAGTGGTCTGATGGAGAGGACTTCATGTTCTTTAACTGGGCATCACACTTTGGCGACTTCAAGGGTTATGAGTGTGTCATCTCCGCTTCATCTCACTGGCAACCAGAGAATTGTGCCGGTGATAAGCAGTATGTGTGTCAACAACTAGGTAAGCATCTCTCAGTATATATATATTTATATACTACTTACAAAGTGAGACATAATCTGCTTCCTGGGTTATGTCTCATGCAATCTGACTAGTAACTTCATCTTCCCCTCTATAAGTTCATAATGGGAATGGAATAACAGAGAAGAATTATGAGCTGATGATTGGAAGTACAAAGTGGGAGTCAGCTCTGAAAAACTGCATAACAAAAGGTAGAGTTTTGGCCAGTATCTTTAACCAGAAAGAACAGGATGCCTTTGATGAGGTGGCTAAGCATGACCACACCTGGATTGGACTAAAGCATGAGAACAACACATGGAATTGGTCCAGTGGGGAACCATTTTAGAAATGGAACAATCCAGTGCATGTGGGAGATGGAAACTGTGTTATGCTGAACTCAGAAAATGACAGAAAATGGACACCAACAAATTGTTCTACTCAAAGTCTTTTCCTGTGCTATGGGGGTAAGTTGAACACTGAGAGAGTGTTATCAAACTAGTGTTGACAGTCAATCATCATCTATGACTAAGTTGTGTAGAATCTACACAAAGAAACACATTTTTTTAATGCAATGTAAAATGTCCTAACATGATAGGAAACAGGCACTTATATGCTTATAGCTTCCCTGTGGCTCAGTTGGTAGAGCATGGGGTATGCAACACCAGCATGGTGAGTGCAACGCCACGGTTGTGGGTTTGATTCCCACGGGGGGCCAGTACAAAAAAATGACACATTCAAAATTTTAAAAAATGCATGAAATGAAATGTATGCATTCACTACTGTAAGTCGCTCTGGATAAGAGCGTCTGCTAAATGACTAAAATGTAAAAATATGCATGTATTCTACTTCATTCTGACAGATGAAAGTCCACTTAACACCACTGGGGATTTGACCACTCCTGTTACCCCTGAAAGCACCACCTCTACTTCAACTGGACCTGCGTCTACCAAGATGTCCACCTCACCACCTACCACTACTAATGGACAGTCCACCACCTCACTACCTACCACTACTAATGGACAGTCCACCTCCACACCACCAACCTCAACTTCCTGTGGACAACTGACTTCATCAGGTTCCTCCTCCCCAGACAGGGATCCCACATCCTCCCCCAGTAGTACAACTTCTCCACTCCATCCTGGTGAGTGTCAGACATGGAGCTCCATTCTGTACCAATCTGTACAAAGGTGTACAAGTGGCAGTTGCTGGGCTTTTCATGGCAGATAAGACTGTAAGTGTATGTGTGTTTAGGATTTTGTGTTAGTAAACTTGCATTTACATGTGTATAATTTCATGCATTTGTTTTGTACATATAGATGATCTGCACTAAATCAACGAGTCCAAGAGCTGGATCAATGCCCTGGAGTTCTGCAGAAGTCGTGGCTCCAAGTCCAACCTGGTGCACATCACCAACCAGACCGTGCAGGCTGACGTGACCCAGCTCCTGGCCAATGTGGAGCTGGCATGTGGGGGGGTGTGGATTGGTCTGGAGCGGTCCATCTTTGAGTGGAACGCCCCCTGGCTGTGGACCAGTGGTGATGTTGATGAGGTGGTGAAGTTCAGTGAGTGGCACAGCTGCTTCCCCCTCAACCCCATCAATTACCACTGTGGTAAGATGGTCCGGGTTGGTAACGGAGAACTGAAGTGGCTGGATGCTTCCTGTCATCAGGAATTACCCTTCATATGTCAAGGTACATTGCCCAACTTTGGAGCTCCTATTTTAGGGCTTGTTCTGCAAGGTGGGATATTCAGAACGTTGCAGATAGACAAATATTACATAGAACTGTCATGGTTTACTGCAGAATAGAGATGTGCTGTCTTGACTGTCATGTCATCTCTATGCAATGTATTACTTTATGCAATGCTCTGATTATACCTCCCTATTGAATAAGGCTCAACCTACATCCCAGACACCCCCTTTCTACAGCTGACTACTATCTGCATTGCTCTTTCCTCCCTTTAACTCCCTCCCTTTTACAGTCTAGACTCACTCTACTAGTAATAGTCTTTAGAATGAGCCAAAACATAATGGCAAGACCTGGTCATAAAAGATACATCAATGTCCTCTCATCCTGTATATGATGTTTTAACAGATCTCCACTAGAGGGCTCTACATGGCAGCCTGGACAGTCTGCAGACAGACACCACACTGATCTACCAGAGAGACTACCACACTCATGGTCTGGAAGGAACCTGCATTTCAATTCATAATATTTTACACCAATATAACTATTACTATTATTAGGACTTTTTACTGTCATATTTTACATTATATTACTTAATGATACTGTACTTAAATAGACTGACTCATAAGCATTGTTATTTGACCTATAATTTACTGTAATACTTTTATTGTTTTAAAATAGAGTAAAGAAAGGTAAAGTAAAGGGTATTAACTGAAAATGTAGTATTTAAGTCCTGTGTGATATGTACTGTTTCAGAACGCTATTTAGTTAGAATGTAATTATTGTTATTTTGTATTTCCTTTCATCTCTGTTCTGATTAAACATCCATTTAGAGTTTGAACATTGTGGGATTTCATTCTTCATAGAAAGTGCATTGAGTTATGAATCAAAAGCAATTTAAATGGTCATAATGTAACCCTAAGATTTGAGAGGTGTTCAGTGATGTCTAGTCTAAATCGACTTTATGATTATTTTCATCAGGACTGAAGGAGTCCATCTCAACTGTCAGCAACAATGAACCTGGTATCTCAGTAAACAACTTTTCAGGGGGGCGAGATGTCTGTGACATCTGTAATGTTGACATACAATTGCACTGATGGGCTGTATTTATGCAACACTGCTCTCCAAACCACAAGTTCAAATCTTTTTCCCAGGTGCAGCCCCTGATCTCTTCAGCCAGCAGTCCTTGGATGAGTCCTTCGGTGATGTCTGAGCAGTCAACCCATGTGGGTGTATATGCTTACATACTGTTGGGTTCTGAGAATATGAAATATACTTATTCATGTCACTGAGGAAGAGTGGGTAAGATTTACATTATGTCAGAATATGTTATTGTTAGCCATCAGGGATCCTATGGGAGGGATCCTATGGGAGGAGAAGAGACACTGTCTGGTACCAGTCACCATAACAGCTGTGAGTTGGGGAGGAGTGAGCACTTTGGGGCAGAGGCCAGATGAAGTGAGGAAGAACATATCACTAAGGTTCTGTCTAGCAACAGAGATGCATTGGCTTTTCAGATGTGTAGGAGGAGATTCAGCATAGTTAAATATCAGTGCTTGTGTGAATATGTCGTCTAATGCAGCTGTATTGATCCTCTGGGAAGAATAAACTTGGTTAAGCTTTCACAAATGTCCGTAGAGTTTTTACTCTGAAAATTAGAACCTAACAATACTATATCCTTAATGCTTTAATGTAAATCAAACTGATATTGTAATATTGAGTACAGACAATCAGCCTCAACTGGGTGGTAGTGACTGCTGCTTTCTGACCTGTACAGGCCTCCCTGGACAATAGAGACTGCTCTCTGAAGAGACTGTTCCTTTGACCTGGAAGTAAGACTATAATCTTTTTTTTATTATATGTATATATTTTTTATAAACAGAAAGAGAGGATAACAGTAGGGAAAGATAGACAGAGGATGCATCAAAAGGCACTAGGGCAGATTCAAACCTACGCTGACATCTTACATGTTCCAGAGGCTGTGTCATTACCGCGAGACCAGACAGGTCACAAGACTGCCATCTTATTGCGGTTTATATCTGTAAGACAGGTGCAGGGATGGCAGTTTAGCACCAATAGGGTCCCACTTTAACAAGCACTGTCAGATGCCGGACACAGCGATGCTTCATGTTGTCAAATCCACTGTCAGATGCCACCTCTCTCTCCCCACTCTGACTAGGGATTAATGCAAATGTGTGTTCATGTGGATAATAGTTCCATTCTAAGTTCCAAAGGAATTCACATTCTTCAAAAGGACATTGAAAGAAAAGTTTGAATTTTTTGTAAATAAGCTGAATTTCCTTTGTGTGGATGTCTCATCTAGAAAAGAGAATCAAGCAGAGCATTGTAAGGATGTCTCTGAAATCTAACTCAGGAGCTGACCTCAATGACCCAGTTGTAAAGGAACAGATGTTGGAGCAGGTACAGTAGTCCTACATCTCCCACATCAGAAATCAATGTCATGCTCACTCATTTCACTCTCCTCATATGATATCACGTTTATATTGATCATATGAATTAACTGAAATGCTTGATTAAAATAGGAAGACTGTTGGCTTTGATCATATCTCTTAGATAAGAAAGGAGTTTGCGAAGAACATGAACTTCATCCAAGGCTTACGCTGGAGAGAACTGCTGAATGGAGACGTTTTTTGGAAAACAGTTGAACTTCGAAGCCCTGAAGAAGGTAAGCACTTTTTTTTGTGTGACAGTTTTGAAAATGTCCCTCCTTATGTTTAGTCTGTTGTTCAGAATCCCTTGTACAGTGTTTTGTTAGGTTTTGACAGTATGGAAATGAAGTAACGTGTTCATGAACTAATTCCAGTGAGGGTCTTTGTACTGTTGTGTTTGTTTTCTTAGGTCAGTGTGAGTCTGGATGAAGAGGACCAGCCGTGATGATGCTGCAGGAGAGGGATGGAAGGTCCAAGAAAACCGTATGATATATTATATATCTTATAACACATATTACAATATTATATTAGTTAATGTTATTCAAGTTATGATAGTTTGATTTGCCTTATGAAATAAACATATTAAGTAAATGTATATTAGGATAGATTTTACAATGTTTTACTATTGGAACATCAAATTATAATAAATGATTTTTGTTAGTGTATGAATGTAATGTAATAATGTTGTACATAAGGGCAATTTGATAAGAGAAGAGGAATAAAAAGGACATTTGTGGTGTTTCAAGTTTGTAATTAAAAACATGTATGGTGGCAGTGAGAGATATTCAGAGCGTAAAAGTCTTCATAATGATTTTACACACTCACTTATGGACTGTTGACATTCTTCAATAAAATATGTTTGATTAGTGACATCAGTATTACCATTATTTTCAGCCTGCAGCAGGAATGGTGAGATGGAGGCAGTAATCACATCAATGTAGAATTATTTGCCCACTTCCAGGTGGCATGGTTCAGAGAACTGTAAAGATGGAGACAGACAGGTTGTTGTGGGTGTAACAGAATGACAGATTCCATGTTATGAATCTAAGCAACATTTGGATATCATTATAATTTTCCCTGGTGTCATGGTTTGTTGACTGTGTCAGCTATTACAGTTATAAACACAGGCTCATGGATAGCAGGGGAGGGGTGTGGGGTTCTTGCCCTTATTCATGTAGTTGATGGCTGTTATACATAAATCAACTTGATAAACCAAGTCATCATGTAGGCCTAGTTATTTAGCAAATGCTTTTATCCAAATTGACATAGAGACCATGAAGTTAAACCACATCCTAACTCCTTGTAACGTAGCACTGAACTCCAACCGAATAAGCTATCAGTATGGACTACAACGTGTCCGTACCAGGAACTATGGGCTCTTGTACACCCTGAATTACGTTGCACTTTGTTTACACAATTGGAGATTTGGCTGCCATAGCCCTGCAGGTACCACATAGAAAACTGGATTTTAATTACAATGCATTGGGTTGTCAGAAGGCTACCTGATTTGCCTGGAACTGGGAGAACTCACTGACACAGGTTACAATGATATATTTGGGGTTTTCTTTGTTTCTTTAACCACATATACTCATGTCTCGTCAATCAGAGGTCTGTGGATATTGTACTGAACCAGGCTCTTTAGTGAAGCCCATGTCCAGTTGAAATAATATTGAATTGATTCCTATTTACCAAATGTACTGCAAATTATTGTCACAAATGTGAACTTGATACACTAACAGAAATGTACATTTGATCAAGTAAGATAGATGTACTGTATGTCTAACACTGTTTAAAGTCCACTGTCATAACAGAGAAAATACATTGGGTATTTTGGTCAGTGTTGTTGATGTGGAGGGAGGGGTTGGAGTTGAAGCATCTCCTGGGTGTGTTCACCTGGTCAGCAGAGAGGGAGGAGAGAAACTCTAGAAACTCATCTCTCTTTCCCCTGTCTCTGCATCTCACATCCAAACTCTGGAGAGGGAACAGGACAGCTAACTGGGTAGGTGGCCATCATTTCAAGTTGCATTATAAAAAAAATGTCCCGATATGTTGTGCTTTTCTTTGAAGAGGTAATAATTCAGATATGTTTAGCGCCTTTTGTAACTTACTGTTTGAAATTATTTGAATGGAGCCTTTTGCTTAGTATTCTGTGTATTTGAATGAAGTTAAGACTCACTAAACTCTGAAAGGGGCGGACTGGCCATCTGGCAGTTGCCAGAAATTCCAGATGGGCTGGTCCACTTTTAGCCAAGTGGGCTGGTTCCCTTTTAGCCAAGTGGGCTGGTCCACTTTTAGCCAAGTGGGCCTGTCTAAGGTATTCGTTTTACATGGAACATTTTTATTATCTGGCTAATAATGGGGGCCTTAAGGTTTAAATAATGGGCCAGTGTTTTAGAAATGCCCTGGATGAATATTGGTCCTAATCCGCCACTGCACTCTTAGAAAAAAAGGTTCTACAGGTGTCCTAATAGGAGAACCCGTCAAAGAACCGTTTTTGTTCATAGAAAAATGTTTTTCTCTGTGGAATGGTTCTACATGGAACCAAATTCATTTTTTATTTTTTATTTAACTAGGGAAGTCAGTTAAGAACAAATTCTTATTTACAATGACGGCCTACCCTGGCGAAATATGGACGACTCTGGGTCAATTGTGCACCGCCCTATGGGACTCTCAATCACGGCCGAAAGTGATGCAGCCTAGATTTGAACCAGGGACTGCGGTGATTTTTTGTACATTTTTAGTCATTTAGCAGACGCTCTTTTCCAGAGCATGCATAGTGAATGCATAATTATTTATATATATATATTTTTTGTACTGGCCCCCCGTGGGTGATGCCTCTTGCTCTGAGATGCCGTGCCTTAGACCGCTGCGCCACTCGGGAGCCCTAAATGGTTATTCAAAGGGTTCTCCTATGGGGACAGCTAAATAACCTTTTTAGGTTCTAGATAGCACCTTTTTTCAAAGTGCAGGTGTCAAATCTAAAGTTAATTAGCAGTGTGAGTAAAAAAAAATCTTATGCATATCATAGACATTGCGGGAATCAGTAGATTTAGAGAGTCTTGATACATGCTTTTAAATCTCCTCACATTTACCTCAAATTAGACTATACAGTGCATTCGGAAAGTATTCAGACACCTTAACTTTTCTACATTTTGTAACGCTACGCTAGCCTTATTCTAAAATGGATTTAAAAAAAATATATCCTCATCAATCTAAACACAATACCCCATAATGACAAAGCAAAACCAGGTTTTACATTTTGTTTTGCAAATGGATTACATATAAAAAACTGAAATATCCTATCCAGACCTTTTACTCAGTACCTTGTTGAAGCACCTTTGGCAATGATTACAGCCTCTAGTCTTCTTGGGTATCATGATACAAGTATGTGTGGTGGAAATTACAAGATTATGTTAGAATGCTGTAATTGCATCAAATGCAGGAACTTCTGGCGCCGACAAAGATGGCTGCCTCGCTTCGCGTTCCTAGGAAACTATGCAGTATTTAGCTTTTTTTCTGTGTTATTTCTTACATTGTTACCCCAGGTAATCTTAGGTTTTACTACATACAGTCGGGAGGAACTATTGGATATAAGAGCAACGTCAACTCACCAACATAACGACCAGAAATACGACTTTCCCGAAGCGGATCCTCTGTTTGGCCCACCACCCTTGCTCGGACAATGGATCGGATCCCAGCCGACGAGCCAAAACAACGGCGCCGCAGAAGAGGGGGCAGACGGAGCGGTCTTCTGGTCAGGCTCCGTAGACGGGCACATCGTGCACCGCTCCCGAGCATACTACTCGCCAATGTCCAGTCTCTTGACAACAATGAAATCCGAGCAAGGGTAGCATTCCAGAGAGACATCTGAGACCGTAACGTTCTTTGTTTCACGGAAACATGGCTCACTCGAGACACGCTATCTGAGTCGGTACAGCCACCTGGTTTATTCACGCATCGCGCCGACAGAAACAAACATCTCTCTGGTCAGAAGAAGGGTGGGGGTGTATGCCTTATGATTAACGAGACGTGGTGTGATCATAACAACATACAAGAACTCAAGTCATTTTGTTCACCGCAATTTCTACCAAGATAATTCTCTTCGATTATAATCACAGCCGTGTATATCCCCCCCCCCCCCCCAAGCAGACACATCGACGGCCCTGAAATAACTTCATTGGATTCTATGTAAACTGGAAACCACATATCCTGAGGCTGCAGTTATTGTAGCCGGGGATTTTAACAAGGCTAATCTGAAAACAAGGCTCCCAAAATTCTATCAGCATATCGGTTGTGCTACC
Organism: Salmo salar; assembly: GCF_965601325.2. Taxonomy (NCBI): domain Eukaryota; kingdom Metazoa; phylum Chordata; class Actinopteri; order Salmoniformes; family Salmonidae; genus Salmo; species Salmo salar. The sequence continues at coordinate 58,733,043 of NC_138307.1, forward strand.
AGGGATGGCAAAACCCTAGACCACTGTTATTCTAACTTCCGTGAAGCATATTAGGCCCTCCCCGCCCTCCCTTTGGAAAAGCTGACCACGACTCCATTTTGTTGCTCCCAGCCTATAGACAGAAGCTAAAACAGGAAGCTCCCGCCCTCAGGTCTGTTCAACGCTGGTCCGACCAATCGGATTCCATGCTTCAAGATTGTGTCGATCACGTGGACTGGGATATGTTACGCATTGCTGCGAACAACAACATTGACGAGTACGCTGACTCGGTGTGCGAGTTCATTAACAAGTGCATCGGTGATGTCGTACAAACAGCGTCTATTAAAACATTCCCCAACCAGAAACCGTGGATTGATGGCGCAGACCAGCTGGCTGGTGTGTTTACAGACATATTCAATCAATCCTTATCCCAGTCTGCTGTCCCCACATGCTTCAAGAGGGCCATCATTGTTCCTGTTCCCAAGAAAGCTAAGGTAACTGAGCTAAATGACTACCGCCCTGTAGCACTCACTTCCGTCATCATGAAGTGCTTTGAGAGACTAGTCAAGGACCATATCACCTCCACCCTACCTGACACCCTAGACCCACTCCAATTTGCTTACCAGCCCAATAGGTCTTCAGACGACGCAATCGCCATCACACTGCACACTGCCCTAACCCATCTGGACAAGAGGAATACCTATGTAAGAATGCTGTTCATCGATTACAGCTCAGCATTTAACACAATAGTACCCTCAAAACTCGTCATTAAGCTCGAGACCCTGGGTCTCGACCCCGCCCTGTGCAAATGGGTCCTGGACTTCCTGACGGGCCGCCACCAGGTGGTGAGGGTAGGTAACAACATCTCCACCCCGCTGATCCTCAACACTGGGTCCCCACAAGGGTGCCTTCTCAGCCCTCTTCTGTACTCCCTGTTCACCCACGACTGCGTGGCCATGCACGCATCCAACTCAATCATCAAGTTTGCAGACGACACTACAGTGGTAGGCTTGATTACCAACAACGACGAGACGGCCTACAGGGAGGAGATGAGGGCCCTCGGAGTGTGGTGTCAGGAAAATAACCTCGCACTCACACTCAATGTCAACAAAACAAAAGAGATGATCGTGGACTTCAGGAAACAGCAGAGGGAGCAGCCCCCTATCTACATTGACGGGACAGTAGTGGAGAGGGTGGAGAGTTTTAAGTTCCTCGGCGTACACATCATGGACAAACTGAAATGGTCCACCCACACAGACAGCGTGGTGAAGAAGGCGCAGCAGCGCCTCTTCAACCTCAGGAGGCTGAAGAAATTTGGCTTGTCACCAAAAACACTCACAAACTTTTATAGATGCACAATCGAGAGCATCCTGTCGGGCTGTATCACCGCCTGGTACGGCAGCTGCTCCGCCCATAACCGGAAGGCTCTCCAGAGGGTAGTGAGGTCTGCACAACCCATCACCGGGTGCAAACTACCTGCCCTCCAGGACACCTACACCACCCGATGTCACAGGAAGGCCAAAAAGATCACCAAGGACAGCAACCACCCGAGCCACTGCCTGTTCACCCCGGTAACATCCAGAAAGTCGAGGTCAGTACAGCTGCATCAAAGCTGGAACCGAGAGACTGAAAAACAGCTTCTATCTCAAGGCCATCAGACTGTTAAGCAGCCATCACTAACATTGAGTGGCTGTTGCCAACATGCTGACTCAACTCAAGCCACTTTAATAATGGGACAATTGATGTAATCAATTTATCACTTGCCACTTTATATTATTTATATTAGATCATGTTTACATAACCTACATTATTAATCTCATATGTATATACTTCACGCCATACCATCTACCTCATCTTGCCATCTTGATGTAATTAGATGTATCACTAGCCACTTTAAACAATGCCACTTTATATAATGTTTTCATAACCTACATTACTCATCTCATATGTATATACTGTACTCTATACCATCTACTGCATCTTGCCATCCTGATGTAATGTATCACTAGCCACCTTAAACAATGCTGCTTTATATGTTTTCATACCCTACAATACTCATCTCATATGTATATACTGTACTCCATACCATCTATTCCATCATGCCTATGTCGTTCGGCCATCACTCATTTATATATTTTTATGTACATATTCGTATTCATTCCTTTACACTTGTGTGTACAAGGTAGTTGTTGTGGAATTGGTAGATTACTTGTTAGATATTACTGCATGGTCGGAACTAGAAGCACAAGCATTTCGCTACACTTGCATTAACACCTGCTAACCATGTGTATGTGACAAATAGATTTGATTTGATTTGATTTGATTTATGCAACAGAATAAGGGGTTATTAGAATGCTCATCTGCGTGTGTTCAACTGTGGATGGGCATCTGGAAGATTTACGATGTCTTTGGGTGATACCGCATTCCAGAGCATGAGTTAATGTTTCTGTACTGGGGTACGAGGGGGAGATGGCTCCAGAATGGAGTTGGGGGACCAGACCCTGGTCTCTACACAATGAAAACTGTTTTTACACCAGATACTGTCTGCTGTGAAGTATAAGTATCTTTCATACAAATCTTAAACTTGTGACCCATTCCATACATCTGTTGTGAGTCATGTAGACTGAAGGAGAATGGACTTTCCAATAAAATGCTGTGGCTCAAACCAGCTTGTTGAGTTCTTAGTGATCACCTCCAGGGGTGGTTCCCGACCAGCTTCATTACTGCACTAATTAAATAATAAAGTTTGATTGTTTTGAATAAATCTGAAAGTCTCATTTTGATTACAATAATTCCACCACACATGGCACACCTGTATTTGGGGAGTTTCTCCCATTCTTCTCTGCAGATCCTCTCAAGCTCTGTCAGGTTGAATGGGGAGCATTGCTGCACAGCTATTTTCAGGTCTCTCCAGAGATGTTCAATCGGGTAAAGTCCGGACTCTGGCTGGGCCACTCAAGAATGCATGAAATGTATGAAATGTATGTATTCACTACTGTAAGTCGCTCTGGATAAGAGCGTCTGCTAAATGACTAAAATGTAAAATGTAATGTAAATGAATAGAGATTTAATGTCTTGACTCTCATGTCAGCTCAATTCAATGTATTACTTCATGCAATGTTCTCCCTATTGAATAAGGCTCAACCTACATCCCAGACACCCCCTCTCTACAGCTGACTACTATCTGCATTGCTCTTTCCTCCCTTTAACTCCCTCCCTTTTACAGTCTAGACTCACTCTACTAGTAATAGTCTTTAGAATGAGCCAAAACATAATGGCAAGACCTGGTCATAAAAGATACATCAATGTCCTCTCATCCTGTATATGATGTTTTAACAAATCTCCACTAGAGGGCTCTACATGGCAGCCTGGACAGTCTGCAGACAGACACCACACTGATCTACCAGAGAGACTACCACACTCATGGTCTGAAAAGGGCCTGCATTTCAATTCATTATATTATTACACTACTATTACTAATATTACTATTACTACTACTTTTGCTTATTAACATCTCTATTAGATGATATTACTTAATGATACTGTATTTACATATACTGACTCATAACCATTGTTATTTTACCTATCATTTACTGTAATACTTTGATTGTTTAAAAATAGAGTACAGAAAGGTAAAGTAAAAGTTATTAACTGAAAATGTATTATTTAAGTCCTGTGTAATTATGTAATTATTCATCTATGTTCTGGGCTCCCGAGTGGCGCAGCAGTATAAGTCACTGCTTCATCGAGAGCGTCCTGACTGGTTGCATCACTGCCTGGTATGGCAACTGCTTGGCCTCCGACCGCAAGGCACTACAGAGGGCCAAGCTTCCTGCCAACGAGGACCTCTTTACCAGGGGGTGTCAGAGGAAGGCCCTAGAAATTGTCAAAGACTCCAGCCGCCCTAGTCATAGACTGTTCTCTCTGCTACCGCACGGCAAGCGGTACCGGAGCTTCAAGTCTCGGTCCAAGAGGCTTCTAAACAGCTTCTACCCCCAAGCCATAAGACTCCTGAACATCTAGTCAAATGGCTACCCGGACTATTTGCATTGTCCCCCCTGCCCCCCTCTCCCCCTTTTTACACCACTGCTACTCTGTTGTCAACTATGCAGTCACTTTAATAACTCTACATGTACATACTACCTCAACTAACTGGTGCCCCCGCACATTGACTCTGTATCGGTACCCCCCTGTATATAGTCTCACTATTGTTATTTTACTGCTACTCTTTAATTACTTGTTAATTTTATCTCTTATTCTTATCCATATTTTTGGGAAACTGTATTGTTGGTTAGGGGCTCGTAAGTAAGCATTTCACTGTAAGGTGAACGTTAAAAAAAATATACAAAATCTTACCCCCTTTTTCTCCCCAATTTCATGGTATCCAATTGTTAGTAGTTACTGTCTTGTCTCATCGCTATTGTACCTGTTGTATTCGGCACATGTGACTAATAACATTTAAATTGATTTGATCTCAGTGCTAGAGGCGTCACTACAGACATGTATTTCATTCACACTCACTTATGGATGTAACTGTCGACATTCTTAAATAAAATATGTTTGATTAGTGACAACCGTATTACAATAATTTTAAGCCTCCAGCATGAATGGTGAGATGGAGGCACAAATCAAACAGTGTAGAACTATGTGCCCACATCATGGTGGTATGGTTCAGAGAACTGTAAAGATGGAGACTGTTGTAATATACCGTAATTTCCGGACTATTGAGTGCACCTGAATGTAAGCCGCACCCACTGAATTTTTTTATTTTTTATTATTTTGAACATAAATAAGCCGCACATGTCTATAAGCCACAGGTGCCTACCGGTACATTGAAACAAATTAACTTTACACAGGCTTTAACGAAACACGGCTTGTAACAAAAATAAATAGTCTTTAACGAAAGACGGCTTGTAACAAAAATAAATAGGCTTTAACGAAACACGGCTTGTAACAAAAAAATAATAATTAGCAGTAAACAGTAGCCTACCAAGAAAGTCATTGGTCACTATCTTCCTCCTCCTGTGCACTGAAACCACTGAAGTCATCTCCTTTCAAAGAAATTTGAAAGCGGGGAAAATCCATATATTAGCCGCGTCATTGTTTTAGCCGCTAGGTTCAAAGCGTGGGAAAAAAGTTGCGGCTTATAGTCCGGAAATTACGGTAATTATAATAATTAGGTGTGTGCTTACAGTTGTCCTATTTCAAACAATTGGAAATGAATTGTTTTTGCATATCCCTCTCCCACTGAGAGGAATGTTTAGACTGTTTTCTTTGCCCAGGTGCAGCCCCTGACCTCTTCTTCAGCCAGCAGTCCTTGGATGAGTCCTTCAGCGACACAAGAGCAGTTGAACCATGTAAGTGTACATGCTTATATGCTTTAAAAGACGTATCCTTCATGGTTTAGTGTAAATAAATCTAAAATTGTAATATTTAGCATGGACAAGAACATTTCTGTCACTTTTGTAGTAGTTTATCTTTTTAATAATTTACTTGTAATCTAATTGAAAACCACATTTGCCCCTATCCAACAGCTCACTGCTCACAGGGATTCATGGTTGACAAAGACTTTGGTGGGAACGACCTTCTGACGGTGTATGAACGGGACATCCATTATTGCCAGCTTGCCTGCACTCAGAACCCTGGGTGTTCCTACTTCAGCTACGTGGTTAAAGAGTATATTCTATTTGAGTATTTGGGTTGCCTGTTTGGGTGGTGGTCACACCACTTCTTTTGGTAAATAGTTGAAGGATGGGGCTAGAGAAATGGCACCTCTCTCATGGACTGACTATGCATGAGATGATTAACAGTATTTGTTTACAATTACATTGATTACATTTTTTTTCATGTAAAACAGAAATGACATAGGAAGTGCATCAGTATTGTCTTTTACTTTCAAAACTGATTCCACTGCTATAAAAAGTATTCCTTCTGGTCAACCAACTATGATAAACTATCCAGGAATCATATCCGGTTACACTAGGAAGGGCTGCAGTGAAGGTATGGACCAATCAAACCATCAGTACGATATTACTTACAATTGTTAAACATGTTTTCAGCATTCACAGTGTCAAGGAGTTGTAAATGAGCTCTAAATTGTGAGTGATCTAGCACAATAACGTTAGCATGTTCCTTTATAAATCCAATGTAGTTTTATATTAGTCATTGAAGTCAGTCCGTGGATGATCTTCACAAAACAGATCATGTTTTTTTGTTAGTTTAAAAAAACTAAGTTTCATCCATAATTTCCTTTGGAGGAAGGATTGTTAAAATATACAGTATTTGACATTCGTACCTTAAAGCATAATTGAGAAATAATTAACTGAAGTTGTTTTACATTTTGGCCTTACCAAGGTTTCCTTTAAGACATCATAATCTGTAGGTGCTACAAAGGAAAAGTTGGTTTCACATGGACCTTCACCGCTTTTTCTATGATATGAGTAGTATTTTGATTTCATTAACACATTTCTTACATACATTTATGAATATTGAAAAATATAAACATGAATCTAAAAAAAATTATCCCTCCATACAGTGGTTCCTCCTTTAAAAGTTGTGAGCTTACACCGTGGGACTTGGAGGTACCCAGCGTCACGGCTTCATTGCTCCAGACCACCACAAGGGGGACTTAGAGCACTCATTATTCATTTGGGATCCAAGGTTTTTATATGACCAATCATATCGAGTGGTTCCAATGACGAATTTGAAGCAAGCCACCCGTCCCTGGTGACTTTCTTGAGCAAAGATGGCTGACAAAACATTACGGTGGAAGCAAAAGTAAGTAGATATAACGTCATAACGAGTCAAGCAAAAAATGTACAATTGAGAGGAATATGTTAGTTAATGTAGAGACAAACGATTGTGCCAATTTATTTGTCATAAAATAAATTCATGAAAATTGCTATTTAGCAAGTTAGCTGACTAGCTAACATTAGCCAGCTAGAAACACCATAATATTAATCAAATTAATTAAGCAAGTACCAGTCAAAAGTTTGGACACACCTACTCATTCCAGGATTTTTCTATATTTTTACTATTTTCTACATTGTAGAATAATAGTGAAGACCTCACAACTATGAAATAACACATATGGAATCAGTTAAGAACAAATACTTATTTACAAGGACAGCCTACTCCTTCCTCCCCGTCGGGGGATTGAACCCAGGTCTCCTGTCCAAACAACACAGAGAGTCTTTTGCTAAATAGTCCAGTACTGTACTGCCAACTTTTACGTTGTACAGCGCCATATTTTCCATCCCAACCTAACATAAACCCAGAGGGTTTTTCATTTTTCATGGGATTGAAACACCATAATATTAATAAAATGGTGCCGGAGCAGAAGGCAGACATTTTACGTGCCCCCAACCGATTGTGTTTTTTTGTTCGTTTATCTGTGTTGTTTGTAACTTTTTTTTAAACTATTTTTGTACATAATGTTGCCGCTACCATCTCTTACGACCGAAATTAACTTCTAGACATCAGGACTGCAATTACTCACCATGGACTAGCAGAATCTTTTTTTCTTCTTTCTCGACTCTGACGAGCCCGAGGCGGAGGATAGACGGCTCCCTCGGGAACAGGCCCCAACCCCCATGATCTGCGTGAAGAGGAGATGGAGAAAGAGAGGCCGGAGAGCGGGCTGCCTTCTGAGGAGTAGGAGGCGATTTAATAAACCCCCACTCCCCTCAATTCTGCTCGCAAAAATGCAATCTTTGGACAAAAAATATGGACGAGTTATTGGGAAGATTAAACTACCAACGGGACATTAAAAACTGTAACATCTTATGCATCACTGAGTCGTGGCTGAATGACAACAATATCAACATTCTGCTTGCTGGTTATACAATGTACCGGCAGGATAGAACAGCGCGTCTGGTAAGACAAGGGGCTGCGGTCAATCTATTTTTGTAAACAACAGCTGGTGCACGATATCTAAGGAAGTCTCGAGCTACTGCTCGCCTGAGGTAGAGTTTCTCATGATAAGCTGCAGGCCACATTACCTACCGAGAGTTCTCAAATATATCTTTTGTAGCTGTTTACATACCACCACAGTCAGAGGCTGGGACTAAGATAGCATTGAATGTGCTGTATTCCGCCATAAGCAAACAAGAAAACGCTCACCCAGAGGCGGCGCTCGTAGTAGCCGGGGACTTTAATGCAGGGAAACTTAAATCAGTTTAACCTAATTTCCATCAACATGTAAAATTTGCAACCAGAGGGAAAAGAACTCTGGACCACCTACACACTGAGATGCATACAAAGCTCTCCCTTGCCCTCCATTTGGCAAATCTGACAATAATTCTATCCTCCTGATTCCTGCTTACAAGCAAAAATTAAAGCAGGAAGCACCAGTGACTAGATCAATAAAAAAGTGGGCAGATGAAGCAGATGCCAAGCTACAGGACTGTTTTGCTAGCACAGACTGGAATATGTTCCGGGACAACTCCAATGGCGTTGAGGAGTACACCACATCTGTCATTGGCTTCATCAATAAATGCATTTGGTTCTAGTTTCATGAGGAATCACCCCTGTGCTTTGTCTGTCCACACAGGCCCAGCAGTAGAGATACCAGTGTTTACTCTGGGTAGTGAGGGGAGGAGCATGGCTGAAGCCCAGCAGTTCGGCAGAGAGGACTACAAGGAACTGGCCACCATCTTCAATGCTGAGGACCAGATAGCAGCTCCGAGAGCAGTGTCAGCACAGAACCTCACTGACCCTGTCTGGGTCCAATCCCAGTACCATGCATTTTGGCCTAAACTGGGCTATTGGAATACACACAATGTAATGTGTGTTGCTCATGAACGTATAGCAAACGTATGGGGTTTGAGAGATTGCACAAATCCATGTCCCTTTGTGTGACAGAAAAGTAAGTTGATTTTGCATCCCTTCTCTCCCTTGTCTGATATTTGTAAAGTATTACTTCAAAGTAATGAAAACACTTTACTTGCAGGGGGTTAATCATTCTTAACACCTTGGTACAGTACATAGTACAATTCAAATCATGTCACCTTTATGAGTTACAGTATCCTTTGACAACCGTCTAGGTACGTTATTTAACATCAATGTCCGTCTCTTTCAGGGCATTTTTAGGACAAATTGTGTATTTTCTCTCCTTAAGCACACAATCAAACTCAGAGACATTTACATTTACATTTAAGTCATTTAGCAGACGCTCTTATCCAGAGCGACTTACAAATTGGTGCATTTACCTTATGATATCCAGTGGAACAACCACTTTACAATAGTGCATCTAAATCTTTTAAGGGGGGGGGGGGGGGGGGGGGGGTTAGAAGGATTACTTTATCCTATCCCAGGTATTCCTTAAAGAGGTGGGGTTTCAGGTGTCTCCGGAAGGTGGTGATTGACTCCGCTGTCCTGGCGTCGTGAGGGAGCTTGTTCCACCATTGGGGTGCCAGAGCAGCGAACAGTTTGGACTGGGCTGAGCGGGAACCGTGCTTCCTCAGAGGTAGGGGGGCCAGCAGGCCAGAGGTGGATGAACGCAGTGCCCTTGTTTGGGTGTAGGGCCTGATCAGAGCCTGAAGGTATGGAGGTGCCGTTCCCCTCACAGCTCCGTAGGCAAGCACCATGGTCTTGTAGCGGATGCGAGCTTCAACTGGAAGCCAGTGAAGAGAGCGGAGGAGCGGGGTGACGTGAGAGAACTTGGGAAGGTTGAACACCAGACGGGCTGCGGCTTTCTGGATGAGTTGTAGGGGTTTAATGGCACAGGCAGGGAGCCCAGCCTACAGCGAGTTGCAGTAATCCAGACGGGAGATGACAAGTGCCTGGATTAGGACCTGCGCCGCTTCCTGTGTGAGGCAGGGTCGTACTCTGCGAATGTTGTAGAGCATGAACCTACAGGATCGGGTCACCGCCTTGATGTTAGTGGAGAACGACAGGGTGTTGTCCAGGATCACCCCAAGGTTCTTAGCACTCTGGGAGGAGGACACAAGGGAGTTGTCAACCGTGATAGCGAGATCATGGAACGGGCAGTCCTTCCCCGGGAGGAAGAGCAGCTCCGTCTTGCCGAGGTTCAGCTTGAGGTGGTGATCCGTCATCCACACTGATATGTCTGCCAGACATGCAGAGATGCGATTCGCCGCCTGGTTATCAGAAGGGGGAAAGGAGAAGATTAATTGTGTGTCGTCTGCATAGCAATGATAGGAGAGACCATGTGAGGATATGACAGAGCCAAGTGACTTGGTGTATAGCGAGAATAGGAGAGGGCCTAGAACAGAGCCCTGGGGGACACCAGTGGTGAGAGCGCGTGGTGCGGAGACAGATTCTCGCCACGCCACCTGGTAGGAGCGACCTGTCAGGTAGGACGCAATCCAAGCGTGGGCCGCGCCGGAGATGCCCAACTCGGAGAGGGTGGAGAGGAGGATCTGATGGTTCACAGTATCAAAGGCAGCAGATAGGTCTAGAAGGATGAGAGCAGAGGAGAGAGAGTTAGCTTTAGCAGTGCGGAGAGCCTCCGTGACACAGAGAAGAGCAGTCTCAGTTGAATGCCCAGTCTTGAAACCTGACTGATTAGGATCAAGAAGGTCATTCTGAGAGAGATAGCAGGAGAGCTGGCCAAGGACGGCACGTTCAAGAGTTTTGGAGAGAAAAGAAAGAAGGGATACTGGTCTGTAGTTGTTGACATCGGAGGGATCGAGTGTAGGTTTTTTCAGAAGGGGTGCAACTCTCGCTCTCTTGAAGACGGAAGGGACGTAGCCAGCGGTCAAGGATGAGTTGATGAGCGAGGTGAGGTAGGGGAGAAGGTCTCCGGAAATGGTCTGGAGAAGAGAGGAGGGGATAGGGTCAAGTGGGCAGGTTGTTGTGCGGCCGGCCGTCACAAGACGCGAGATTTCATCTGGAGAGAGAGGGGAGAAAGAGGTCAAAGCACAGGGTAGGGCAGTGTGAGCAGGACCAGCGGTGTCGTTTGACTTAGCAAACGAGGATCGGATATCGTCAACCTTCTTTTCAAAATGGTTGACGAAGTCATCCGCAGAGAGGGAGGAGGGGGGGGGGAGGGGGAGGAGGATTCAGGAGGGAGGAGAAGGTATCAAAGAGCTTCCTAGGGTTAGAGGCAGATGCTTGGAATTTAGAGTGGTATAAAATGGCTTTAGCAGCAGAGACAGAAGAGGAGAATGTAGAGAGGAGGGAGTGAAAGGATGCCAGGTCCGCAGGGAGGCGAGTTTTCCTCCATTTCCACTCGGCTACCCGGAGCCCTGTTCTGTGAGCTCGCAGTGAGTCGTCGAGCCACGGAGCAGGAGGGGAGGACCGAGCCGGCCTGGAGGATAGGGGACAGAGAAAATCAAAGGATGCAGAAAGGGAGGAGAGGAGGGTTGAGGAGGCAGAATCAGGAGATAGGTTGGAGAAGGTTTGAGCAGAGGGAAGAGATGATAGGATGGAAGAGGAGAGAGTAGCGGGAGAGAGAGAGCGAAGGTTGGGACGGCGCAATACCATCCGAGTAGGGGCAGAGTGAGAAGTGTTGGATGAGAGCAAGAGGGAAAAGGATACAAGGTAGTGGTCGGAGATTTGGAGGGGAGTTGCAATGAGATTAGTGGAAGAACAGCATCTAGTAAAGATGAGGTCAAGCGTATTGCCTGCCTTGTGAGTAGGGGGGGAAGGTGAGAGGGTGAGGTCAAAAGAGGAGAGGAGTTCAAAGAAGGAGGCAGAGAGGAATGAGTCAAAGGTAGACGTGGAGAGGTTAAAGTCACCCAGAACTGTGAGAGGTGAGCCATCCTCAGGAAAGGAACTTATCAAGGCGTCAAGCTCATTGATGAACTCTCCAAGGGAACCTGGAGGGCGATAAATGATAAGGATGTTAAGCTTGAAAGGGCTGGTAACTGTGACAGCATGGAATTCAAATGAGGAGATAGACAGATGGGTCAGGGGAGAAAGAGAGAATGTCCACTTGGGAGAGATGAGGATTCCAGTGCCACCACCCCGCTGGCTCGATGCTCTGGGGGTATGCGAGAACACGTGGGCAGACGAGGAGAGAGCAGTAGGAGTAGCAGTGTTATCTGTGGTAATCCATGTTTCCGTCAGCGCCAGGAAGTCTAGGGACTGGAGGGTAGCATAGCCTGAGATGAATTCAGCCTTGTTGGCCGCAGACCAGCAGTTCCAGAGGCTGCCGGAGACCTGGAACTCCACGTGGGTCGTGCGCGCTGGGACCACCAGGTTAGAGTGGCAGCGGCTACGCGGTGTGAAGCGTTTGTATGGCCTGTGCAGAGGGGAGAGAACAGGGATAGACAGACACATAGTTGACAAGCTACAGAAGTGTTGTTTCTTGTATTATTGTCTCTTGTGTCTTTAGAGAACTGTTTCACTTTGATATCCTTTTTCTTCTGTCCTGATTTTATCTTTCTTTTCTTTTGTTAACTAGATATTCTTTGTTATTCTTCGTTAGCTAGCTAGCTTCTTCCTAAAGAGTCCCTAGCAACTGCTTAGCAACTGGTAAACAATTCAGCTGGCTAAGATAACTACAATTTTATGAAAAATAGTAACTTTTTCAAAAGCCTATCTTCTTTGTTTGTTGCTTGTTTTTTCTCCTATTCAGTCTTGCAGTTTTCTTTTGATTTTTTCTGATGTACTTCACTCTAAAAACCATGTAAATTTCAATATTTGTAGGAGCTCATTTTTCAGCTGCTGCTGCTCAAATTGGAATTCCAATTGAGAGCTTAAATATTACATGGGTCAAGGTTCATTGCCGTGGGAAGGTGCACAGACTGTTTCCCGAGACAAGGGAGATGACTTAGAGAGCATCCTCACCCAAGAGGATTACATAGCATTCCAAGCAGAACATAGACACAGCAGTTTGAAATATGGATCGGACTCTACTGGAAGACTTCTACCAGAATGTGGCAGTGGTCCAATGGGGACTCCTTTCCATACTGTGTGTCTGAGCCTCAACTGGGTGCTAGTAACTGCTGCTCCCTGACCCGTAAGGGCCATGGAGAGACTGAACATGCCGCCTCCCCGGACAAGATAGACTGCTCTCTGAAGAGTTGCACTGGAAGTAAGACTGCCATCTTTTATTGAACAGATAGAGAGAGGAAAATACAGGGAGAGGTTGTGTCAAAGGGCACTAGACTGGATTCAAACCTTTTCTGATACCATAGACATGTGTTCCAGAGGCTGTGGCATTACCACTAGACCAGACAGGCCACAAGATTGCCATCTTATTTGGGTTATTGTGGGTAAGACAGGGACAGGGATGGCATTTTAGCCCCAATAGGGTCCCATTGCAGCAAGAACTGTCACATGTCGGACACAGAGATGCTACAGTTAGCCTACTCCAGCCACATTTCTCTCCCCACCTTCCAAATAAATAGTGCCTTCGGAAAGTATTCAGACCCGTTTACTTTTTCCACATTTTGTTAGGTTACAGCCTTATTCTAAAATTGATTAAATCGTTTTTTTCCCTCTCATCAATCTCCACACAATACCCCATAATGACAAAGCTAAAACAGGATTCTATAAATGTTTGCAAATGTATTAAAAATAAAAAACTGAAATATCACATTTACATAAGTATTCAGACCCTTTACTCAGTACTTTGCTGAAGTACCTTTGGCATTGATTACAGCCTCGAGTCTTCTTGGGTTTGACGCTACAAGCTTGACACACCTGTATTTTGGGAGTTTCTCCCATTCTTCTCTGCAGATCCTCTCAAGCTCTGTCAGATTGGTTGGGGAACGTTGCTGCACAGCTATTTTCAGGTCTCTCCAGAGATGTTCGATCAGGTTCAAGTCCGGGCTCTGGCTGGGCCACTCAAGAACATTCAGAGACTTGTCCCGAGGCCACTCCTGCGTTGTCTTAACTATGTGCTTAGGGTCGTTGTCCTGTTGGAAGGTAAACCTTCATCCCATGTCTGAGGTCCTGAGCGCTCTGGAGCAGGTTTTCATCAGGGATCTCTCTGTACTTTGCTCTGTTCATCTTTGCCTCAATCCTGACTAGTCTCCCAGTCCCTACCGCTGAAAAACATCCCCACAGCATGATGCTGCCACCACCATGCTTCACCGTAGTGATGGTGCCAGGTTTCCTCCAGACGTGACGCTTTGCATTACGGCCAAAGAGTTCAATCAGACCAGAGAATCTTGTTTCTCATGGTCTGAGAGTCTTTAGGTGCCTTTGGCAAACTCCAAGCGGGCTTTCATGTGCCTTTTACTGAGGAGTAGTTTCCGTCTGGACACTGTACCATAAAGGCTGATTGGTGGAGTGCTGCAGAGATGGTTGTCATTCTGGAAGGTTCTCCAATCTCCACAGAGAAACTCTAGCGCTCTGTCAGAGTGTCCATCGGGTTCTTGGTCACCTCCCTGACCAAGGCCCTTCTCCCCAATTGCTCAGTTTGGCCGAGCGGCCAGCTATAGGAAGAGTCTTGGTGGTTCCAAAACTTCTTCCATTTAAGAGTGATGGACATGGCTTGGTATTTGCTCTGACATGAACTGTCAACTGTGGAACCTTATATAGACTGGTGTGTACCTTTCCAAATCATGTCTAATCAATTGAATTTACCACAGGTGGAATCTAATCAAGTTGTTGAAAGATCTCAAGGATCTTTTAGACAGCTGATGTTCTGAAAGAACTGCAAAATCTGGATCCCTACAAATCAGCTGGGCTAGACAATCTGGACCCTCTCTTTCTAAAATTATCCGCAGAAATTTTTGCAACCCCTATTACTTGCCTATTCAACCTCTCTTTCGTATCGTCTGAGATCCCCAAAGATTGGAAAGCTGCCGCGGTCATCCCCCTCTTCAAAAGGGGAGACAATAGACCCAAACTGTTATAGACCTATATCCATCCTGCCCTGCCTTTCTAAAATTTTCGAAAGACAAGTTAATAAACAGATCACCGACCATTACGAATCCCACCGTACCTTCTCCACTACGCAATCTGGTTTCCGAGCTGGTCATGTGTGCGCCTCAGCCACGCTCAAGGTCCTAAATGATATCATAACCGCCATCGATAAAAGACAGTACTGTGCAGCCGTCATTATCGACCTGGCCAGGGTTTCGACTCTGTCAATCACCGCATTCTTATCGGCAGACTCAATAGCCTTGGCTTTTCAAATGACTGCCTCACCTGGTTCACCAATTACTTTTCAGTTAGTGTTCAGTGTGTCAAATAGAAGGGCCTTTTGTCCGGACCTCTGGCAGTCTCTATGGGGGTGCCACAGGGTTCAAATCTCGGGCTGACTCTTTTCTCTGTATATATCAATGATGTCGCTCTTGCTGCTGGTGATTCTCTGATCCACCTCTGCGCAGACGACACCATTCTGTATACATCTGGCCCTTCTTTGGACACTGTGTTAAGAAACCTCCAAATGAGTTTCAACGCCATACAATACTCCTTCCATGGCCTCTGCTTTTAAATGCTAGTAAAACTAAGTGCATGCTCTTCAACCGATTGCTGCCCGCACCCTCCCGCCCGACTAGCATCACTTCTCTCGACGGTTCTGACCTAGATTATGTGGACAACTACAAATACCTAGGTGTCTGATTAGACTGTAAACTCTCCTTCCAGACTCATATTAAGCATCTCCAATACAAAGTTAAATATAGAATCGGCTTCCTATTTCGCAACAAAGCTTCCTTCACTCATGCAGACAAACATACCCTCGTAAAACTGACCATCCTACCGATCGTTGACTTCGGCGATGTCATTTACAAAATAGCCCCCAACACTCTACTCAGCAATCAAGATGTAGTCTATCACAGTGTCATCCGTTTTATCACCAAAGCCCCATATACTACCCACCACGCGACCTGTATGCTCTCGTTGGCTGGCCCTCACTACATATCCATCGCTAAATCCACTGGCTCCAGGTCATCTATGTCTTTGCTAGGTAAAGCCCCACCTTAACTCAGCTCAATGGTCACCATAGCAACACCCACTCGTAGCACACGCTCCAGCAGATATATTGCACTGGTCATCCCCAAAGCCAACACTTACTTTGGCCGCCTTTCCTTCCAGTTCTCTGCTGCCAATGATGAACGAATTGCAAAAATCTCCCTCTCTAACTTTAAGCAACAGCTTTCAGAGCAGCTTACCGATCACTGTACCTGTACACAGCCAATCTGTAAATAGCACACCCGACTACCTCATCCCCATATTATTACTTACCCTCTTGCTCTTTTGCACCCCAGTATCTCTATTTGCACATCATCATTTGCACATCTATCACTCCAGTATTAATGCTAAATTGTAATTATTATTATTATTATTATTATTATAGGGCCTATTTATTAGGGCCTCCCTACTCTTCTACATTTGCACACACTGTACATAGATTTTTTCTATATATATTTTATTTTGTGCTATTGACTGTACGTTTGTTTATGTGTAACTCTGTGTTGTTTTTGTCGCACTGCATTGCTTTATCTTGGCCAGGTCGCAGTTGTAAATGAGAACTTGTTCTCAACTGGCCTACCTGGTTAAATACAGGTAAAATAAAAAATAAATAAAAAATGATCAATGGAAACAGGATGCACCTGAGCTCAATTTCGAATCTCATAGCAAAGGGTCTGAATACTTACTTACAAATAAAAATAAAACAGTGTTTGCTTTGTCATTATGGGGTATTGTGTGTAGATTGATGAGGGAGAAAATAAATGTAATCCTTTTTTAGAATAAGGTTGTAACGTAACAAAATGTGGAAAAAGTCAAGGGTTCTGAATGCTTTCCTAATGCACGACATGTGTTCATGTGGTTTTTAATATCAGATAATAGTTCCATACTGGTAAACATAGAATACAGAGACTTGAACTACACAGTTCCAAATAAATGTACAGCCTTTAAATTACACTGGAAGAAAAGCTACTTATTAATTGCAACTAAGCTGAATCTCATGTGAGTGAATGTTACCACTCCTATGTCTCTCTAGAAAAGAGAATGAAGCAGACCATTGTAAGGATGTCTCTGAAATCTAACTCAGGAGCTGACCTCAATGACCCAGTGGTAAAGGAACAGATGTTGGAGCAGGTACAGTAGTCCTACATCTCCCACATCAGAAATCAATGTCATGCTCACTCATTTCACTCTTCTCATGATTCGGAATAGAAACTTGACATCACATAGTATTACATTTAGGATGCTCAATTGAAATGGGTGTTGGTGGCTTTATCTAGTGCGATCATATCTCATAGATCAGAAATGAGCTGGCCAAGAATGGGAACTTCATCCTAGACCTATGCTGGAGAGAACTGCCTAATGGAGATGTTTATCGCAAGACAGTTGAAGTTGAAAGCCCTGAAGAATGTACACACTTGTGTCACAGTTATGAAAATGACCCTCCTTATGTTTAGTTTGTTGTTCGGAGTCCCTTGTATAGTGTGTTAGGTTTTGCATCCCATTGACAGTATGAAAATGAATTAAGGTGTTCATTAACCTCTCTTGGGTAGAAGGCAGTATTTTGACGTCCGGATGAAAAGCGTGCCCGTAGTAAACTGCGTGCTACTCAGGCCCAGAAGGTAGGATTTGCATATCATTAGTAGATTTGGATAGAAAACACTCTGAAGTTTCTAAAACTGTTTGAATGATGTCTGTGAGGATAACAGAACTCATATGGAAGGCAAAAACCTGAGAAGAAATCCAACCAGGCAGTGTGGAAATCTGAGGTTTGTAGTTTTTCAAGTGATTCCCTATTCAATATACAGTATCTGTGGGGTCATTTTGCACTTCCCAAGGCTTCCACTAGATGTCAACAGTCTTGAGAACGTATTTTCATGCTTCTACTGTGAATGGGTGAGAATAAGAGCATATGGAGTCAGATGACTGAGAAAATGACATGGGCTCAATCGCACGTGCACTCCCATGAGAGTTAGGTGTGTTCCTTTTCATTTCTGAAGACAAAGGAATCGTCCAGATGGAATATTATGAAAGATTTATGATAAAAACATCCTAAAGATTGATTCTATACATCGTTTGACATGTTTCTACAAACTGTAGTATAACTTTTTTGACTTTTCGTCTGGACTTTGTAAGCGCAAGCCTTGCATTTGGAATAGTGAACCTAACGCGCGAAGAAAATGGAGGTATTTGGACATAAAGATGAACTTTATCGAACAAAACAAACATTTATTGTGGAACTGGGATTCCTGGGAGTGCATTCCGATGAAGATCATCAAAGGTAAGTGAATATTTATAATGTTATTTGTGACTTCTGTTGACTCCAAAATGGCGGGTATCTGTATGGCTTGTTTTGATGTCTGAGCGCTGTACTCAGATTATTGCAAAGTTTGCTTTTGCCGTAAAGCTTTTTTGAAATCTGACACAGCGGTTGCATTAAGGAGAAGTGTATCTATAATTCTTTGAATAACAGTTGTATATTTTATCAACGTTTATGATGAGTATTTCTGTAAATTGATGTGCACATTCACCGGAAGTTTGGGAGGCAAAACATTTCTGAACATTACACGTCAACGTAAAATGGGGTTTTGGATATAAATATGAACTTCATCGAGCAAAACACACATGTATTGTGTAACATGAAGTCCTATGAGTGCCATCTGATGAAGATCATCGAAGGTTAGTGATTAATTTGAGCTGTATTTCAGTTTTTTGTGACGCCTCTCCTTTCTTGGAAAATGTCTGTGTGGTTTTTCTTGTCTAGGCTCTGTCCTAACATAATCTAATGTTATGCTTTCGCCGTAAAGCCTTTTTGAAATCGGACACTGTGATTGGATTAACGAGAAGTGTATCTTTAAAATGGGATATAATAGTTGTATGTTTGAGAAATTTGAATTATGAGATTTTTGTTGTTTTGAATTTGGCGCCCTGCTATTTCACTGGCTGTTGACGCTAGCGTCCCACATACCCCAGAGAGGTTAACTAATTCCAGTGAGAGTCTTTGTACTGTTGTGTTTGTTTTCTTTGGTCGGTGTGGGTCTGGATGAAGAGGATCAGCCATGATAATGCAGAAGGAGAGGGATAGAAGGTCCAAGAAAACTAAAATAGTCCATTATAAATAATATATGAAATAAGATTATTAAATTATTTTTAGTTTATGTTATTCAAGTTGTGAAAGTTAGCTTTCTCTTATGAAATACGAAAGAAAAAGAAAAATAATATTTATGTAAGGCTAGATTTAGATTTTACAATATTTTACTAATGCAACATACAATTATAATCTAGATGTTTTGTTGGTGTTTGAACGTATTGTGATAAAAAAGCTTGTTGGGCAATTTGATTAGTAAAGAGAAGTGGATTTTAAAGTTTGTAGTTAAAACATGTACGGTGACAGAGGGATTTTCATAGTTTATAATTCTTCATAATGATGTTACAAACTCACTTATGGATATAACTGTTGACATTCTTAAATAAAATATGTTTGATTAGTGACAACAGTATTAATATTATTTTCACCCTCCAGAAGGAATGGTGACATTGAGGCAGTAATCACAACAACATAGAATGATGTGCCCACTTCCAGGTGGCATGGTTCAGAGAACTGTAAAGAAGGAGACAAACAAACTCTTGTAGGTGTAACAGAATGACAGAATCCATGTCAAGATTTGGATATCATTAGAGTTTTCCCTGGTGTCATAGTTTGTTGACTGTCATTTATTACAGTCATAAACACAGTCTCATGGATATCAGGGGAGGGGTGTGGGGTTCTTGCCCTTATTCATGTGGTTGATGGCTGTTAAATCAGCTTGATAAACCAAAAACCATGAATCAGTGAAGTTTCAAAAGATTTGACACCCTACATTTTTTGAATGATATAGTTATTTTGCAATTATCCAAATCGACATAAAGAAAGGGAAGTAAAAGCACATACTAACTACTTGTAACACTAAACTCCAACTAAATAAGCTATTAGGAACTATGCTTAGGTAAATCCAGATTTACATTTCACTTTTGGGTATTAGGCTGCCATAGCCTTGCAGGTACCACACATAAAAGAAGAGTTAATTTACAATCATTGGAAGGTCTATGAAACTCATATATTCAAACAGCATGTTTCTAGTAAAAAGGCATAGACGGGGTAGTTGTAATTATACTGCAGTATGTTATGCAGTATGCTCTTATTGTAGCATGTACAGGCTACTCCTGTCTAATTTTGATCAACTGACCTCTGACCTTGAACTCCCTCTAGTGGAGATTTAAAATACTGGTAAATAAAATGGATTGATTGGTCTGGCTGGGGCCCCTATGCTTTCCCTCACCTAGATGCTCTGAACACTGAGGTGGGCGTTATTATTGTAATGTAATATGTGGTTATAATATTGTTCAATATGTGTGTCCATGGCCTTAAAAGGCAAATGGCAATGGCCATGCATGCTTGATATGTTATTTAAAGTCACCAAAGGAAACCTAACCTAGTCAAGAGGGCCCAAAAAATACTATACCTCTTCCAGAAAGACAGATTTAGGGTTAGTACCATTACAGGGGAAGAACTGACATGAACATTTTCAACTGAGATTTACCCATCATTTCCCTAAGCGCAAAGTCTTGATTTACCAATCAAATGAAGAGCAGGACATATCAGGTTCTCTAAACTGAGTGGACAAATTATTAGGAACACCTTCCTAATATTGAGTTGCAGTTCTTGACACACTCAAACCGGTGTGCCTGGCACCTATTACCATACCCCATTGAAAGGAACTTAAATCTTTTGGCTTGCCCATTCACCCTCTGAATGGCAGACACATACAATCCGTGTCTCAACTGTCTCAATGCTTAAAAATCATTCTGTAACCTGACTCCTCCACTTTATCTACACTGATTGAAGTGGATTAACAAGTGACGTCAATAAGGGATCATAGCTTTCACCTGGATTTACCTGGTCAATCTATGTCATGTAAAGAGCAGGTGTTCCTAATGTGTTGTGCCCTCGGTGTATATCTCCATGGGGATTGGAACTCTTGTCTTGGTCATATGCCAACCTGTCACGTCCTGACCAATATTTAGGTATTATTTCTATTATATTTGGTCAGGACGTGGCAGAGGTATATTTGTTTTGTATTATGGGGTTTTGTGTGTGGTGTAGTGGGGTGTGTTAGTTTGGTATAGGTTCTAGGTTTGTTTTTCTATGTGTAGTTTTGGGTGCTGGACTCTCAATTGGAGGCAGGTGTTTCTAGTTGCCTCTGATTGGGAGTCCTATAAGTAGGTGTGTGTTTGTTTGGTTTTCGTGGGTAGTTGTTTTTTGCACTGCGTGTTGTGTGCCTGCAAAACTGTTCCTGTCTTTGTGAGTACCGTTTATTGTTTTCCCTGTGGATGCTTTACTTGTGTTTGGAATTAAACTATGAGTATCCACATTCCCGCTGCGCCTTGGTCCATTCTTGAAGACAACTGTGACAGAACTACCCACCACCAAAGGACCATGCAGCGGAGAAGAGGACAGAGGCAAGTGAGGGAGGAATGTTGGAAGCAGCGCGCTCGGGAGGTGATGGATTCCTGGTCGCTGGAGGTGTTGACGGAGAGGATTGACTGGACATGGGAGCAGTTGCGGGTCCACTGTGACAACCTGCCTGGGAGGCAGGTAGAACCCGAGAGGCAGCCCCAAGATTTCTTTAGGGGGGGGCACAAGGGCTATTTGGCGGGGCGAGATTACAGCCCCAGGCCAGCTCCCCGTACCCTTGTAGGGCAGACTGGACAGGTCCCGTGCTTTGGGGTTGGGGCTGTGGTGAGGCCTGGGATTTTCAGGCCGGTAGGCAAGGTACCAGCGCCCCGCATGTGCCAGGGCGAAGTAGGCATCGAGCCGGAAGGGGTGATGCCAACCCTGCGCTCAAGACCGCCAGTGCGCCCTTTCGGTCCGGTGTTTCCCGCTAAATGCACTAGCATGGAGGTGCGTGTCTCCAGGCTGGCACGTCCAGTACCAGCCCCACGCATCAGGAGTCTAGTGCGTCAGCCCGAGCACCGCCAGGTCAACAGTCGTCGGGAGCTGCCCGCCAGTCAACAGTCGTCGGAGCTGCCCGCCAGTCAACAGTCGTCGGAGCTGCCCGCCAGTCAACAGTCGTGGGAGCTGTCCGCCAGTCAACAGTCGTGGGAGCTGTCCGCCAGTCAACAGTCGTGGGAGCTGTCCGCCAGTCAACAGTCGTGGGAGCTGCCCGCCAGTCAACAGTCGTCAGAGCTGCCCGCCAGCGCTGAACTGCCGGAGTGGCCAGACTGCGCTGAACTGCCGGAGTGGCCAGACTGCGCTCCGGCCCAGCCCGAGGGGCCCTCCTGTCCCCCGGCCCAGCCCGAGGGGCCCTCCTGTCCCCCGGCCCAGCCCGAGGGGCCCTCCTGTCCCCCGGCCCAGCCCGAGGGGTCCGTCTGCCTGGCGCAGCTATCGGCGCCACCGACGTGGGCGACGCCGAGGGTGGAGCAAGGTCCACGTCCTGCACCGGAGCCACCTCCAGGATAGGTGGGTTGGGGAGGGAGGGTGTAGCACAGTGCCGTCGTTGACGGCAGCCACCCTCCCTTCCCTCCCTTATTGTTTAGGGGGTATTGCTTTTTGGTTTTGTTGGGGTAATGGGGATTTTTTGTGTTTTCTTTTAAGGTGCATTCCGGGGTCTGCACCTTTAGGGGGGGGTAATGTCACGTCCTGACCAATATTTAGGTATTATTTCTATTATATTTGGTCAGGACGTGGCAGAGGTATATTTGTTTTGTATTATGGGGTTTTGTGTGTGGTGTAGTGGGGTGTGTTAGTTTGGTATAGGTTCTAGGTTTGTTTTTCTATGTGTAGTTTTGGGTGCTGGACTCTCAATTGGAGGCAGGTGTTTCTAGTTGCCTCTGATTGGGAGTCCTATAAGTAGGTGTGTGTTTGTTTGGTTTTCGTGGGTAGTTGTTTTTTGCACTGCGTTTCTAGCCTGCAGAACTGTAGCTGTTGTCACTTTGTTTGAATTGTTAAGTGGATGCTCTACTCCTTTATTTTAATTAAAGATGAGTATTCACATACCTGCTGCGCCTTGGTCCATTTCTACAGAAGACAGCCGTTACACAACCAAAAATAAATTGTTATCTTCATGTAAAAGTTTTCAGGAAATGTTGGAATTTTTCAAATGTTTTGGCTCCTACCAGATCTTAAAAATCATATAAAGTGATACTAAAAATAAATTAAAACATTATTACATACGATGCTACAACATATTTATTAAATACAATTTACTCAATGTGGATAAGTGGAGTCTCCCTTTCAGGTTGTTTGATTTACAATATAGGGACAAACACAGTCTTGGTGGGTCCACGCTTTCTAGAAGGATCTTTCAGCAAGACAACAGGGAGGAGGCTTGATGTTGACTGACACAAGGGTGTGTTCAAAGGAGGAGGAGAGCAGATCCTCTTCATAAACACTCCAGCTACAGTACTTCTCCACCTGACTGCTCATCAAAACCAAACAAGCCTTGAAGAGAGAGAGAGAGAGGAGGAGCCAATAAGGTACAGTATGTTTTAATTTAATTTTACTAATGGATATTACAAGCACTTTCTCACTGTATAACATCTTACATCAGGACCGATATTTTAGTGTCAAAAAGCATTCTTTTAAAGTTGTTTTCTAGTAAATATGCCTAGTTTGTATCACAGGGACTCTCATAATGGAATATTTATCAAGCAGAGAATAAGTCAGAAAATGTGTTTTGTTGTAAAGTGATTATGTAATGACATGTAATACCGCAACAGCATGCCAGCTATAATTTTATCATATCACTTAAAACTTGATCAATGACATGTTTGTGTCACGTCCTGACCATAGTAAGATGTGATTTTCTATGGTAGAGTAGGTCAGGGCGTGACAGGGGGTGTTTTGTGTTTTTCTATGTTTTCTATTTCTATGTTTAAGTTCTAGTTTTTCTTTTTCTATGTTGGGGTTTTTGGGGTTGATCTCCAATTGGAGGCAGCTGGTCCTCGTTACCTCTGATTGGAGATCATATTTAAGTAGGGGTTTTTCTTCCTGGGTTTTGTGGGTGATTATCTTTTGAGTAGTGTTTGTTTCTCTCTGCGTCACAGTTTGTTGTTTTGTAAATTCAGTTGTTTATGGTTTGCAAAGTTTCACGGATTTAATAAAATGTGGAACTACAACCACGCTGCACTTTGGTCCGATCCTTTCGACAGCCATGACAGTTTGTTTCTAATCTATATAGGTCAAGTAAAAAAAAAAAGTGATCCTGTCCGCAAAATGTATTGTTTTACTTAAATAGTCAACAGAGCATTAATTTATGATCCCTAGCCAGCTTGGGTGGAATTGAACTCATATATCAGGGGTCAACATGTCACGGTAGTCGAAGAGATTAGACCAAGGCGCAGCGGGTTGCGTGCTCATCATTACTTTATTTGAACGTGAACACGAAGAAAACAAAGAAGCGACAGTATGACAGTTTCGCAGGCTAAACTAACAGCAATGGAAAAAAAGAACTACCCACAAAGGGACAGGTGAAAAACAAGCTCCTTAATAAGTATGACTCTCAATCAGAAACAACGATGTACAGCTGTTCCTGATTGAGAGCCACACCAGGCAAACAAAGAAATACACAACATAGACAACCTAGAATACAAAACAAGAACATAAACCAAAAACCCCGGAACACACAAAAAATATGTTTTCCTGTTAAAGGTGAAAGGCAAAGGTACATAAACAATCCATGTTTCAATTGTCTCAAGGCTTAAAAATCCTCTTTTAACCTGTCTCCTCCCCTTCATCTACACTGATTGAAGTGGATTTAACAGGTGATATCAATGAAGGATCATAGCTTCACTTGAATTCACCTGGTCAGTCTATGTCATGGAAAGAGCATGATTTGTACACTCAGTTTATGTCAACAATCCTTTCTCTAACGGACCATTCTATGGATTATATTTAGTGAAAATCCCCAAAAGTTCTGTATTTATTTGGTTCTAGTTTCA
The DNA here is from genome assembly GCF_965601325.2 of Salmo salar. Classification (NCBI taxonomy): domain Eukaryota; kingdom Metazoa; phylum Chordata; class Actinopteri; order Salmoniformes; family Salmonidae; genus Salmo; species Salmo salar. The sequence goes on from NC_138307.1 coordinate 58,757,835, forward strand.
TGAGGAATCACCCCGTGCTTTGTCCACACAGGCCCAGCAGTAGAGATACCAGTGTTTACTCTGTTTGGTGAGGGGAGGAGCATGGCGAAAGCCCAGAAGTTCTGCAGGGAGTACTATGAGGAACTGGCCACCATCTTCAATGCTGAGGACCAGATAGCAGCTCTGAGAGCAGTGTCAGCACACAGCCTCACTGACGCTGTCTGGGTCCACCGCCAGTACCACGCCTTCTGGCCCAAACTGGGCTATTGGAATCCACCAAATGCAAAGTGTGTTGTTCATGGACAAAGAGCAAAAGTATGGGGTTTGAGAGATTGCACAAATCCATGTCAATTTGTGTGCCAGAAAAGTAAGTTGATTTTGCATCCATTCTCTCCCTTGTCTGATATTTGTAAAATATGACTTCAAAGTAATGAAAAGACTTTACTTGAATAGGGTTATTCATTCAGAACATCTTGCCATAGTACATTTCAAATAATGTCACCTTCATGAGGTACAGTATCCTTTGACAACCGTTTAGGTACATTTATTTAACATCAATGTCTGTGTCTTTCAGACATTTTTAGGACAATTGTGGTTCTTCTGTTCTTAGGCACACATTCAAACAATTCCTCAGAGCTTAAATATTACATGGGTCAAGGTTTATTGACGTGGGAGGGGGCACAGATGGCTTGCCGAGCCGATGGAGATGACTTAGCGAGAATCCTCACCCAAGAGGATTACACAGCATTCCAAAGCATAACAAAGACACAGTGGTATGATATGTGGATCGGACTCTACTGGAACACCTCTACCAGAATGTGGCAGTGGTCCAATGGGGACTCCTTTCCATACTGTGTGTCTGAACCTCAACTGGGTGCTAGTAACTGTTGCTCCCTGACCCGTAAGGGCCATGGACAGACTGAACACGCCTCCCTGGACAAGATAGACTGCACTCTGAAGAGACCGTTCCTTTGCACTGGAAGTAAGACTGCCATCTTTTATTGAACAGATAGAGAGAGCAAAATACAGGCAGAGGTTGAGTCAAAGGGCACTAGACTGGATTCAAACCTTTTCTGACACCATAGACATGTGTTCCAGAGGCTGTGGCATTACCACTAGACCAGACAGGCCACAAGACTGCCATCTCATTGGGGATATTGGGGGATGTAATACAGTGACACGGATGCCATTTTTGCCCCAATAGGGTCCCACTGCAGCAAACACTGTCACATGGGACATTGAGATGCTACATGTAGCCTATTCCGGCCAACTCTCTCTCCCCACTCTCACTAGGAACAAATGCAAACGTGTGTTCATGTGGTTTCTATTATGAGATAATCATTCCATATGGGTAAACATAGAATACAGAGACTTGAGAATACAGAGACTACTACACAGTTACAAAGTAATTTACTGTCTTTAAAGACAGTGGAAGAAAAGTTCATTATTTATTGTAAATAAGCTGAATCTCATTTGAGTGGCTGTCTCATCTTACCATTCCTATGTCCCCCTAGAAAAGAGAATGAAGCAGACCATTGTAAGGATGTCTCTGAAATCTAACTCAGGAGCTGACCTCAATGACCCAGTGGTAAAGGAACAGATGTTGGAGCAGGTACAGTAGTCCTACATCTCCCACATCAGAAATCAATGTCATGCTCACTCATTTCACTCTTCTCATGATTCGGAATAGAAACTTGACATCACATAGTATTACATTTAGGATGCTCAATTAAAATGGGTGTTGCTGGCTTTATCTAGTGCGATCATATCTCATAGATCAGAAATCAGCTGGCCAAGAACGGGAACTTCATCCTAGACCTATCCTGGAGAGAACTGCCTAATGGAGATGTTTTTCGCAAGACAGTTGAACTTGAAAGCCCTGAAGAAGGTAAACACTTTTTTGTGTCGGTTATGAAAACGACCCTCCTTAAGATTGGTATGTTGTTCAGAGTCCCTTGTACAATGTGTTGTTAGGTTTTGCATCCCATTGACAGTATGAAAATTAAGCAAGGTGTTCATGAACTCATTCCAGTGAGAGTCTTTGTAGTGTTGTGTTTGTTTTCTTAGGTCACTGTGGGTCTGGATGAAGAGGACCAGCCATGATGCTGTAGCAGGAAATGGATGGAAGGTCCAAGAAAACTAAAATAGTCAAGCTCTCTGTAAATAACCCTTGTACCTAATAATATATTACCGTATATAAATAACATTATCTTAGTTCACGGACAATGTTTTTTCTTTAATGATTGATAGCTTTATGCTTTTGAATGAGAAATAGGATGTCAAGTTATGTTAGGCTAGTTTTAAACTCTACAATGTTTTACTATTGTAACATCAAATTATAATCTAAGATTTTTGTTGGTGTATGAATGTAATGTAATAATAATGTTTGTTGTACATAAGGGCAATTTGATTCATGAAGAGAAGAGGAGTAAAACGGACATTTGTGTTTGTTCAAGTTTGTAGTTTAAACATGCATAGTAACACGTTTTAGTGAGGGATTTTCATAGTGTATAATTCTTCATAATGATGTTACAAACTCACTTATGGATGTAACTGTTGACATTCTTAAATAAAATATGTTTGATTAGTGACATCAGTATTACCATTATTTTCACCCTCCAGCAAGAATGGTGAGATAGGGGCACAAATCACAACAATGTAGAATTACGTGCCCACTTCCAGGTGGCATGGTTCAGAGAACTGCAAAGATGAAAACAGAGAGAATGTTGTAGGTGTGACAGAATGACAATATCCATGTTATGAATTTAAGCAACATTTGTATATCAGAATTTTCCCTGGTGTCATGGTTTGTTGACTGTGTCATCTATTACAGTCACAAACACAAGCTCATGGATATCAGGGGAGGGGTGTGGGGTTCTTTCCCTTATTCATGTGGTTGATGGCTGTTATACATAAATCAACTTGATAAACCAAACACCACAGATCAGTTAGTGAAGGTTCAAAGATTAAACAACCTACATTTAATTTATCATGTTATATAGCATTTATCTAAATTGACATAAAGACAGGGAAGTAAAAGCACATCCTAACTACTAATGACACTAAACTCCAACTAAATAAGATATCAGGAACTATAGGCTTTTGAACATCCAGAATTCCATTTCACTTTGTTAACACTATTGGGTATTAGGCTGCCATAGCCCTGCAGGTACCGCATAGAAAACAGGACTTTACTTACGATCACTGGAAGGTCTATGATACTCATATATTCAAACAGCAAGTTTCTAGCCAAAAGGCATAGACGGGGTAGTTGTAATTATACTGCAGTATGCTATGCAGTATGCAATTATTGTAGCATGTACAGGCTACTGCTGTCTAACTTTGAAACATCTTGATCAACTGACCTCTGATCTTGAACTCCCTCTAGTTTATATTCAAAATACTGGTAAATATTTTTCAGACCGAAAATAACTACTCTGATTGATGTCTCTGGCTGGGGCCGCCATGCTTCACCTCACCTAGTTTCTCTGAACACTGAGGTTTGAGTTACAATTGTAATGCAATATGAGTGTCTATGATCTTAAAAGGCAAATGACAATGGCTATGTGTAACGCCCTGGCCATAGAGAGGGGTTTTTGTTCTTTATTTTGGTTAGGCCAGGGTGTTACATTGGGTGGGCGTTCTATGTGCATTTTTCTATGTTGGTTTGTTTCATTGATTTTGGCCGTGTGGCTTCCAATCAGGCACAGCTGTAGAGTGTTGTTGCTGATTGGGAGACACACATAAGTGCCTGTTTTTCCATTGGGGTTTTGTGGGTAATTGTTTCTGTTAGTGTTTTGCACCTGACAGGACTGTTTGGCTGTCGGTTTTCTTGTTTTGTTTTTCGTATAGTGTTCTTTCTGTTATTAAATTCAATGATGAACACTAACTCCGCTGCATCTTGGTCTACACTCTCTCCCACCAGCCGTTACAGAATTACCCACCAAAAACGGACCAAGCAGCGGAGGAAGGAGCAGCACAAGGAGGACTATAGGAAGCAGCGCTCGGGAGGTCATGGCATCCTGGTCGCTGGAGGTGTTGGAGTCCAGGATTGACTGGACATGGGATCAATTATTTGACCACTGCAACAACCTGCCGAGGGAGAGCGACGGACACGGGAGACAGCCCCAAGAAAAACATTTTGGGGGGCACACGGGGAGATTGGCGGAGTCAGGCGGTAGACCTGAGCCAACTCCCCGTGCTTACCGGAAGCAGCGGGGTACTGGTAAGGCACCGTGTTATGCTGTGGAGCGCACGGTGTCTCCAGTGTGCTACATTCCAGCCCCCCGCAAGTGACATGCTAGAGTGGGCATCGAGCCAGGGCGGATGGTGCCAGCTCAGCGCGTCTGGTCTCCAGTGCACCTCCTCGGTCCAGGTTATCCTGCGCCGGCGCTGCGCACTGTGTCTCCAGAGCGCTGGGAGGGCCCAGTTTGCCCAATGCCTGCGCTCCGCCCGTGCCGGGCCAAAGTGGGCATTCAGCCTGGAGTGTGGGTAGAGAGCCTACATACCAGAACTCCAGTGCTTCCCCACAGCCCGGTTTATCCTGTGCCTCCTCCTCGGACCAGGCCTCCAGTGGGTCTCCCCATCCTGGTCTCTCCTGTGCCGCCTCCACGGACCAGGCCTCCAGTGGGTCTCCCCATCCTGGTCCGTCCTGTGCCTCCTCCTAGGACCAGGCCTCCAGTGGGTCTCCCCATCCTGGTCCGTCCTGTGCCTCCTCCTAGGACCAGGCCTCCAGTGGGTCTCCCCATCCTGGTCCGTCCTGTGCCTCCTCCTAGGACCAGGCCTCCAGTGGCACTCCCCATCCTGGTCCGTCCAGTGCCTCCTCCTAGGACCAGGCCCCCAGTGGGTCTCACCAGTCCGGAGCCGCCAGAGCCACTCGCCAGTCCGGAGCCGCCAGAGCCGCCCGCCAGTCCGGAGCCGCCAGAGCCGCCCGCCAGTCCGGAGCCGCCAGAGCCGCCCGCCAGTCCGGAGTCGCCAGAGCCGCCCGCCTGTCCGGAGTCGCCAGAGCCGCCCGCCTGTCCGGAGCCGCCAGAGCCGCCCGCCTGTCCGGAGCCGCCAGAGCCGCCCGCCTGTCCGGAGCCGCCAGAGCCGCCCGCCTGTCCGGAGCCGCCAGAGCCACCCGCCTGTCCGGAGTAGTCAGAGCCGCCCGCCAGCCCGGTGAGTCCTGTGCCTCCGCCGAGGGCCAGGCCTCTTACATGTCTCCTCAGCCTGGTGAATCCTGGGTCAGTGCCGCCGGCGCAGTCATCGCCGCCCGCCAGCCGGGCGCAGCTATCACTGCCCGCCAGCCGGGTGCAGTCAGGGTCGCCCACCAGACCTTCGGCGCGGCCAGGTGCGCCACCTAAGAGGGCGACGCCGAGGGTGGAGCAGAGGCCACGTCCCGCAACTGAGCCGCCGCCGTAAGAAGGCCCACCCGGACCCTCCCCTTCAGAGTCAGGTTTTGCGGTCGGAGTCCGCACCTTGGGGGGGGTTACTGTAACGCCCTGGCCATAGAGAGGGGTTTTTGTTCTTTATTTTGGTTAGGCCAGGGTGTTACATTGGGTGGGTGTTCTATGTGCATTTTTCTATGTTGGTTTGTTTCATTGATTTTGGCCGTGGCTTCCAATCAGGCACAGCTGTAGAGTCTTGTTGCTGATTGGGAGTCACACATAAGTGCCTGTTTTTCCGTTGGGGTTTTGTGGGTAATTTTTTCTGTTAGTGTTTTGCACCTGACAGGACTGTTTGGCTGTCGGTTTTCTTGTTTTGTTTCGTATAGTGTTCTTTCTGTTATTAAATTCAATGATGAACACTAACTCCGCTGCACCTTGGTCTACTCTCTCTCCCGCCAGCCGTTACACTATGCATGCTTGCTAAGTTATTCAATCGAGTCACCAAAGGAAAACACGCCAAGAGGGCCCACAAACAGTATACCTCTCCCATAAAGACAGATTTAGGGTTAATTCCATTACAGGGGGAGAACTGGAATGAAAAATGTCAACTGACATTTACCTATCATTTCCCTGAGCCAAAGTCTTGATTTACCAATCAAATGAGGACAAGGACATATCAGGTTGTCTACACTGAGTGTACAAAACATTAGCAAAAACGATCTAATATTGATTTCCAACCCCCCCTTTTGCCCTCAGAACAGCCTCAATTCGTTGTGCAAAAGACTCTACAAGGTGTTGAAAGCAGGGGATGCTGGCCCATGTTGACTCCAATGCTTCCCACAGTTGTGCCAAGTTGGCTGGATGTCCTCTGGGTGGTGGACCATTTTTGATACACACGGGAAACTGTTGAGCATGAAAAACCCAGCAGCGTGACAATTAATGACACAAAACGGCACGCCTGGCACCTACTGTTCACAGAGACTTCAATGTTTGCGTTGCATATTCACCCTCTGAACGGCCCACACATACAATCCATATCTCAATTGTCTCAAGGCTTAAAGATACAGTAGACTGTAGGTTACTTCCCTTTATTTACACTGAAGTTGATTTAAGAAGTGAGATCAATAAGGGCAAATAGGATTCAACGTGTCAGTCTACTGTATGTCATGGAAAGAGCAGGTGTTCCTATTATTAGTATTTAGGAAATGTTGATCTTAGGTTATGTTGAACCCACATGATCTTAACAATTATTTGATAAGATATTATACCACCTAGAACACCGGTGCATGAAGTTAAGCAACATAATCAAAAAATCACCATCAAAATATGTCAGTTTAAGCTAGAGATGTCTGTTTATTTAAACGGGCTGTGTCACACACGCCTTTGTCACACTTCCATATCAGTGGTGGAAAGTGGCAGAGCTACCACACTATTTGTCAGTCCAGAAGACATCCTGAAAATCGGTCTTCTCATGAAAAATGTCTGTAGCATCTGAACGGTTAGGCCTACAACTAATATGACCGCAGATGCGGAAGTGTGACATAGGCGGATGAGGTGGATTGAGACGCAGAAGGTATAAATAAACATATCTCTAGCTGAAACTGACATATTTTGATGGGGAGTTTTTGATTATGTTGCTTAACTTGACACACTTGTGCTCTAGGGGTATAATATCTTATAAAATAATTGTTAAGATCATGTAGGATCAAAACGTCCTAAGATCAACATTTACTAAATACTTCATAGAAAGGAGACACTCTCACTCTCTGTAACGGCTGCCTTCATAAAACGGACCAAGGCGCAGCAGGTATGTGAATACTCATGGTTATTTATTACCAAAAAAGAGTAAAGCATCCACTTAAAAAAACTATGAAGGTGACAACAGTAACAGTTTTACAGGCTATAAACGCAGTGTAAAAGCAACCACACATAAACCCCAGTGACAAACATACTCCTACATATATGACTCCCAATCAGGAACAACGATCCCCAGCTGTTCCTGATCAGGAGTCACAAGACACACAGAACATTCAAACACACACACAAGACTGCCACGTCCTGACCCCCAAACTACTACAACAGCTCCATCTGCTGGTCAGGACGTGACAGTACCCCCCCCCCCCCCCCCCCCTCAAGGTGCAGACCCCGGAATGCACCTAACCACAAAAAAAACCACCAACAAACAAAAATCCCCAACAAAACCCATAAACACTAACCCTTAAACAATAAGGGAGGGAAGGGAGGGTGGCTGCCGTCACCGACGGCACTGTGCTACACCCTCCCTCCCCAACCCACCTATCCTGGAGGTGGCTCAGGTGCAGGACATGGACCTCGCTCCACCTTCGGCGTCGCCCACTTTGATGGCGCCGATAGCTGCGCCGGGCAGACGGGCCACTCAGGCTGACCCTGGCAGACGGACCACTCGGGCTGGGCCGGGGGACAGGAGGGCCCCTCGGGCTGGGCCGGGGGACAGGAGGGCCCCTCGGGCTGGGCCGGGGGACAGGAGGGCCCCTCGGGCTGGGCCGGGGGACAGGAGGGCCCCTCGGGCTGGGCCGGGGGACAGGAGGGCCACTCGGGCTGGGCCGGAGGGCAGGAGGGCCACTCGGGCTGGGCCGGAGGGCAGGAGGGCCACTCGGGCTGGGCCGGAGGGCAGGAGGGCCACTCGGGCTGGGCCGGAGGGCAGGAGGGCCACTCGGGCTGGGCCGGAGGGCAGGAGGGCCACTCGGGCTGGGCCGGAGGGCAGGAGGGCCACTCTGGCAGTTCCGGGCAGTCTGGCCACTCTGGCAGTTCCGGGCAGTCTGGCCACTCTGGCAGTTCCGGGCAGTCTGGCCACTCTGGCAGTTCCGGGCAGTCTGGCCACTCTGGCAGTTCCGGGCAGTCTGGCCACTCTGGCAGTTCCGGGCAGTCTGGCCACTCTGGCAGAACCGGGCAGTCTGGCCACTCTGGCAGAACCGGGCAGTCTGGCCACTCTGGCAGAACCGGGCAGTCTGGCCACTCTGGCAGCTTCTGACTAGCGGGCAGCTCTGGCGACTTACGACTGGCGGGCAGCTCTGGTGACTGTTGACTGGCGGGCAGCTCTGGTGACTGTTGACTGGCGGGCAGCTCTGGTGACTGTTGACTGGCGGGCAGCTCTGGTGACTGTTGACTGGCGGGCAGCTCTGGTGACTGTTGACTGGCGGGCAGCTCTGGTGACTGTTGACTGGCGAGGCTGGGCTGACACACTAAACTCCTGATGCGTGGGGCTGGTATTGGACGTGCCAGCCTGGAGACACGCACCTCCATGCTAGTGCGTCTAGCGGGAAACACCGGACCGAAAGGGCGCACTGGCGGTCTTGAGTGCAGGGTTGGCATCACCCCTTCCGGCTCGATGCTCCCCTTGCCCTGGCACCTGCGGGGCGCTGGTACTGGGCGAACTGGGCTGTGCGTCCGTATAGGCGAGATGGTGCATACCACAGCGTAACATGGCGCCCTCCACCTCATATGCACCTCCCTGTAGTCACGGGTAGCTGGCTTACGGCTCTTCCCTGGCCTGGCCAAGCTACCGTGTGCCCCCCCAAAAAAAATTATTGGGGTGCCTCTCGGGTTTCCTTAGCTCCCTTAACTTGTCCGCCCAGAATTTTCTTTCGTCCTGCCAGGTCCATTCCTCCATTTTCTTCTCCTGTGGCTTCCTCCTCTTCTGCTGCTTGGTCCTTTGGTGGGTGGTTCTGTAACGGCTGTCTTCATAAAACGGACCAAGGCGCAGCAGGTATGTGAATACTCATGGTTATTTATTACCAAAAAAAGAGTAAAGCATCCACTTGAAAAAACAATGAAGGTGACAACAGTAACAGTTTTACAGGCTATAAACGCAGTGTAAAAACAACCACCCACAAACCCCAGTGACAAACATACTCCTACATATATGACTCCCAATCAGGAACAACGATCACCAGCTGTTCCTGATCAGGAGTCACAAGACACACAGAACATTCAAACACACACACAAGACTGACACGTTCTGACCCCCAAACTACTACAACAGCTCCATCTGCTGGTCAGGACGTGACACTCTCACGATGTTGTTTTGCTCTACGACCCCCACAAGCCCCACAGGACTCGTCGGAATTTTCTTAATACTGATGTTCCAATTTTTGTCTGTACATTCCAAACCATTTGGGCTACAATCTGCTAAACTGAAAAAATGCAACATGCAACAATTTCAAAGATTTTACTGAGTTACAGTTCATATAAAGAAATCACTCAATTTAAATATATTCATTAGGCCCTAATCTATGGATTTCACATGACTGGGACTACAGATATGCATCTGTTGGTCACAGATACTTTAAAAAAAGGCAAGGGGCATGGATCATAAAACCAGTCAGTATCTGGTGTGACCACAATTTGCCTCATGCAGTGCGACTCATCTCCTTTGCATAGAGTTGATCAGGCTGTTGATTGTGGCCTGTGGAATGTCGTCCCTACTCCTCTTCAATGGCTGTGCGTAGTTGCTGGATATTAGCGGGAACTGAAACACGTTGTTGTCGTACACATCAATCCAGAGCATCCCAGCTTAGAACCCCCCCTCTCCAACATCTTAGATGCTTAAGAATTTTAAACTAACAATATATCAAATTATTATAACTTAAAATACTACAACACATTTATTTCATATCATTTACTCAATGTGGATAAGTGGAGTCTCCCTTTCAGATTGTTTGTTTTACCATATACAGTGGGGGGAAAAAGTATTTGATCCCCTGCTGATTTTGTACGTTTGCCCACTGACAAAGAAAGGATCAGTCTATAATTTTAAAGGTAGGTTTATTTGAACAGTGAGAGACAGAATAACAACAAAAATATCCAGAAAAACGCATGTCAGAAATGTTATAAATTGATTTGCATTTTCCCTGTGGCTCAGTTGGTGTTTGCAACGCCAGGGTTGTGGGTTTGATTCCCATGGTGGGCCAGTACGAAAATAAATGTATGCATTCACTACTGTAAGTCGCTCTGGATAAGAGCGTCTGCTAAATGAAAAAAATGTAAAAATGTAACGTAAAATGTTTCTAATCTATATAGGTCAAATAAAAAAAGAAGGGATTCTGCCCTCAAAATATAGTGTTTTACTTTAAATATTCAGCAGAGCATTAATTTCCGATCCCTAGCCAGCTTGGGAGGAATTGAACTCATAAATCAGGGATCAGTCCTTAGTCCTAAATAACTTTTGGTTCACACGGTCTGCAGCTAAACCCACTACAATGACACACAAGATTATGTATCACTGACAATAACAGATTGATGCCTCATTATATAATATTTGTTCCAGAGGATGCTGACGAAGAATTTGAGAAAAAAAATAGTTTTCTTGTTAAAGGTGACAGGCAATGGTCAAGTTTGTCCTGAAATCACTGAAAATCTGTCACGTCCTGACCCTAGTAAGATGTCATTTTCTATAGTAGAGTAGGGCAGGGCGTGACAGGGGGTGTTTTGGGTTGTTCTATGTTTTTTTATTTCTATGTTTGAGTTCTTGTTTTTTCTATTTCTATGTTGGGATTGTTTGGGTTGATCTCTAATTGGAGGCAGTTGATCCTCATTGCCTCTGATTAGAGATCATATTTAAGTAGGGGTTTTTCTCTTCCTGTTTTGTGGGTTATTATCTTTTGAGTAGTGTGCTTTCCTCGCTGTGTCACGGTTTGTTGTTTTTGTGTTTTCAAGTATTTAAGTGTATTGCATTGAGTTTCACATTTAATAAATATGTGGAACTACAAACACGCTGCATTTTGGTCCGCTCCTTCAAACAGCCGTGACAGAATAACCCACCAACAAAGGACCAAGCAGCGTGGAATGGAGCAGCAGGTGAAATGGACTTGGGAGGAAATTTTGGACGGGGAAGGACCCTGGAGTCAGGCTGGGGAGTATCGCCGACGGAAGGAGGAACTTGAGGCAGCGAAGGCAGAGCGGCATTACTATGAGGCGCTGTACAAGCCACTACCACACTCATGGTCTGAAAAGGGCCTGCATTTCAATTCATTATATTATTACACCACTATTACTAATATTACTATTACTACTACTTTTCTTATTATTATCATCTCTGTTGCATGATATTACTTAATGATACTGAACTTACATATACTGACTCATAAGCATTGTTATTTGACCTATAATTTATTGTAATACTTTTATTGTTTTAAAATAGAGTAAAGAAAGGTAAAGTAAAGGGTATTAACTGAAAATGTAGTATGTAACTCCTGTGTGATATGTACTGTTTCAGAACGCTATTTAGCTAGAATGTAATTATTGTTATTTTGTATTTCCTTTCATCTCTGTTCTGATTAAACATCCATTTAGAGTTTGATCAGTGTGGAATTTCCTTCTTCATAGAAATTACATTGAGTGATGAATCAAAAGCAATTAATTAATTAATTTTATTTAACTAGGCAAGTCAGTTAAGAACAAATTCTTATTTACAATGACGCCTAAGAACAGTGGGTGAACTGTCTTGTTCAAGGGCAGAACGACAGACTTTTACCTTGTCAGTTGAGGGACACGATCAAGCAACCTTTCGGTTACTGGCCCACCGCTCTAACCACTAGGCTACCTTCCGCCCCGAATAATCCAACCCTATGATTTAAGTTGTGTCTAGTCTAAATGGATTTTATCAATATTTTCAGCAGGACTGCCAACGACAATGAACCTGACATCTTAGAAAACAACTTTTGACCTAATACTGTCTTTTGATTATCAGGGGGCGAGATGTTTGTGACATCTGTAATGTTGACACACAATTGCACTGATGGGCTGTATTTATATAAACTCTATTCTCCAAAATATAAAGTCAAATCCATTTTTTTCCAGGTGCAGCCCCTGACCTCTTCTTCAGTCAGCAGTCCTTCAGTCCTTCAGTGACACCTGAGTAGTCGATCCATGTGAGTGTTTATACTTATATACTATATCTTTAATGCTTTAGTGTAAATCAATCTAATATTGTAATATTGAGCCCTAACAATCAACCTGAACTGGGTGGTAGTAACTGCTGCTCTCTGACCTGTAAGGGCCATAGACAGACTGAACTTGCCTCCCTGGACAAGATAGACTGCTCTCTGAAGAGATTGTTCCTTTGCACTGGAAGGCTATCATTTTTTTGTTTTTGTTATATTTATATATTTTCTATGAACAGATAGAAAGAGAGGATGACAGTAGGGATATATAGACAGAGGTTGCATCAACGGGCACTACGCCAGATTCAAACTTACACTGACACCCTAGGTTGTGGCATTACCACTAGACCAGACAGGCCACAAGACTGCTGCCTTATTGGGGTTAATGGGGTTTATATCTGTAAGACAGGTGCAGGGATGGCATTTTAGAACCAATAGGGTCCCACTTTATCAAGTACTGTCAGATGCCAGACAGGAATGCTTCATGTTGTCTAATCCACTGTCAGATGCCAGACAGGAATGCTCCATGTTGTCTAATCCACTGTCAGATGCCAGACAGGAATGCTTCATGTTGTCTAATCCACTGTCAGATGCCATCTCTCTCTTCCCACTCTTACTAGGGACAAATGCAAATGTGTGTTTGTGTGGTTTCTACTATGAGATAATATTTCCATATGGTTAAACATAGAACATGGAGACTTGAAACTACACATTTCCAAAGTAATTTACAGCCTTCAAAGGACATTGGAAGAAACGTTACTTATTTATTGTAAATAAGCTGAATCTCATTTGAGTGGCTATCTCATCTTACCATTCCTATGTCCTTCTAGAAAAGAGAATGAAGCACACCATTGTAAGGATGTCTCTGAAATCTAACTCAGGAGCTGACCTCAATGACCCAGTGGTAAAGGAACAGATGTTGGAGCAGGTACAGTAGTCCTACATCTCCCACATCAGAAATCAATGTCATGCTCACTCATTTCACTCTTCTCATATGATCTGAAGTTTATATTCCAATTGATCATATTATTAAACTCTGATGCTTGATTAACATAGGAGGGCTGCTGGCTTTATCTGGTTTGATCACATCTCATAGATCAGAAAGGAGTTTACGAAGAATGGTAACTTAATCCAAGCCCTACGCTGGAAAGAACTGCCGAATGGAGACGTTTAATGCAAAACAGTTGAACTTGGAAGCCCTCTAAGCACTATTTTGTGTTAGAGTTATGAAAATGACCCTCCTTATGTTTAGTCTGTTGTTCAGACTCCCTTGTATATTGTGTTGTTAGGTTTTGCATCCCATTGACAGTATGGAAATGAAGTAGTGTGTTCATGAACTAATTCCAGTGAGAGTCTTTGAACAGTTGTGTTTGTTTTCTAAGGTCAGTGTGGGTCTGGATGAAGAGGACCAGACATGATGATGCTGCAGGAGAGGGATGGAAGGTCCAAGAAAACCGTATGATTTATTATATCCCTTATAATACAATATTATTTTAGTTAATGTTATTCAAGTTATGATAGTTTGATGTGTATGAAGTAAATGTATATTAGGATCGTTTTAAACTCTACAATGTTTTACTAATGTAACATCAAATTATAATCTAAGAATTTTGTTGGTGTATGAATGTAATGCCAAAATAATGTGTGTAGTACAGGGCAATTTGATTAGTGAAGCGAATAGGAATAAAAAGGACATTTGTGATTTTTCATGTTTGTAGTTTAAACATGTATAGTAGCACGTTTTAGTGAGGGATTTGCAGAGTGTAAAATTCTTCATAATGAGGAAAATATGTTACACACTTTTCATTAATTCTTTGATGTGAATACAATATCAAATTACATTTCTTGAACCAAGATGGCCTCCTGGTCAGGTGACTGACTCTATCAAGATGGCTGCCGAGCACACCAAACATTCTTTGGTTTGGTAGACATCAGAGGACTCTCATCCAGTATGAGTTCATGACAAAAACATACTTTTGACAGTTCTCTATGAACATGTTTTGCCCTCTATGCTGGGATGGTTTTTGGCGCTACAATACATTGGATTCTTGTCCAGCTCACTCTCGAGACGGAGCCCAATTGGCTGTTAGCATCCAACAACAACTAGTCTTTAGTCTTGGTACACTACAAATCTACTCTAACCTGGTCTTACAAGACACTTCATCAGTGTATTTCATTCACACTCACTTATGGATGTTACTGTTGACAATCTCAAATAAAACATGTTTGAATAGTGACAATCGTTTTATCATAATTTTCAGCCTCTAGCATGAATGGTGAGATGGAGGCACTAATTGAAACAATGTAGAACTATGTGCCCACATCATGGTGGTATGGTTCAGAGAACTGTAAAGATGGAGACTGTTGTAACGTCATTATAATAATTAGGTGGGTGCGTGCATTTGTCCTATTTCATACATCAATTGGAAATATGTTGTTTTTGCATATCCCACTCCCCTTGAGACACCCTCAGAGAGTGAGGTCACAGCCGGAGATCAGCCATTATTGACAGCGACCCTGGTGTGCAATTAGGGATAAGTACCTTGCTCAAGGGCACATTGACAGATTTTCACCAAGTTGGATTGGGGATTCAAACCAGCAACCTTTCCGTTAGTGGCCCAACACTCTTAACCACTAGTATACCTGCTGTTATGGGTGTGACCGTATGACAGATATGCATGTCATGAACCTAATCAAGATGTGGATATTATAATTTTCCCTGGTGTCATGGTTTGTTGACTGTGTCAGCTATTACAGTTATAAACACAGGCTCATGGATATCAGGGGAGAGGTGTGGGGTTCTTGCCCCTATTCATGTAGTTGATGGCTGTTATACATTAATCAACTTGATAAACCAAGTCATTATGTAGGCCTAGTTATTTAGCAAATGCTTTTATCCAAATCGACATAGAGTCCAGGAAGTAAAACCACATCCTAACTACTTGTACCATAGCACTGAACTCCAACCAAATAAGCTATCAGTATGGACTACAACGTGTCCATATCAGGAACTATGGGCTCTTGTACATCCAGAATTACATTGCACTTTGTTTACACCATTTGGGATTAGGCTGCCATAGCCCTGCAGGTGCCACATAGAAAACAAGACTTTATTTAATTTGCGTTGGGCTGTAGGAAGGCGACCTGCTTTGCATGAAGCTGCGAGAATACACTCACACAGGTTACAATTATATTTTTGAAGTTCTTTGTTTTTTAACCACATTTCTTCATATCTCGTATATCAGAGGTCAGTGGATATTGTTCTGAACCAGGCTCTTCAGTGAAGCACATGTCCAGTGCAAATACAATCAAGTTTGCTGGTTACCAAATGTACTGCAAATTATTGTGACAAATGTGAACTTGATACACTAACAAAAATGTACATTCGATCAGACAACGTAGATGTACTGTAGTTCTAAAAAACTATGTAAACTAATGTAATAACGTAGTAACTGCTGCTTTCTGACCAGTAAGGGCCATAGACAGACTGAACAGGCCTCCCTGGACAATAGAGACTGCTCTCTGAAGAGATTGTTCCTTTGCACTAGAAGTAAGACTATCATCTTTTTTTATTTTACATTTATATTTTCTATAAACAGATAGAGAGGATGACAGTAGGGAAAGATAGACAGAGGTTGAGTCAAAGGGCACTAGACTGGATTCAAACCTTTTCTGACACCATAGACATGTGTTCCAGAGGCTGTGGCATTACAACTAGACCAGACAGGCCACAAGACTGCTGCCTTATTGGGGTTAATGGGGTTTATATCTGTAAGACAGGTGCAGGGATGGCATTTTAGCACCAATAGGGTCCCACTTTAACAAGCACTGTCAGATGCCGGACAGGAACGCTTCATGTAGCCTAATCCACTGTCAGATGCCACCTCTCTCTCCCCATTCTCACAAGGGATTAAATAAAAATATGTGTGTGCACGTGGTTTCTATTATGATATAATATTTCCATACTGGTAAACATAGAACACAGAGTCTTGCAGCTACACAATTCAATATGAGGAATATAAGCATGCAACATTTGGATATCATTAGAGTTTTCGCTGGTGTCATGGTTTGCTGACTGTAGCAGGTATTACAGTCATAAACAAAGGCTCATGGATAGCAGGGACACAAGGGGGAGGTTTTTGCCCTTGTTCATGTAGATGACTGCTGTTATACATGAAACAACTTGATGAATCGACCTTGACACATTTAGCAAAGGTTCAGTGTATATGACATCATACATTGTATTTACTGTAGTTATTAAAGGAAATGCATGTATCCAAATCAACGTAGGACAGGCAAGTGGGCTACAACCACATCCCAACTCCTGGTGTAGTATAATCTAAAATAGGGAGGCCTGACAACGAGTTTCTAGCTTCAGCATGTTTACTAGCCTAGTCTGCGCATGTAATACATAGGTACGGATACCCACAAGGGCCATCCTTCTACATCTTCCCCTCTCCAATGATCAAGAATTCAACATTCAGAACCACTGAAGCATAACTGAAATGCAATTTGGAAACCAGTATTATTTTCTTTAACATCCTACTTCACATCCTGAACCAGTATTGTTCTCTTTAAAATGCTACTTCACATCCTGAACCAGTATTATTCTCTTTAACATGCTACTTCACATCCTCAAACCAGTATTATTCTCTTTAAAATGCTACTTCACATCCTAAAACCAGTATTATTCTCACAGGGCTTGTTGCTCTGTGAGAATGCTTTTTGGACAAGCTTGTGGCTCTGTGAGAATGCTTTTTGGGCAAGCTTGTGGCTCTGTGAGAATGCTTTTTGGGCAAGCTTGTGGCTCTCTGAGCACTCTTTCTCCTTCCTGCTCTTTTTGTGCGTTGTCTTTGGCCTCCTCAGCCTGTGTGGCTGGTAGATCTGGAAGAGCTCTAGAGATGTGTTTTGTTCCTCTGTGTCTCCTCTGCCTGAGCCCGTTTCCACCACATAGGAGCGTGGAGCATCCACTTTCCTCAGCACTACTACTGTTGTCTTTGAGTTTGTAATCCACACACATTGACCTTCTGTCAGCTCTGGCCTCTCCGTAGTACGATGTCTCCGATTAAAGTCTCCGGTTTGTATTTGTCTCAGCCGTTTTACCCTCTCAGCGAAGGCCTTCCTGTTAGGCCATCGGGGTTTAAGCGGAGCTGGCGAGACAGGCAATGGGGAGCGTAGCCTCCTGCCCATCAGGAGCTCGGCAGGCGACGGCCCATGATGAAGTGGTGTAACTCTGTAAGCTAACAGAGACCTGTATGGATCCTTGTTATTTTTCAGCAGTCCCTTGACAGCACTCTCTGCCTCACCGTTGCTCTGTGCAGTGTAGGGGCTTCTGGTCACATATGAAGTCATATTCTGCGGCAAAAGCAGAAAAGCAGCTTGCTGAGAACTGGGGAGCGTTATCTGTAACCAGGACCTCAGCGCCCCCTTACCTGGAAAAAATGTACTTTAATCCATTGATAACACCAGCTGATGAGGTTATGGGTGTCTTTGCTATTTCAATGTATCTTGAATAGTAATCTACCACTAGCAGATAAGTGTCATTTTTCCAATGGAACATATCTGCCCTTACCTTTTGCCATGGCTGTTTTGGCAGCACCGTTGCCATCATTGGCTCCGGACGACAAGGTTGACATTTTGTACAGACCTCACACTGGGCCACCAGCTTGGCAATCTGAGTACTCAGACCAAGACACCACACCGACTGTTGAGCCCTCAGTCTGCATTTGGTTATCCCCATGTGTCCCTCATGCACTCTGTCTAGCATTTCTGGTTATAGAGTCTCTGGGATAACTATCTGTTGTCCTTTCATGAGAAGGTCTCCATTACAGTGGAAGTCACTTTGGTGCACCCAATAGGGTTTCAGCAGCTGAGGCAGTTCCTGCCTGGGCCATCCCTTTTTGCACTGCTGTACTATCTGTCGGCAGATGGGGTCTCACTGTTGCTCCACTGCAATCTGCTGCAGTTTGGTCTGAGATGCAGGTAGGCTGTCTCTTACAGCATTAATGGACACCTGTACCTCACCCTCTAGACATTGCTCCTCCTCTGTTAATGGACATTTAATTGGGGCCCTGGAGAGGGCATCTGCTGTGATCAGTGCCTTCCCTGGCACATACACCATCTTGTAGGTGAACGTCAGCAATCTGAGGCGGAAGCGCAGAACTCTGGGAGGCAAGTGATCCAGTGCTTTTGTCCCTAACTGAGCCAACAGTGGTTTGTGGTCAGTCTCTGCTGGCCAATAAGTTATTGGCTGAGCCTTTCACATGCCCATGAGATAGCCAACGCCTCCTTCTCCACCTTCTCCACTTGTGCATACCTTTGCTATGTGTCGGATAAGCTTTGTAAGATGTATGCTATTGGATGCCACTCCATGTTGTCCTGCATCTGTGTGAGGACCGCCCAAAGGATGATGCACCCGTTGTTGCCTTAGCGTGGGGACGATACTGGGCCAGCACTCTGTGAGGCCAGGTCTCCTTTGATTTTGTCAAACGCCACCTGTTGCATGCGACCCCATGACCAGTCATTCTCTTTGGCTAGTAAGTCTCTCAGGGGTTTGGTTGTATCTGAAAACTGTGAGAGAAACTTACCCAAATATGTGGTCATGCCTAAGAAGGTCCTGACTTCTGCCACGTTCTGGGGGATGGGCATATCATGTTCTGCTCTGTCCCATCCGCACACAAGCACGTCGTCTGCATGGACTATGACGCCACTCAGCCTATCCAAAAGTTGGGACATTTGTCTTTGGAAATGCTCAGGACCAGAAGCGATTCCAAATGGCAAAACGTTAAAACAGTACTGGCCAAACGGTGTTATAAATGTTGTGAGCGATCTACTCTGGTGACAAGGGCATCTGCCAGAAGCCTGAGCGGGCATCCAGCTTTGAAGACTTTTGAGCCATCCAACTGAGCCAGTGACTGCTCCACTGATGTGTCTCTCTCTGCAGATTGCCTTAAGTTAGTCATGTCCACACAGATCCTTATGTACCCATTGGCTTTTGGGACCACCACCATCCCTGCACACCAGTCAGTGGGACTCTCTATTTTAGACACAGACCCAATATCTTCCATCCTGCTGAATTCTTCCTTTACTCTGGCCAATAAAGGGATAGGCACACGGCGGGGGGTGGTAAGGGCATAGGGGACCACATCCTCTTTCAGGTGGATTTTCTAGTCACTTTTTAGCCTTCCTAGGCCAGAAAACACTTTTGGGAATGTCTTTTTGAAAACCTCCGCTGGGTCCTCCAGTTCGCCCACTCTCTCTAGGAGTTGCAAAGCTTCAATTGCTGGTAGCCCCAGCAACGGTCTGACCAGAGAGTCAATGACGAAGACAGTCTGGATGGCACTTTTGTCTTTACTCTCCAGTTTACTCACCAACTGCCCTACCACTGGTAATATCTTATTACTGGGCCCGTACAGTTTTTTGTTTGTAGAGAGCAAAGGGCCATCTCTACTATAGCTATACAGCCTAGTTGGTATTGCTGTCACTGCTGCCCCTGTGTCTAGTTTAAATGACACAACCTCCCCATTGAGATTAATGTCTGAGTGCCAGCCAGCATCGTTTTCCCTTACTGCTCCCTGAAAGATGCTGGCCTGCTGTAGCTGCTGTTCCTCCTCTGAGACCTCATGCATTTGCTTTGATCGACAGACAGCTGAAAAGTGTCCTCTCCTGTGACATTTCCTGCATTCCGCATCCTTTGCTGGGCAATCTTTCCAGCTGTGGAAAGGAGATTTCCCACATTTGCGGCAAACACTTGAACTAGCTACTAGTGCTGTCTGTGATTGTTTTCTCCACGTCTGTCTCTGTTCTGTGTTCCCCTCCGTATTTTTTATCTCGGTATGAAAACGCATTTGTTTCCTCACTCTCTTCGCTCTGCAAGGAGCTGCTGTAGCGCAGCATCATCTGCTGTCTTTTTACTGACTCACTCTTCCTAACCTGGCTTACAGCTTTGGACAAGGTAGGCTGGGAAACTAACTAACTTTTCAAAAAGTGAGATATTTCTTATTCTCGGATCAGCATTTCCCTGAGTTCGCCAAACTGACAATGTTCCGCTGGCTTGTGAACAGCTGTGATAAAACGGTTGTTGTTTTCACCCTGCTCCTGTTTGCGCACATTAAACCTAGCTCTCTCAAATATAATGGAGGCCCCCATTATAAGCCAGATATAATTATCATTTTGCGCAAAAAAAACTAAGTTAGACAGGCCCACTGGGCTAAAAATGGACCAGCACATCTGGCATTTGCCTAGAATTCCATTGCACCATTTCTGGGGATTAGAATGCCATATAGCCATGCAGGGAACACATAACAGTAGCCCTTATACATTTTATTTGCATTGGGTTTTCAGAAGGCTACCTGCTTTGCATGAAGCTGGGAGAACGTACAGACACAGGTTAAAAAGATATCTTTGGTGGTTTTCTTAGTTTTTTAATCACATATATTTAATTTCTCATGAATCATACGTCAGTGGGTAATTTACTGTAGCAGTCTCTTTAGTGAAGCCCATGTCCAGAGCAAATACAATGAACTGGGTACCAAATAAAATGTACTGCAAATTATTGTTACAAATGTGAACTTAATATGCAAACAGACATATACATTCAATCAAGCAACTTAGATGTACTGTATTTCTAAACTACACTGTAGTAAGTCCACTGTAATACATTCGGCCTATTGGTCAGTGTTTTTTAATGTAGAGGGAGATGTTGGAACTGAAGTTTCAGCATCTCCTGGGTGTGTTCACCTGGTCAGCAGAGAGGGAGGAGAGAAACTCTAGAAACTCATCTCTCTTTCCCCTGTCTCTGCATCTCACATCCAAACTCTGGGGAGGGAACAGGACCGCTAACTGGGTAGGTGTGCCATCATTTCAAGTTGCATTATAAAAAAATTTCCCGATATGTTGAAACACTGTGCTTTTCTTTGAAGAGGTAATAATTCAGATATGTTTAGCGCCTTTGTAACTTACTGTTCAAGATGGTATTTTGAAAACATGAAATGATTTTGCACTCGTCTTTTCGTTGATGAGGTACTTATTCACACATTGTTAGCAACCCTTTGTAACTTTTTTTGTAACTTTTTTTTTAATGATTTGGATGGTGCTGTGTATTTTAATCAAGTTGAGACTTAATAGAGGTCAAATCTAATATTAGATGAAAATGTGTGGGTTGTTTATATGATACCTCTTAAGCATATCATAGACAATGTGGAAACCAATAGATTGGGATACTCTGAGACATTTGTGTTGCTCTCCATCAGATCATTTACTATAGAATAACTTGGTTGATTTCATATTTAAGTTACATTTTCAAAGTGCATGTTTGGTTAATCAAAGTGTATGCCATGTTCCATAGAGTAACTGCAATGCTACTTTGGTAGTCAAATAATCATAACTTCCTTGTCGTTGTTTTGTTTACCTGGGAAGTTACTCTAGGAAGGAAATTGTGCACATTAGTTCAGACATGAAATTAACCTCCAAGACACAGACAATAATTTCTTAGACATTTTCTTCTACATGAAATCTCTGAAACATGTGTGAATTGGCAAATTGTTGTGCTTTTTTACAAAAATTGTTTCTTTCTAAATAATGCTATAAAAAAATCTTAACTTGAATGGTTGGGAGCATTGATGGCTTGTGTTTTAAACCATTTAATATGTTGTTCACAGTGGCAATGATACAGGAAATACTTCTACTCCTGCTACTGGGTAAGAGATCAGATGGGATGAATATTCCTCTCTTGGTGTTATCAAGTAGCCCCTCCATTGTTATGACTTTTGACAAAATAGTAGTTTGTCACTACTGTTAACATCCACTTACACACATGAGTCACATGAGTATGTATATACTGACATGGCAATGAAAGCTATAAGGAATGTATTTATTTCTTATCTTCATGTCACAGTATAATGTCTTGGTCAACACATAAACAATTGCAATAGAATTTCAATCCAAAAGCTACAGTATCATCCAGTGTCTAAAAACAGAATTAGTGACTTTGATCAAACATAGCAGTCTCCTTGTACTGTATGTGGACACGTCTGTGTCAGTGACACAATCTAAATGAAAACAGAGCCTTATTATCTAAGTAACAACATTTTCTTGGTGTGACCTTTGACCCCACAGCAGTCAGGGCCTCATCAGTGTTGATGACTGAGGTGTCAGTACTGGAGGGAAGCTCTGTGACCCTTCTGTGCGGATACTCTGTGAGGGACCACGGGTATGACACATGCTGGGGCAGAAACTGTTATTACAATTTCTGGAGGGAATGTGGATGTTCTGGACCCACACTGATCAAGAAAGCTACCATCCCACCTAATGACCCCAAAAAATACAGCCTCAGCAGGGAATACCTCACCATTTCCAACCTTCAGTTGAAGGACAGGGGGAGTTACTGTTGTTGTGTAGATATCACAAGTGTATTTTACCAAGACTATACAGAATATTACAATCTAAAGGTTGTAAAAGGCAAGTGTTCATGATTCATTGTCATTGCTTGGTGCATGTATTCTAATTGTGAGCAAAATTGAGGTTTATTTACATAAGATACTGTAAACGACACTGTAACATGCTGCATTGTTGATTGGACATTTATTGGCATCCATTGTCCAGGTAGAATACCTGAATATACCACTTGATACCTTTTGTCTCTCTAGTCCAGTGTTGTTTATTCTGCGTTCTGTCCTTCCAGAGACTACTGTAGTGCTGATCACATATTTTTGGTTGCCTAGTTGACTTGAGTTGTTTCAACAACAACAAAAAATCAGCAGTGTCAAATGTAAAATGTCTCTGTTACACAGGTTGTGAGAGGAACCTAATGATAGGAGTGGATTTTGGGATAAATAATATGGATACACATCAATCTCCGCCATTCGTAACTAATGCAAGTCAGTGCAGGCAGAAATGCAACGAACATTACAATTGCCAGTACTTCACATTTGTTGGGAAAGAAGCAGGAATAAAAGACCAAAATAACAGGTAGCCTACATGCTCAAAAAGCTTATATTTTATCTTCAATTTGTGCTCGAGGCAGCTATAGAATTTTTTGATCAGCACCATTCATGTTGTTAATTTCTGATAACTACTACGAGATTCTGTGTGATATTTATCCCACAGACACTTATGTTTTCTGATGGCCTCAACTGGTGATATGCCTGTCACAATACAATACCTTGAACACGCAACCTCAGGTTACTCCCTGAAAAACTGCAGTGGTATCAGTGAGTACACACGTATTTTGATTCATATAGTATATCTAATGAACAGAGGTAGATTTTGTTAATAGGCCCTAATAAACAGGATAGCGTAGACATTGGGACCAAACTCTGCTACACTGTGTTTCTGTTAATTCCATGATCTTTGTTGAAGGTGTAATTTAAGGCATATCGCCAAGCAAACATCAGAGCTCTCTTTAAGAGGGACTTTAACCAAGGCTACAGACTAACGATGTGTGAATTAGTGTAGTCTATAAAGAATATATAGTTGAGTCTGTAGCCTATGTATTTATGATTTTACAAAACACATCCACATTCATAAAACATTTTTAGAATGAGTTTGCAAATGTTTTAATTTCTCCATGCCCTTGACACATGCTCTGTTGCTTTCATCAATTACATCTATATCTCGATATTACTCTGCTATCAAACAGTATGTGTTGCCTATATTTTACAATAGAAAGTGGAAGCTAAAGATGGTAATGTTTGCCACTCAACACAACAAGCAGTCTCATAAGCATTTTCCTCTGTATTTTAAACAGTCACCTACTCAGCCAAATATTACAGTCTTGTCCTTAAGGAGAAAAACTGGACCGATGCACAAGAGTACTGCAGACAACACTACACAAACCTGTCCATCATACACACAGACGAGGATTGGAAGGCAATTCAGTCCTCTTTGGGTAATTTCAGTGGTGATGTGTGGATTGGGCTCCATAGGCCTGGTTCAACTGAAAAGTGGAAGTGGTCTGATGGAGAGGACTTCATGTTCTTTAACTGGGAAAAAGGTTTTGGTGTCCACACCGTGGGTCATGACTGTGTCTTGTCTATTTCATCTCACTGGCAACCAGTGGATTGTGCAGCTTCAAGACAGTATATGTGTCAACGAGGTAAGAACTGACTAACTCACTGTCTTTAACTCACTTACTCTCTCTTTTTATCAATGGAAAATCCAACTTGTCATTTAACAAATGGGATTGATTGATTGATTGCACAACACCTACTCAAAACCTGTAGTCTTCATCTAATCAAATTTCAAACATTTGATTAATTAGGTTATCACCTGTAACTTCCAAGTTATTTCTTATTATGTGAAGTCATTAACTTTCTCATGAAATCTGATGTGTCAGTTTTCACCTTCCCTCCTAGAAGTTCATCATGGTAATGGAACAACAGAGAAGGTGTATGAGCTGATGCCTGGGCCAAAGACGCAGCAGGACGCTCGGAAAGACTGCAAGAGCAAAGGCAGAGATCTGGCAAGTATACTTAACCAGAAAGAACAGGAAGCCTTTGATGAGGTGACTGAAGGGGACACCTGGATCGGACTTGACCACAACAACAGCAACGGACTATGGGAATGGTCAAACGGAGAACCATTTCAGCAATGGGAAAACACCAGGGAAGATGGAAACTGTGTACAGCTGAACAGAAAATGGACACCAAAAGATTGCTCTCGTCCAAGTGCTTTCCTTTGCTATGGAGGTAAGTTGAACCTTGTGAGATTGTTATCAAACTAAACGTTTTCAGTCAGTCATCATCTATGAATAAGTTGTATGGAATCTACACGAAGAAAATCCTCGTTTTTATGAGATGAAAATTTGTATTAAGATTAGGCCTACTTTGTTTTTGTATCAATGATAAAAATAACAGGAAACTTCAAATGTGCTGAAATGTAGTCTACTTCATTCTAACAGATGAACGTGCACTTAACAACACCGGGGATTTGACCACTTCTGTTACACCTGAAACCAACAGCCCTACTTCAACTGGACCTCCGTCTACCAAAACATTTACCACAACAACTACCACCTCACCAACTACCACTACTAAGGGACAGTCCACCACCTCACCACCTACCACTACTAATGGACAGTACACCACTTCACCAACTACCACTACAAAGGGACAGTCCACCACCTCACCAACTATCACTACTAAGGGACAGTCCACCACCTCACCAACTATCACTACTAAGGGACAGTCCACCACCTCACCAACTACCACTACTAAGGGACAGTCCACCACCTCACCAACTATCACTACTAAGGGACAGTCCACCACCTCACCAACTATAACTACTAAGGGACAGTCCACCACCTCACCAACTACCAGTCCACCACCTCACCAACTATCACTACTAAGGGACAGTCCACCACCTCACCAACTACCACTACTAAGGGACAGTCCACCACCTCACCAACTACCACTACTAAGGGACAGTCCACCACCTCACCAACTATAACTACTAAGGGACAGTCCACCACCTCACCAACTACCACTACTAAGGGACAGTCCACCACCTCACCACCTACCACTACTAAGGGACAGTCCACCACCTCACCAACTATCACTACTAAGGGACAGTCCACCACCTCACCAACTATCACTACTAAGGGACAGTCCACCACCTCACCAACTACCACTACTAAGGGACAGTCCACCACCTCACCAACTACCACTACTAAGGGACAGTCCACCACCTCACCATCTATCACTACTAAGGGACAGTCCACCACCTCACCAACTACCACTACTAAGGGACAGTCCACCACCTCACCAACTATCACTACTAAGGGACAGTCCACCACCTCACCAACTATCACTACTAAGGGACAGTCCACCACCTCACCACCTACCACTACTAAGGGACAGTCCACCACCTCACCACCTACCACTACTAATGGACAGTCCACCACCTCACCAACTATCACTACTAAGGGACAGTCCACCACCTCACCACCTACCACTACTAATGGACAGTCCACCACCTCACCAACTACCACTACAAAGGGACAGTCCACCACCTCACCAACTATCACTACTAAGGGACAGTCCACCACCTCACCAACTATCACTACTAAGGGACAGTCCACCACCTCACCAACTATCACTACTAAGGGACAGTCCACCACCTCACCAACTATCACTACTAAGGGACAGTCCACCACCTCACCAACTACCACTACTAAGGGACAGTCCACCACCTCACCAACTATCACTACTACGGGACAGTCCACCACCTCAGCAACTATCACTACTAAGGGACAGTCCACCACCTCACCAACTATCACTACTAAGGGACAGTCCACCACCTCACCACCTACCACTACTAAGGGACAGTCCACCACCTCACCAACTACCACTACTAAGGGACAGTCCACCACCTCACCAACTACCACTACTAAGGGACAGTCCACCACCTCACCAACTACCACTACTAAGGGACAGTCCACCACCTCACCACCTATCACTACTAAGGGACAGTCCACCACCTCACCAACTATCACTACTAAGGGACAGTACACCACCTCACCAACTACCACACCACCTCACCAACTACCACTACTAAGGGACAGTCCACCACCTCACCACCTACCACTACTAAGGGACAGTACACCACCTCACCAACTACCACTACTAAGGGACAGTCCACCCCCTCACCACCTACCACTACTAAGGGACAGTCCACCACCTCACCAACTATCACTACTAAGGGACAGTCCACCACCTCACCAACTATCACTACTAAGGGACAGTCCACCACCTCACCAACTATCACTACTAAGGGACAGTCCACCACCTCACCAACTATCACTACTAAGGGACAGTCCACCACCTCACCAACTATCACTACTAAGGGACAGTCCACCACCTCACCAACTATCACAACTAAGGGACAGTCCACCACCTCACCAACTATCACTACTAAGGGACAGTCCACCACCTCACCACCTACCACTACTAATGGACAGTACACCACCTCACCAACTACCACTACAAAGGGACAGTCCACCACCTCACCAACTATCACTACTAAGGGACAGTCCACCACCTCACCAACTATCACTACTAAGGGACAGTACACCACCTCACCAACTACAAATACTAACGGACAGTCCACCACCTCACCAACTACCACTACTAAGGGACAGTCCACCACCTCACCACCTACCACTACTAAGGGACAGTCCACCACCTCACCAACTACCACTACTAAGGGACAGTCTACCACCTCACCAACTATCACTACTAAGGGACAGTCCACCACCTCACCAACTACCACTACTAAGGGACAGTCCACCACCTCACCAACTACCACTACTAAGGGACAGTCCACCACATCACCAACTACCACTACTAAGGGACAGTCCACCACCTCACCAACTACCACTACTAAGGGACAGTCCACCACCTCACCAACTACCACTACTAAGCGACAGTCCACCACCTCACCAACTACCACTACTAAGGGACAGTCCACCACCTCACCAACTATCACTACTAAGGGAACGTCCACCACCTCACCACCTACCACTACTAATGGACAGTACACCACCTCACCAACTACCACTACTAAGGGACAGTCCACCACCTCACCAACTACCACTACTAAGGGACAGTCCACCACCTCACCAACTACCACTACTAAGGGACAGTCCACCACCTCACCAACTATCACTACTAAGGGACAGTCCACCACCTCACCAACTATCAACACTAAGGGACAGTCCACCACCTCACCAACTATCACTACTAAGGGACAGTCGACCACCTCACCACCTACCACTACTAATGGACAGTACACCACCTCACCAACTACCACTACAAAGGGACAGTCCACCACCTCACCAACTATCACTACTAAGGGACAGTCCACCACCTCACCAACTATCACTACTAAGGGACAGTCCACCACCTCACCAACTATCACTACTAAGGGACAGTTCACCACCTCACCAACTACCACTACTAAGGGACAGTCCACCACCTCACCAACTATCACTACTAAGGGACAGTCCACCACCTCACCAACTATCACTACTAAGGGACAGTACACCACCTCACCAACTACCACTGCTAAGGGACAGTCCACCACCTCACCAACTACCACTACTAAGGGACAGTCCACCACCTCAACAACTATCACTACTAAGGGACAGTCCACCACCTCACCAACTATCACTACTAAGGGACAGTCCACCACCTCACCACCTACCACTACTAAGGGACAGTCCACCACCTCACGACCTACCACTACTAATGGACAGTACACCACCTCACCAACTACCACTACTAAGGGACAGTCCACCCCCTCACCACCTACCACTACTAAGGGACAGTCCACCACCTCACCAACATTCACTACTAAGGGACAGTCCACCACCTCACCAACTATCACTACTAAGGGACAGTCCACCACCTCACCAACTATCACTACTAAGGCACAGTCCACCACCTCACCAACTATCACTACTAAGGGACAGTCCACCACCTCACCAACTATCACTACTAAGGGACAGTCCACCACCTCACCAACTATCACTACTAAGGGACAGGCCACCACCTCACCAATTATCACTACTAAGGGACAGTCCACCACCTCACCAACTATCACAACTAAGGGACAGTCCACCACCTCACCAACTATCACTACTAAGGGACAGTCCACCACCTCACCACCTACCACTACTAATGGACAGTACACCACCTCACCAACTATCACTACTAAGGGACAGTCCACCACCTCACCAACTATCACTACTAAGGGACAGGCCACCACCTCACCAACTATCACTACTAAGGGACAGTCCACCACCTCACCAACTATCACAACTAAGGGACAGTCCACCACCTCACCAACTACCACTACTAAGGGACAGTCCACCACCTCACCAACTACCACTACTAAGGGACAGTCCACCACATCACCAACTACCACTACTAAGGGACAGTCCACCACCTCACCAACTACCACTACTAAGGGACAGTCCACCACCTCACCAACTACCACTACTAAAGGACAGTCCACCACCTCACCAACTATCACTACTAAGGGACAGTCCACCACCTCCCCAACTATCACTACTAAGGGACAGTCCACCACCTCCCCAACTATCACTAATAAGGGACAGTCCACCACCTCACCAACTATCACTACTAAGGGACAGTCCACCACCTCACCAACTATCACTACTAAGGGACAGTCCACCACCTCACCAACTATCACTACTAAGGGACAGTCCACCACCTCACCAACTACCACTACTAAGGGACAGTCCACCACCTCACCAACTACCACTACTAAGGGACAGTCCACCACCTCACCAACTACCACTACTAAGCGACAGTCCACCACCTCACCAACTACCACTACTAAGGGACAGTCCACCACCTCACCAACTATCACTACTAAGGGAACGTCCACCACCTCACCACCTACCACTACTAATGGACAGTACACCACCTCACCAACTACCACTACTAAGGGACAGTCCACCACCTCACCAACTACCACTACTAAGGGACAGTCCACCACCTCACCAACTACCACTACTAAGGGACAGTCCACCACCTCACCAACTATCACTACTAAGGGACAGTCCACCACCTCACCAACTATCAACACTAAGGGACAGTCCACCACCTCACCAACTATCACTACTAAGGGACAGTCGACCACCTCACCACCTACCACTACTAATGGACAGTACACCACCTCACCAACTACCACTACAAAGGGACAGTCCACCACCTCACCAACTATCACTACTAAGGGACAGTCCACCACCTCACCAACTATCACTACTAAGGGACAGTCCACCACCTCACCAACTATCACTACTAAGGGACAGTTCACCACCTCACCAACTACCACTACTAAGGGACAGTCCACCACCTCACCAACTATCACTACTAAGGGACAGTCCACCACCTCACCAACTATCACTACTAAGGGACAGTACACCACCTCACCAACTACCACTGCTAAGGGACAGTCCACCACCTCACCAACTACCACTACTAAGGGACAGTCCACCACCTCAACAACTATCACTACTAACGGACCGTCCACCACCTCACCAACTATCACTACTAAGGGACAGTCCACCACCTCACCACCTACCACTACTAAGGGACAGTCCACCACCTCACGACCTACCACTACTAATGGACAGTACACCACCTCACCAACTACCACTACTAAGGGACAGTCCACCCCCTCACCACCTACCACTACTAAGGGACAGTCCACCACCTCACCAACATTCACTACTAAGGGACAGTCCACCACCTCACCAACTATCACTACTAAGGGACAGTCCACCACCTCACCAACTATCACTACTAAGGCACAGTCCACCACCTCACCAACTATCACTACTAAGGGACAGTCCACCACCTCACCAACTATCACTACTAAGGGACAGTCCACCACCTCACCAACTATCACTACTAAGGGACAGGCCACCACCTCACCAATTATCACTACTAAGGGACAGTCCACCACCTCACCAACTATCACAACTAAGGGACAGTCCACCACCTCACCAACTATCACTACTAAGGGACAGTCCACCACCTCACCACCTACCACTACTAATGGACAGTACACCACCTCACCAACTATCACTACTAAGGGACAGTCCACCACCTCACCAACTATCACTACTAAGGGACAGGCCACCACCTCACCAACTATCACTACTAAGGGACAGTCCACCACCTCACCAACTATCACAACTAAGGGACAGTCCACCACCTCACCAACTATCACTACTAAGGGACAGTCCACCACCTCACCAACTATCACTACTAAGGGACAGTCCACCACCTCACCACCTACCACTACTAATGGACAGTACACCACCTCACCAACTACCACTACAAAGGGACAGTCCACCACCTCACCAACTATCACTACTAAGGGACAGTCCACCACCTCACCAAGTATCACTACTAAGGGACAGTACACCACCTCACCACCTACCACTACTAAGGGACAGTCCACCACCTCACGACCTACCACTACTAATGGACAGTACACCACCTCACCAACTACCACTACTAAGGGACAGTCCACCCCCTCACCACCTACCACTACTAAGGGACAGTCCACCACCTCACCAACATTCACTACTAAGGGACAGTCCACCACCTCACCAACTATCACTACTAAGGGACAGTCCACCACCTCACCAACTATCACTACTAAGGCACAGTCCACCACCTCACCAACTATCACTACTAAGGGACAGTCCACCACCTCACCAACTATCACTACTAAGGGACAGTCCACCACCTCACCAACTATCACTACTAAGGGACAGGCCACCACCTCACCAATTATCACTACTAAGGGACAGTCCACCACCTCACCAACTATCACAACTAAGGGACAGTCCACCACCTCACCAACTATCACTACTAAGGGACAGTCCACCACCTCACCACCTACCACTACTAATGGACAGTACACCACCTCACCAACTATCACTACTAAGGGACAGTCCACCACCTCACCAACTATCACTACTAAGGGACAGGCCACCACCTCACCAACTATCACTACTAAGGGACAGTCCACCACCTCACCAACTATCACAACTAAGGGACAGTCCACCACCTCACCAACTACCACTACTAAGGGACAGTCCACCACCTCACCAACTACCACTACTAAGGGACAGTCCACCACATCACCAACTACCACTACTAAGGGACAGTCCACCACCTCACCAACTACCACTACTAAGGGACAGTCCACCACCTCACCAACTACCACTACTAAAGGACAGTCCACCACCTCACCAACTATCACTACTAAGGGACAGTCCACCACCTCCCCAACTATCACTACTAAGGGACAGTCCACCACCTCCCCAACTATCACTAATAAGGGACAGTCCACCACCTCACCAACTATCACTACTAAGGGACAGTCCACCACCTCACCAACTATCACTACTAAGGGACAGTCCACCACCTCACCAACTATCACTACTAAGGGACAGTCCACCACCTCACCAACTCCCACTACTAAGGGACAGTCCACCACCTCACCAACTACCACTACTAAGGGACAGTCCACCACCTCACCAACTACCACTACTAAGCGACAGTCCACCACCTCACCAACTACCACTACTAAGGGACAGTCCACCACCTCACCAACTATCACTACTAAGGGAACGTCCACCACCTCACCACCTACCACTACTAATGGACAGTACACCACCTCACCAACTACCACTACTAAGGGACAGTCCACCACCTCACCAACTACCACTACTAAGGGACAGTCCACCACCTCACCAACTACCACTACTAAGGGACAGTCCACCACCTCACCAACTATCACTACTAAGGGACAGTCCACCACCTCACCAACTATCAACACTAAGGGACAGTCCACCACCTCACCAACTATCACTACTAAGGGACAGTCGACCACCTCACCACCTACCACTACTAATGGACAGTACACCACCTCACCAACTACC
Organism: Salmo salar; assembly: GCF_965601325.2. NCBI lineage: Eukaryota > Metazoa > Chordata > Actinopteri > Salmoniformes > Salmonidae > Salmo > Salmo salar. Next base: position 58,790,585 of record NC_138307.1, read on the forward strand.
ACTACAAAGGGACAGTCCACCACCTCACCAACTATCACTACTAAGGGACAGTCCACCACCTCACCAACTATCACTACTAAGGGACAGTCCACCACCTCACCAACTATCACTACTAAGGGACAGTTCACCACCTCACCAACTACCACTACTAAGGGACAGTCCACCACCTCACCAACTATCACTACTAAGGGACAGTCCACCACCTCACCAACTATCACTACTAAGGGACAGTACACCACCTCACCAACTACCACTGCTAAGGGACAGTCCACCACCTCACCAACTACCACTACTAAGGGACAGTCCACCACCTCAACAACTATCACTACTAAGGGACCGTCCACCACCTCACCAACTATCACTACTAAGGGACAGTCCACCACCTCACCACCTACCACTACTAAGGGACAGTCCACCACCTCACGACCTACCACTACTAATGGACAGTACACCACCTCACCAACTACCACTACTAAGGGACAGTCCACCCCCTCACCACCTACCACTACTAAGGGACAGTCCACCACCTCACCAACATTCACTACTAAGGGACAGTCCACCACCTCACCAACTATCACTACTAAGGGACAGTCCACCACCTCACCAACTATCACTACTAAGGCACAGTCCACCACCTCACCAACTATCACTACTAAGGGACAGTCCACCACCTCACCAACTATCACTACTAAGGGACAGTCCACCACCTCACCAACTATCACTACTAAGGGACAGGCCACCACCTCACCAATTATCACTACTAAGGGACAGTCCACCACCTCACCAACTATCACAACTAAGGGACAGTCCACCACCTCACCAACTATCACTACTAAGGGACAGTCCACCACCTCACCACCTACCACTACTAATGGACAGTACACCACCTCACCAACTATCACTACTAAGGGACAGTCCACCACCTCACCAACTATCACTACTAAGGGACAGGCCACCACCTCACCAACTATCACTACTAAGGGACAGTCCACCACCTCACCAACTATCACAACTAAGGGACAGTCCACCACCTCACCAACTATCACTACTAAGGGACAGTCCACCACCTCACCAACTATCACTACTAAGGGACAGTCCACCACCTCACCACCTACCACTACTAATGGACAGTACACCACCTCACCAACTACCACTACAAAGGGACAGTCCACCACCTCACCAACTATCACTACTAAGGGACAGTCCACCACCTCACCAAGTATCACTACTAAGGGACAGTACACCACCTCACCAACTACAACTACTAACGGACAGTCCACCACCTCACCAACTACCACTACTAAGGGACAGTCCACCACCTCACCACCTACCACTACTAAGGGACAGTCCACCACCTCACCAACTACCACTACTAAGGGACAGTCTACCACCTCACCAACTATCACTACTAAGGGACAGTCCACCACCTCACCAACTACCACTACTAAGGGACAGTCCACCACCTCACCAACTACCACTACTAAGGGACAGTCCACCACCTCACCAACTACCACTACTAAGGGACAGTCCACCACCTCACCACCTACCACTACTAATGGACAGTACACCACCTCACCAACTACCACTACTAAGGGACAGTCCACCACCTCACCAACTACCACTACTAAAGGACAGTCCACCACCTCCCCAACTATCACTACTAAGGGACAGTCCACCACCTCCCCAACTATCACTAATAAGGGACAGTCCACCACCTCACCAACTATCACTACTAAGGGACAGTCCACCACCACACCAACTACCACTACTAAGGGACAGTCCACCACCTCCCCAACTATCACTACTAAGGGACAGTCCACCACCTCCCCAACTATCACTAATAAGGGACAGTCCACCACCTCACCAACTATCACTACTAAGGGACAGTCCACCACCACACCAACTACCACTACTAAGGGACAGTCCACCACCTCACCAACTATCACTACTAAGGGACAGTCCACCACCTCACCACCTACCACTACTAAGGGACAGTCCACCACCTCACCAACTATCACTACTAAGGGACAGTTCACCACCTCACCAACTACCACTACTAAGGGACAGTCCACCACCTCACCAACTATCACTACTAAGGGACAGTCCACCACCTCACCAACTATCACTACTAAGGGACAGTCCACCACCTCACCAACTATCACTACTAAGGGACAGTCCACCACCTCACCACCTACCACTACTAAGGGACAGTCCACCACCTCACCAACTACCACTACGAAGGGACAGTCCACCACCTCACCAACTACCACTACTAAGGGACAGTCCACCACCTCACCAACTACCACTACTAAGGGACAGTCCACCACCTCACCAACTATCACTACTAAGGGACAGTCCACCACCTCACCAACTATCACTACTAAGGGACAGTCCACCACCTCACCAACTACCACTACTAATGGACAGTCCACCACCTCACCAACTACCACTACTACTGGACAGTCCACCACCTCACCAACTACCACTACTTCCAGTGGACAACTGACCTCATCAGGATCCACCTCCTCAAACAGGACGCACACATCTTCCCCCAGTAGTACAACTTCTCCACTCCATCCTGGTGAGTGTCAGACATGGAGCAACATTCTCTACCAATCCGCACAAAGGTGCACAAGTGACAATTGTGATGGTTTTAATGGCAGATAAGACCGTAAGTGTATGTGTATTTGTGGTTTTGTGTTTATTAACTTACATTAACATGTGCAGTTTCATGTGTGTTTGTGTCTTGTCCATGCAGATTACCTGCACTACTTCAACGAGCCCAAGAGCTGGATCAATGCCATAGAGTTCTGCAGAAGTCGTGGCTCCAAGTCCAACCTGGTGCACATCACCAACCAGACCGTGCATGCTGACGTGACCCAGCTCCTGGCCAACGTGGAGCTGCAATGTGGGGAGGTGTGGATTGGTTTGGAGAGGTCCATCTTTGAGTGGAACGCCCCCTGGCTGTGGACCAGTGGTGATGTTGATAAGGTGGTGAAGTACAGCGAGTGGCACAGCTGCTTCCCCCTCAACCCCATCAATTACCACTGTGGTAAGATGGTCCGGGTTGGTAACGGAGAACTGAAGTGGCTGGATGCTTCCTGTCATCAGGAATTACCCTTCATCTGTCAAGGTACATTGCTCAACTTTGGAGCTCCTATTTTAGGGCTTGTTCAGTGGGGTGGAACATTCAGAATGTTGCAGATAGACCAATGTTACATAGACGTGCCCTGGTTTACTGTGGAATAGAGATTTACTTTCTTGACTCTCATGTCAGCTCTATGGAATGTATTACTTTATGCAATGCTCTGATTATACCCCCCTATTGAATAAGGCTCAACCCACATCCCAGAAACCCCCTCTCTACAGCTGACTACTCTCTGCATTGCTCTTTTCTGACTTTTACTGTAGCCAATAGTATATTGTAGTTTAATAGTCTTGAATAAGCAAAAACAAAATAGCAAGGTCTAGTCAAAGATACATAGATGTCATCTCATCCATGTCCTCTCATCCAACAGTTAACCCACTGTTCCTAGGCCGTCATTGAAAATAAGAATTTGTTCTTAACTGACTTGCCTAGTTAAATAAATAAAAGGTAAATAATCCTGTTTATGATGTTTTAACAGATCTCCACTAGAGGGCTTTACATGGCAGCCTGGACAGTCTGCAGACAGACACCACACTCAGGGTCTGAAAAGGGCCTGCATTTCAATTCATTATATTATTAAACCACTATTACTATTATTACAATTATTATTACTACTTTTACTTATCATTTTTACTATTACATTACTTAATGATACTGTATGTTTACTCATAACCATGGCTGTGACTGTTATTAACTGTACTAATTTGATTGTTTAAAAATAGAGTAGATAAAAGTAAAGAAAATATTATTAAAATTAAAATGTAGTATTTCACTTTTGTGTGATCACTGTAGCCTATTGTAGGAGACAGCTACATTGTTATAATGACAATATTGGTATTTTGTTATGATGTATGCATTTCATGCGATAACTGTGACTTCTGTGAAATTGACACGGCTGCACTGATGGGCCACATTGATGCAACAAGGTGCCATAAACTCAAATCAATTGAACCATTGAACCAAAACATGCATTTTGGAGACATAATCCCATTTTCATTTTTTTAATGATGAGGTTTACATACGCTATGGGTAACAATATTATTTGCAGTAGCCTATCCTAATAGATTAATGAGATGAATCACTCCCCTATCTCATCCCCCCTTCCACTCAGCACCCCACATGTCTGAGACATCGTGCTCAGAATCTATTACCAGCTCTATCTCTACTTACACTACCCCCTTCTCAGAAATATCGAGAGAGAGAAGAGAAAGATAGATACTTTTGTTTATTGTCTACTTCACTTGCTTTGGCAATTTTAAAATGTGTTTCCCATGCCAATAAAGCCTTTGAATTGAATTGAGCTAGAGAGAGAGAGAGAGAGAGAGAGGAGAGAGAGAGAGAGAGAGAGAGAGACGGCCAGCAGCTCGTCTCTGTGCACTCAGTCGGAGACAGTTACCGCGGATTGTGCAGACAGAGCAATCAGTTCAGTACTGAGAGCTCGTTTTATTTACGGTAAAAATGTCGGCCAGACCAGGCTACTATCGGCAGGAGCTGAACAAGACTGTATGGGAGGTTCCCGAGCGGTACCAGAACCTGACTCCCGTGGGCTCGGGGGCCTACGGTTCGGTATGGTGAGTAGGCTATATGAAAGAAGGAGGGGCGAGGCTGCAAAGAAGTCCAGAAACACAATACAATGCAGAGGGAAAACATAGTTTAGCCTTATGATTTGTATTATGATTATGCATTATTGGATAATATTGGAAAAACAATAGGCCTATTTATAGCCTATTCTCATTATTATTGTGCAATTACCAGTCTATTGTTATTATTATTATTATTATTGAGGTTATTGAGGCAGTATTAGGCTGATTTAATATCATTAATGTTCATGTGGCCCAGTTAGTTGTTATGCACGAGAAAGTCAATGTTATTTTCATGTTTGTTCAATGTGGATTCACTAGACTACTCTATTTGTATCAATATGATGCTGTCATAAAGGCTTCGTTTTCCGTTTGATTGATTTATCTGTCGTTGACACCATTCCCAAATACTGGGCGTCATCAGTCCAATGGCAGACTGTCCGCAGTTGTTGCCTCTCGGTGCGAAGGCTTTAAACACCTTAAGCTTCGGATGTACAGTAGCTGATTCAGTCTGGACCATACGATCCCCATACCGAAAGAGGAAACAATTAGGAGTTATCGGCGCATCGCACCTGCAACCACGCGCTACGGGAGATCCTCTGAATCGTGACAGTTCTCAATAGGATACATTTAGTTTCCATAAGACTTTTTGGGCTACTAATAACAGGTGCAGCACTTCGGGGGGGGATCTGCACTGAACAACTGACGGATGCATGACACATCTGTATAGCCATGGGCATGTGTAGGGCCCACCTCAGTGTTTCTGACTGCAAATATCTTGAATTGTTTCGTTTTTTTTCAGACATTTGTGCTGTTATGGACTTTTGTCTTTGATATGCTTATGTTCACTTCAGACAGTGAAGAGGGACCTAGGGAATCAATCTCAACATTGTATTCATGACTACCAGTCTGTTGACCGAATAACAGACTTAAATTTCACAACCTGATCTCCTCCCCATACAGTAAATACCTCTCTCTCTCTCTCTCTCTCTCTCTCACGCACACACACCGCTGTCTAGCCCAATGAGGTGGTTCTTATGGTCTACATTTCCACATGAACAAGTTCCTTTTTTCTCACTAGTGGGTTGGGCAATATTTCCTTGTTTTAATTTTGGATCACTCTTTGTCTGTTGCGGGAGAATAGACACTGTTGCCATGGCGAGGTGTCATGGTGATGTGTGCACCTCGGCTTGAGTGTCATACACGCAATCCATATTGATCCATGCATGGGAAGGGAAATTAAGTGCTTGGCGGTTTCAATGTCTGCTTTTACTATAAAAGCACTGGTAGATAGATTTTCATTGTGGGCACATCTCTCTTTGTTGTTTATATGCTGGTAAAACAGCCAACCATGGCCTGTCAATCCAATGCTTTTGCATCTCCTAGGACAGAGGGAAGTGAGGATGTGATCTTCTGAGGATCAGCCCAGGGAGACAGAACACAGACATCTGTGATGCAGCAGACATGGAAGAGAAGGAAGGCACAGAAACTACATGTTAGCTCTAGCAATATCTAAGCCTTTATTGGTCAATTAGATTTAATGGAAGTTTAGCCTAGCTGATTGATGGGAAGAACTGCAGTGTTTTACTACTCCGCTGAGGAATCATGGTGAAGTCGGCACAGTTATGTCTGTTTGATTTGATGAAGACCTTGGAAGCTGAGTAGATAGGCATGATAGCATAGCAACAATTCAAACAAAGACCATCCCTGTGTCTGCTTCTTTTGACTAATACAATTCTCTCAAATACAGTTAAAAACAAAACTCATTATTTATGTGGATTCACAAACACATCTAATACACCATCAACCAAGATGCAGAGCAATGCAGTCATGTGATCTGCTACACCTACAAAATGGCACCACTGCTCATAGTACCAGTCTAGCCAGCAAGGACACTCACATTCTTGCACACAATCTCCCTCTCTCTTTCTCTCTCTCTCTGAGCCCTGCATTGTTCAGGCTGTGCTCCAGTCATTGTCACCGTTTTCTCCATGGCAGAGCTGATTGATTAGCAGAGGGGTGGGGGTTTGGGAATTGGGAAGGTATTTTATAGGGGGTTGGGACGGGGAGAGCCTTGGGGGTCCAGGGACATTACTTCTGAGGATACAGAGGGGAATTGGAGTCATTATATTAATCCTTGGTGCTCCTCAATCTCCCTGCAAAGCCTCCTGAGATTGTTTGCCTGTCCAGGATCTGATCAGAAAGGTCCATATAATGCATATCATCAGATCAAATCAAAATGAAATATTTGTCACATGCGCCTAATACAACAGATGTAGACTTTACTGTGAAATGCTTACTTACGAGCCCTTTCCCAACAATGCTTGAGTTAAAAAGTAAGACAAATATATACAAGGAGCACCGGTACCGAGTCAATGTGCAGGGGTACGAGGTAGTTGAGGTAATATAGTATGTACATGTAGTTAGGGGTAAAGGTGACTAGGCAATCAGGATAGGTGATAAACAAAGTAGCAGCAGCGTATGTGATGAGTGTGAAAGTGTGTCTATCTGTGAGTGTATGTGTGTGTTTTGTGTGTGTGAGCGTACGCAGTGTGTATGTGTGTTGGAGTGTCAGTGTAGTGAGTGTGTGGGTAGAGTCCAGTGAGTATGCATAGAGCCAGTGCAACAGAGTCAGTGCAAATTAAAAGGGGATCAATGCAAATAGCAGTGGTGGGGAAAGTACCCAATTGTCATACTTTGAGTAAAAGTAAAGATACCTTAATAGAAAATGACTGAAGTAAAAGTGAAAGTCATCCTGTAAAATACTACTTGAGTGAAAGTCTAAATGTATTTGGTTTTAAATATACTTAAGTATCAAAAGTAAATGTAGTTGCTAAAATATACTTAAGTATCAAAAGTAAAATTCATTATATTAAGCAAACCAGACGACACAATTTTCTTTTTTTACATTTACGGATAGCCAGGGTCACACTCCAACAGACATAATTTACAAACAAAGCATTTGTGTTTAGTAGGAATGACCAGGGAGGTTCTCTTGATACGTGTGTGAATTGGACCATTTTCTGTCCTGCTTAGCATTGAAAATGTAACGAGTACTTTCGGGTGTCAGGGAAAATGTATGTAGTAAAATAAAAGTTGTCAAATATAAACAGTAAAGTAAAGATACCCCAAAAAAAGACTTAAGTAGTACTTTAAAGTATTTTACACCCCTGGCAAATAGTCAGTGTAGCCATTTAATTAACTGTTCAGCAATCTTATGGCTTGGGGGTAGAAGCTGTTCAGGAGCTTTTTGGTCTTAGAATTTGGTGCTCCGGTACCGCTTTCCCTGCGGTAGCAGAGAGAACAGTCTATAACTTGGGTGGCAGTAGTCTTTGACCATTTGTAGGGCCTTCCTCCTACACCGCCTGGTATAGAGGTTCTGGATGGCAGGGAGCTTGGCCCCAGTGATGTACTAGGCCATACGCACTACCCTCTGTAGCGCCTTACGGTCGGATGCCAAGCAGCTGCCACACCAAGCGGTGATGCAGCCAGCCAAGCTGTCTGAATGGTGTAGCCACCAGACAGAGGTATTATTGTACATGCACTAAAGCAGACTAATATCACACATTGACTGCATACCATGCAGAACATCACATAGGCACATGTATTCGTTTTCCATCATTATACCAGCAGACATCAAAACTCATATCTGAATGAACATGCACATTTAAAATGCATTGGAATGTCAGAGATTTTCACAAATGTGGTTGCTACTTCAAATAGAATTTATTCCAATAACTGGAACGCTTTTCATAGACTGCAAAACACCAGTCACATGTAATGACAATAGTTGTCATTCTTGAGACATCGTACTGGCACTTCCCTGCGCTTTCCCAAGTCGTATCATTTCTCATTTCCCGCTCAGCATGCAGACTGCAAACCCCTAATTCAATTTCAATGGTTACTTTTCCTTCCATCGGTCTCCTGAAAGGAAGTTGAAACGTCTTGGCCAGTAATATAACTCTAATTCGTTGTGAATGATGGGTTTAGAACTTGTCCATGACACTGAACATATTCTTCACAATGGAACTGGGAAACTCTTTGTTGGTGTAACGTTATGTAACAGTAATATAGCGTTGTGCAAATGTTTGCGCTTGCATCATGAATGCTTCATTTAGTCAAAATAACTCAATTCCATGTGCCCATTTCAACTGTTGCAGCAACACTATGCAAATCACGGCTACTGTGAGTGTGTGGTATTTGTAGGGGCGTGGCTGCTTAAAGAGCTATTATCATGTCGCTTCGGTGCCATTTAGCCGACGCTGTTGTGCAGAGTTTGTTTACAACGTGAGAGGACAAGCGATGACCGCCGAAGCTCTCGGATGAAAGCACACATGAAATAGAATCTCAAGTACATGGAACTTTATATCAGTGTTAACATGCAAGCCGCTGTGGGGAGCAAGATGCTGGAGAATAAAAGCAAGCATCCTTCATTTTGAATTCTAGGTGCAAACAGGATGCTCTGGAAGATGCTTTCATGTATGCCCCACTTTCCTTTGAATGATTGCATATGCTTAAGTCTAAAGTCAATATAGATAGCTAGATGAAGAGAGAGAGAGAGAGAAAGCCAAATTACTTTGCATCAGATATTGCGCTGCATTACTGTAACGGCTGATAAAACGTGCTGAGATGGAAGACAGAGTCAGTTGCAGAAATCGATGCATAGCCTGCCTGTGGAGTTGTGGGCAGTGAGGTGGACAGCCATGTATGGAAGATGAGATGGCAAGAGGACTGTGTGTGTGTGTGTGTGTGTGCGTGCGTGTGTGTGTGTGAGACGGAGAGGTCTGGCTTGTGTCATGGAAAGATGATGGTATGCTAGCTGCCTGTTTGGCTAACATTTAACAGGGGCATCTGGGGTAGCAGCAGGTGCTTCTGTGGCTGTGAATGAAATGAATGCACTTGGCCTTGTCTGAAGGCAATGCCTTCAGGTATGTGTGCATGGCCTTGTGTTGTACACATGGCAGGCCGCAGGTAACAACGTAGTAATGGTGTAGTGCTCCTCGCAGGCTGGTTAAAGGGGTTAAAGGTCAGGTTGATTATGACAGTGATTTACGTGGTTGTTTTAACTTCTTGTGCCGTTGTGGCTCTGTGCTGCCTCCCCTTCCTCTTTTCTTCACACTTCCTCTTTCTCATCTCCTTTACTGCTTCTTTTTTCCTTCTGTCCAGTTTCTTTCGATTTCTCAAACACTTATTTCCTGTCTGGTACTTCCTGTCCCCTCCCTCATCTCTTGCTCTCCCTCAATCTCTCTCTGACCTTCTCTACTCCTTCTACAGTACACTCCTTTGTCTCTTCATTCCTCTATAATGTTATTGCCTAGTCTCTTTTTCATTTCCCATAACACTCCTTCTCTGTGCAACATCAGAATTGAGTAAGATGTTGCACCAAATACTGCCTAAGTAGAAATAACACTGTCAACAACGGAGATGGCAGCACAACACCAGTACACTACTCAGACATACATTTGCACTTCAAAGGAAACAATAATGAATCCAATAATTGAATGATCAACATGTTTAAAAGCAATGCATTTCATTTTGTAATCTGCTGTCGCTCATCCCCACACCCCACACAGCTCAGCATATGACGTGCGGCTACGACAGAAGGTGGCAGTGAAGAAGCTGTCTCGGCCTTTCCAGTCCCTTATCCACAGTAGGCGCTCGTACCGTGAGCTCCGGCTACTCAAGCACATGAAACATGAGAACGTGAGTAAGGAGTGGTTGAAGCCCTCCCATGTTGGCTAGTTGACCTAAATTGCCTTGATAATGCACAATAGAGTTGTAACTATTTGGCATCAACCTTCTCCCTGAACAGGTAATAGGACTACTGGATGTATTCTCCCCTGCTGCATCGCTAGAGGACTTCCATGAAGTGTGAGTGGCTACTGAAAGAGCACTAGGATGTCCAACATACCCCATACAGTGATTATACTGTCATGATTATTCTGATGATGACATATTGCATTTAAATAGAGCTTTTCATCATGTTTCAAGGCATGTACTGTATAACTGAATTGGAACATCACCACGCACTGCTCTAAAAGTGTCCTCCTCCTCCTCCTCCTCTTTCCAGCTACCTGGTAACCAACTTGATGGGGGCAGACTTGAACAACATAGTGAAATTCCAGCGTCTCTCTGATGAGCATGTGCAGTTTCTTATTTACCAGCTGCTCAGGGGCCTCAAGGTAGTTAACCCCCCAGCGTATCATGTTTAGACATATTTTTTTTGACATACTATCCCATACACTGACAGTACAAAGCAACCTTCCTTGATAATAATTGTTTTTACTCACAGGCAACTGTTAAGTATTTCAATGTGCCACAGTTGAACCTCAAACACCATGATGATCCTTTTTATACTATAAAACTGCTGGCTATAATTTACTAGAATAACCCTTAACATCCTCTGAAATGGTATATATACTGTACCTTCACATTTGATTATAAACTCGGATATACTGCTAAGTTTGAAAGCTACATTATGCCTGGCTCACTAGGCAACACAGTTAACAGGGGACTGACCAGCCAGCCAAGTAACTAGCAAACCTAGTTACCAAGGAATTAACAAAAAATGTAGACCCTTCTAGACAGGGGCCAATGTTGGAATACACTGTTGACCTCTCTCTCTCTCTCCTTTCTTTCCTCTCTCCACCCACTCCTCCCCCGTCCCGTTGCCATGTCCCTTTTCCGTCTCCCCCTGAACAGTACATCCATTCAGCAGGACTGATACACAGAGTGAGTGGTGGCTTTCCTCTTCTCTTCTCTACTTGCCCACTCTTTTCCTTTTTCCTCAGCCCCTCTTTTCATAAAGGCAGTCTCCTGGATAGCAGTTGCCTCTCCTGAGTGCTTTGTTGGCTTTAAAAGGCAGTTCTGTATTTAGAATGTACCGGTATGTGTGAAAGTAGATAATATCATATTGTGTGAGTGTGTTAGAGAGAGATTGTGAGAGCTTCTTGTTGCATGTGCTTGTAGGCCTTACACCCAGCTTGTAAAACCCAGTATATGTTTCAACCTGTCTGTCTATCTGTCTGCCCTATCCATACATCACTGTCTGTCTGTCTGTCTGTCTGTCTGTCTGTCTGTCTGTCTGTCTGTCTGTCTGTCTACATGACTTTTTCCCTTTCTTTCCCCCTGTCCTTCAGACAGTCTTTGTGTTGACCAGTCTGTCTTTTCATGTGTCTGTCTCACAGGACTTGAAACCAAGTAACGTGGCAGTGAACGAGGACTGCGAGCTGAGGGTAAGACCAGTGACCCAGCCGCCCAACTCCTCAACGCCTCAGACAATCACAACACAACCTCCCCCCCACTCAGAAATGGCTATCACCATGACAACTTGTGTCTCTCTCTCCCCCAGATCCTTGACTTTGGATTGGCCAGACAGACGGATGATGAGATGACAGGGTACGTGGCGACTCGCTGGTATCGAGCGCCAGAGATCATGCTTAATTGGATGCACTACAATCAGACAGGTACAGATCCACACTCACACAACCCAAAAATGATCATAAAACCAAGATCCTCATTTCACACCACATATTACCAGACACCCAATATTACAACCAAACACATACTCGATCATCATGCAGTTCTATCCAGAAAAAAAAATTAGCTAGCTATATCTGTGCTGTTATGGCTAATCGTAAAATCCTGTTGTTATGACGACTGAATGTTAACGCCTCTGTTACAGTGGATATCTGGTCAGTGGGATGCATCATGGGAGAGCTGCTGAAGGGGAAGGTCCTGTTTCCAGGCAACGACTGTATCCTTCACTAACACGGACATGGCTTGAAAATGAGTGCACTACACTCCACAACCACTCTGGAGCGCTGTTGCCACCAATACTGCTCTATGGACACACATCGGCTCCTCCCAGATTTGCATCACAATCCAGTCTAGAGATATAGCCTTTCTGTCTGAAGGGGAGGTGTATTGAGAGTGACTGAAAGGAAAGGAAGTTCACAATGGACTGAATTGTATTGGCTATCACTGTACAGAGTCTAAAGACGGATACAAATAGGAATGTGATTTACTGCTTTGTATATCTGTATTGGGTCCTCAAATGTAGGAGTATGTAGGAGTCTGCTGTCTGCATAAAACGAACACTAGAACACTGTTCTAGCAAAGTCAAGTATGCCTATCCTCAGTCAGTTGTTCTACCTAAAGAGTTGGTCCTGCCAACCAAATGACTTTTTCCCGATCATGATGGCCCTTAATTAACCCCTCCTGATCTAAGATATCGACCAGCTGAAGAGGATTATGGAGGTGGTGGGCACCCCGGCCCCTGACCTTTTACAGAAGATCTCCTCTGAACATGTAAGAAGATGGAGAAATAGAGGGAGAGATGGGAAAGTTGAATGGATCATTAGCTATAGCAATGCTTTAATGACACTGATGATCTCCTGACATCCATTGATCGGTGTAATTGATTGACTAATTTGATGATCGATTATTCAATATTTTGCTTGTAGCATGATTGATTTCTCAATTGATGAATCAATTGGCCCTGCAATGTACTGTACACATTGTCACGTGTGTTGTTGTACATTGCTTCCTATTCATAGGCTCAGAAATATATCCAGTCTCTACCCTTCATGCCCCAGCAGGACTTAGAGAAGATATTCAGAGGAGCCAACCCAATGGGTGAGACTGAGTCATACCCGATAACTGAATTTGCCGGAGGCAAATTTTAACCCAAGGCTATAGTCACCCAAGGCTATGGATTACATAAGGCAGCTTTGTTAGTATTTTTCTCATTGTGCCTGCATCTTTCTCTCTGCATCTCTATTCTTCTCTCTCTCCCTCTCCTTCTCTCCCTCAGCTGTGGATCTACTGAAGCGCATGCTGGTTCTGGACTGTGACGGGCGTATCTCTGCCAGTGAGGCTCTCTCCCACCCTTATTTCTCCCAGTACCACGACCCGGACGACGAACCAGAGGCCCTGCCCTACGACCAGACGCTGGAGAGCAAGGACCGCACGCTAGAGGAGTGGAAAGGTGAGAGAGCGAGAGAGAGAGATGGATGGTGGCTGGAGTGGAGGAGGTTAAGAGGGATATTCCTTTTTAAAGATTCAACAGTTATTTTCTGCTGTGTTCTTGACCACACATAAATGCTCTCTTCCTCCTCACCTTTTGTTCATCCCTTTCTTCACCTCATCTTCTTTCTCTATCTTTCTCTCTCTCTCTCTCCATCCCCCTATACAGAGCTGGTGTTCGAGGAGATGAATGGAATCAAAGCGCCTGTCAGCGAGACGAGTAGTCTACAGGTGGAACAGTGAAAGACAAACCCTGCCTCCTTCTTCTCGGTCTGTCCTGTCAGCTGAGGAAGGACCGCCGTCTTGTCTCCGTCTGTCTGTCGGCCGGCGTTGGGGAGGCGGGAGGATCCGAGAGAAAGAGAGACCGCGGGCCAATCAGAAACAACGCTGTGTCCCCTAGAGGCATGACACCCCTCCCCTTGCTCACTGTGACTGGCTATTTGACTGCCTGTCATGAGTTTTGTAAAAGGGGAGCAGGGAGAGGGGAGGTCTAGTTGAACTGAAAGTGATGAGAATACGCACATTACGACAATTACAGGGAGCATGTTTTGATAGGTATATGTTTACAGTCTGTTGAAGAGAGGTAGGAGAGACAGAGACAGAGAGAGAAAGTAGCACTAGGGTTTTCAAACCTACCTAAGGGTCCAACTGGTAAATGGTCATTGGCTATAGGTTACTGGAAATCTTTCGTCATGAAGACATTTTATAAGCAGTCATAACGGATGTCAGTTTAAGTCTGCTTATAACACCTGTTATGTCATGGTAATGACAGTTTTATGACAGAGGGTTCTAGTGAATTGTTGTCGAGAATTTCACACATTTTATCATATTTCTATTTTAGTTGTAGCAAATATCTGTTATTTCACAGAAACTGACATAAGATGGTTCCTCCCTCGATATAGACCAATGAATGCCATTTGTGCTGTTACTGCACTACATCCCCCAACACCCACCAATATGCCACTGAATGACCAATGACAGAGATCTACTGTACATGGACAGGATTAGTGGCTGTAGGGTTTAAAACTTTGCATCATGTACAACTATTGGCCAGATTCACTAAGCATTTACACCTGTTTTTACAGAACAACACCGGTGGTAGTGTTTTGGTTACGGAGACATAACTGCATTGCTGCAAATGCTATGTAGATATGTCCCAATGTACAGGTAACTGCCAACATAAAGAATACATCAACATAAAGTGTTTTAATAGGGCATTGGGCCAACACAAGCCAGAGCAGATTCAATGCACCTTGGCAAAGTTTTTAGAACTCTGTTGGAGGGATTCGACACCATTCTTCCATGGGAAATTCCATCATTTGGTGTTTTGTTGAGGGTGGTGGAAAACGCTGTCTCAGGCACCACTCCAGAATCTCCTGTAAGTGTTCAATTGGGTTGAGAGCTGGTGACTGAGACAGCCATGGCATATGGTTTACATCGTTTTCATGCACATCAAACCATTCAGTGACCATTCGTGCCCTGTGGATGGGGGCATTGTCATCCTATGGGGGCATAGCCATGGTGGCCAAAATAATGACCTGCCCAGAATTTTTATACATCACCCTAAACATGATGGGATGTTAATTGATTCATTAACTCAGAAACCACACCTATGTGGAAGCACCTGCTTTCAATATGCTTTGTATCTCTTATTAACCCAAGTGTTTCCATGATTTTTGCAGTTACCTGTATGTAGGCTATGCATTTGTTGCTGGTATCACCCATTACAGATTCCACTTGGCTCCAGTCCAACAGGTTTTACTAGTCCCTGGCTCTGTTGAGAAACCCAAACCTATAGCTGAAGTTTACATCTGAACATTCAGCAGATACTATTACCCACAGTGACTCCCAGATGCAGTATGCAGATTAAATTGGATTTACAATAGGTCTGAATGTTGTAGTTTCAGAGGTCTAATATTCAGCATGTTTTAAAGGGGGGGGGGGGGGGACTGAGGTGAACGAATTACAGGGGAGTAAAATAATTCAATTTTCAGTAAAAACATGTTCTGGAATTGCAACATATACTACCCCAAGAACTACAACAACAATCATATACACAATGTCTCAATTACAGTAGAGATAATCCAAAATACTCTTTCTCGGTTGATGTTTGACCATTTACGGTCTTGTATGTGTCATGTACAAACGTTGATTTTGGGAACTTTGTGGATTTAAATAGAAATGCAAAAAAGATGAATGTATACAAAACTGTATGTTTAAAAAAAACAAGTGTCTTTTCATTCAATGGTGGCATGAATTTTAACTGTAAAATTTCTGCCATATGCATTTCCAATCAATAACCGAATGTCAACTCTGTGTCATAATGCCATGACAACTCATGACAGTTGATGTCAACCAACTCAACTCTATTACAACAGTTATAACACCATTATGCAGCATGAACAAGTAAACATTTGGTTACACATATTCATAATAAATCAAATCGATCTATTCCCTGTCTTGTTAACGTCATGAATGCGTGCGTCAATCCAGTCTTGTTTTCTCCCAAAAATGATTACGTCTGTTGTTGTATGGACAAATTCCTTTATGTTTTCCAAGTATCACACAGCAGCCTATCAGCTGGTATGCAGCACTATGTTAGTTGTGAGAATCTGTCATGGGCATAGCATGTTGTGGCATTATGAAAGACCACTTTACTTCAGAGTTACTGCCTACTCATTCCTCCTCCACATGGCCAAAGTTCCATCAATACTCCCAGCCCACACACACAGTAGCTTTCCAGTGCTTTCTGGGTTCCAAGTCTTGAGTATACATGGCCTTTTCCGTGTGTGTTTATGTGTGTGTCAATTTGCCTTCAAGGTCCATTCTTGCATGTTTCCAACAAACATGCCTGCAGGCATCGAACTATGTCATAATCTCTCAGCCACAGAACAGAGACAGTATTATGAGAGACCATCCTTTGATCATCATGACAACGCATGTATCCTCTTCTTCCTCGTCATCAATAAAAGCTAAATTCATCACCAGTTATCTTACTGTGTGTGTGTGGCCTACATGTACATTTTTACTTCTGAGCCTGCATATTAACAGCAACAACACTATCAGCAAAACAGAAAGGAAGGGTGACCAAGGGAGGCCAGGGAAATACTAAAATAAATTTCATCCCCACCTTTAGGCTAGGCTAGCTCTCTTCGCTATCTCATGGCAACAGACAGCATTTTGGCAACATTCCTTGTAAAGAGCCAGGGCGGCACGTAACCTAGCTGTTAAGAGTGTTGCTGGTTCGAATCCCTGAGTCAACTAGGTGAAAAATATGCCCATGTGCCTTTAATCTGGATAAAGAGCATCTGCTAAATTACTAAAATGTTAAAATGAGTCTGGACACAGACGCCCATCAATAGCACAGGGCGGCTCTAGTGTTTAACTTTTTCTGACATAATCCAGAGAGGTCATGCCACTAGGCGATTCAGGTATTAAAAACGAGTGAGACCAGCCACTGGTTACTGTTCTTTAGGCGTGTCACTGGAGACCACTGTCGGGCAACGGAATGCATTGCGCATTAGCCGAGTGCTAGAGTGTGTAGGTGGCTACATGAGAGCAAGTGAACGTAGTGTCTCATGCACAACAACGCCTCATTATCCCTGAATTAAGAGTTAGCTGGGAATACATTGACCCCCAAATCGATTTGGATATGTCGGTCCGCACGCGGACAGGATTTTACCGTCAGGAGGTAAACAAAACGGCATGGGAGGTTCCCGAGCGATACCGCGAGCTAAAGCAGGTGGGGACTGGCGCGTATGGGACAGTATGGTGAGTTTTATACGAGTTTAATCATCAAACATGGGTAGGCTACTCTTCGTAAATGTCGAATTTGGAGTTAACAATAGCCTATGTGAAGGCAATACAAACCAAGCCACAACAAGACGTGACTCGTTCCTAAAATTAGCATCGTTTTTTTTTTAGGAACTGTTCATCTCATGCATTCTTCATGTGGTTAAAGTGAAGTTTTTGTGCAGTGGAGCGCTGGATTGTGTCCGAATTAAGTCATCAACAAACATCGGTGCTATTTGATGAATAGTGAAGAAACAACCTTTACATTATGCGGTTTCTGTTTCATTCCTAAACATAGCTTACACCGCAGGGACTTTTTGGGCTTTGTGAAGTCGGGAAAAGCATAACAAAGAACCCCCATTGGCCTCATTGTTTGTTGGATTTTAGTGAGCAGAAGATTTCGATTTAAGTGCATCGGCCTACATCTGTTCTGGGTCTTTGCGCAATGTTTCTTGGGATATGCCGACCAAATGTTTCTACTTGAATTCCAGAAATACCCAAGAATGTCTTTGAAGTAGGCCCAACCACTTGATTATAAAACATGATATTTGGATGTAAATTATTTTAAAGAAATAATTAATCAAGCATTCAAAAAAGAAAAAAAAAAGAGTTGGGTCCTTGTTCAGTAGGCTACCACCACCAATGGCCAACATTGATAAAATGTTTTCTTCCCTGTACCTACATTTCTTGCTGCAGTTCCGCCCAGGACCACAGGACTGGGGTGAGGGTGGCCATCAAGAAGCTCCACAGACCCTTCCAGTCAAAGCTCTTCGCCAAGAGGGCCTACAGAGAGCTCCGACTCCTCAAGCACATGAAGCACGAAAATGTGAGGGCCTTTCCTGAAATATGCACCTAATGGTGCACATAAATGCACATAAATAGAAAATGTGTCTGTTTCAGACCACTAATTAGGCCTTGTCTAAAAACGAAATGGCGCAACTCTGCAGTACTGCGTTTAAAACTCACTTTTATCCATAGCAAACTGTTCAAATCCTTATGGCCTAGGCTGCGTGCAGAGAGCAGTGACAGTTTCTTTTTTGCACAGAGTGAGACAAACACAGCTGTTCCTTATGATTGGCAATTAGTCAGTAGCAGAGTAGTCAGAAAGATCACATTGGTAATAGTCACATCACAACCCATAATACTAAACAGAAACACATCATATCAAGATTATAGAGATATTCATTTGAGGCAGGCACAGGTTCTGAGTCTTGATTTGAGAAGTTGAATCAGGCATTCAATTTGGGGCGGCAGGTAGCCTCATGGTTAGAGTGTTGGGCCAGTAACTGAAAGGTTGCTGGATTGAATCCCTGAGCTGACAAGGTAAAAATCAGTCATTCTGCCCCTGAACAAGGCAGGTAACCCACTGTTCCCCCGTAGGCTGTCATTGTAAATAAGCATTTGTTCTTAACTGACTTGCCTAGTTAAATAAAGGTTAAATTACATGTTGTAGCTCTCCTGGACCAGGGTTGGACTTGGTGACCACTGATTTCAGAGGTCTACTGGGTATACAGGGAGTAGGTAGAGTTTAATAATGGTACACAAGGAAAGTCTGAGAAGGAAGCCAATCCATGTTGTGGGAAAAATGCCTCATAGCAACATCTACTTTAGTCAGTGGCTCACTCTAGAACGACAGAGACACACCCCATATCACAATTTTGTGTGTGTGTGTGTGTGTGTGTGTGTGTGTGTGTGTGTGTGGTGTGTGTGTGTGTGTGTGTGTGTGGGAATTCAAGTGGGAATCATTTCCTGATACTGTAATTCATCATAATGATGCAAAATAAAATAATCTCCAGTTAGTCTATAATTGAGCTATTCTATTTATTTTCTGTTATTCTTTGATTGGCTTGGATTAGGTGATTGGACTGCTGGATGTGTTCACTTCTGAGATCTCATTGGACAGGTTTCATGACTTGTAAGTACCTCTTTGTCCAATACCCTTCCTGTTCATATATTGAATGTTTTTATTCACAGTGAAGTATACATTTTTTCCTTTTCTCCTGTCATTCTCAGTTACCTGGTAATGCCATTCATGGGTACTGATCTGGGGAAACTGATGAAGATGGAGAGATTGTCACAGGACAGGGTGCAATTCCTCGTCTATCAAATGCTGAAAGGACTCAAGGTTAGAGTTGCATACATACACATGCACTCAAAAGAACAATATATATATATACAATTCTAAGCAGTTTAAAAGATATACCTACAAATGCTGATTTTTATCCCCAACATTCAAATATGATACCAAAAAAAGGCAGTTTATACAGAAGGTTTAAATGTTTCCCAGAATATACTTGAATACCACCTTCTTTTTCTAATTTTAAGACGTTCTCTTTTCCTGGTCTTTTGTGACTCCCCACAGTATATCCACTCTGCAGGGATCATCCACAGGGTGCGTAACCTCTGACCTTTCAACTATGTGCAATGGGTTTGGGGCCCTTGCTCTTTTTGACGCCCACTGCTATTCATGCCGTTTTCCATATCAGAAGCTCTTTGTGTGGGTGCTTGCGTGTGTTTGCGTCAATCTGGCAGCATGATAATGTAATTTTTCTAAATACCAACAGGATCTCAAACCTGGAAATTTATCTGTCAACGAAGACTGCGAGCTAAAGGTACTACATGTATCACCAGACCTGTGATAAGCACTGTGCTTTACCTGTTCAGTCTCGCTCTCTCTCGATTTAACTGAAATACACTTTATTGAAGTGGAGGCTGCTGAGGGGAGGACAGATCATACTAATGGCTGGAACGGAGCAGATGGAATGGGATGGCATCAAACACCTGGAAACCCTGTATTTGATACCATTCTACTATTCCACTCATGCCATTACCACAAGCCCGTCCTCCCCAATTAAGGTGCCACCAACCTCCTGTACTTTATTGTCATAAAAGGGACAATCCAATGTAGCCAAAGCAACTCTCTCTCTGTCTGTCTCAGATCCTTGACTTCGGGCTGGCTCGGCAGACGGACACAGAGATGACGGGGTACGTCGTCACTCGCTGGTACAGAGCCCCTGAGGTAATCCTCAATTGGATGCACTATACCCAGACTGGTGAGTCTCTCTCATACACTCATTCATGGCTGCCTTCTTTGTCCACATGATGGCAGTACTTTCTAATGTCAAAAACTGTGTTATCGCCATGATTAATCATGCTATTGTAACCAGAAAAATGTCCTACAGTATGAGGTCCTATGGAGATCTATCTCTTTGTACAATTTGTGTTAAATATATTTGTAACTGAACTCACTGGTATGGTAGCAGTTTGGTAGCAATGTGGTACTGAAAGACCATTCAATCCTATATATGTCTTTGTCCTCGCGTCAGTGGATATCTGGTCGGTGGGCTGCATCATGGCGGAGATGCTGCTGGGGAAGCCGCTGTTCAAAGGAAATGACCGTATCCTTTTTCAGTGTTTACTACTCTGTCTTCACCCCACACAACTATTGCAGAATAATGATCCTGCTAGGCAAATCAGCAGGTGCATTAGTCATAATTATATGTTATCAACCTGTCAAAGACTAGTTCTGTAAGCTTATTATGGCTAAGCATATATAGTATGAGCACCATGTGAATGTGACTTCCTGTACCACATGAGCTATGAGCCTTGACCCCTGGGTGAGCACAGACCTGGACCAACTGAAAGAGATCATGAAGATCACTGGTACACCCACTGCAGACTTTGTTACGAAGCTACAAAGCCAAGATGTAAGTCATGTGGACGCTCAAAATACATTCAGATAGTACACATTCAAAGAAAACACAGCCTACTAGAGTACATAGGAATAGAATACCACATACACTCCCAGGTAAATCTGCTCCTCTTCCAACAGGCCAAAAACTACATACGGAGCCTTCCCAAAGTACCAAAGAAAGATTTGCACTTTCTTTTTTCCAAAGCTAGCTCAGACGGTGAGCAGACATTCAATACTATGATGTGAACACGCAGTTAGTTGAATTTGACAGTCTATTACTAAAGGATCAAAACGGAGGTTTACAAAACAGCAACTGTTTCTAACTATTGTCAGGAGTGTCCTTCTGACCATAACACCGCTATTGACACTGTATACCTCTGTGTGGCAGCGGTGTGTGTGCTGGAGCGCATGCTGTTGCTGGACCCTGAGCGGAGGGTGAGTGCGTCGGAGGCGCTGGCCATGCCCTTTTTCAGCGAGTTCAGAGAACCAGAGGAGGAGACTGAGGCCCAGCCCTACGATCACTCCATGGACAACACAGACCTACTCCTGGAGCAGTGGAAACGTGAGAGATGGATGGAGGGAAGCTGAAGAAAGAGATGGAGAGCAGGGGGAGGGAGGAGGAAGATATGGGAGAGAGAGTGAGAGAGATGTAGGGGGAGCTGGGGAGGAGGGAGGGAGAGAGAGAAGGAGATACAGGCAGAGGAAAAAAGGGGGAGAGATGGAGGATGAAGTGGCTGGTAGCCTAGAGGTTAAGACCGTTGGGCAGGTAGCTGAAAGGTTGTTGGTTTGAATCCCCAAGCTGGCAAGGTAGAAAACTATGCAATTCTGCCCATGCGCAGAGCAACAACTGCTCCCTGGGTGCTGATGATGTGGATGTCAATTAAGGCAGCCCCCTGCATCGCTCTGATTGGGGGGTTGGGTTAAATACAGAAGATGCTTTTCGGTTGAACGCATTCAGCAACTGACTAGGTATCTCTTTCCCTAGGAAGAGGGCTTAAGGAAAAACATTCCTTTGGTCATTCCACATGATAGAAGGAGAGAAAGATGAGGGAGATGGATGTATGATAACACGTTCAGCTTGAGAGAAAGAAAGAGGAAGAAAAACCTATAGAGTCTACAGAGTAACTAATTAGTAATTTCTTGTGATAATATCTCCTACAGGTTACACATTCACAGAGATTCTGTCCTTCAGGCCTGCAGCAACAGAGATCAAGGACCCCAAAGAGACATCACTCTGAGAGTACACACATACCTCTCAATACCTGTCAATGATTATTATAAGGCATTGTTGTATTGTTGTACAGATGTAATGCGAATCCAATGTACAGAATGTAGTTTATTGATTATAAATTGATTTTCTGACAAATAAACATTTTCAAAGATATTGTCTTGTGTAATTGTGGAACTACTGTAACAGCCAACCAATGAGCCCCTGGGAAATAAATTATTGCTTACTTCCCCGTAAACCATGAGAATGACTGTAAACTGAGACTTTAGAGGGATAGTTCATCAAATGTTCATCAATAAAAGGCCACTCTAAAATGAGCAGTTTTGTCACAAAACAATGCCACAGATGTCTCAAGCTTTGAGGGAGAGTGCCATTGGCATGCTGACTGCAGGAATGTCCACCAGAACTGTTGCCAGAGAATTTCATGTTGATTTCTCTACCATAAGCTGCCTCCAACGTCGTTTTAGAGAATTTAGCAGTATGTCAAACCGGCCTCACAACCTCAGACCACATGTAAGCACGCCAACCCAGGAACTCCACATCCGGATCCTTCACCTGCCAGATAGTCTGACACCAGCCACCCGGACAGCTGATGAAATTGAGTATTTCTGTCTGTAATAAAGCCCTTTTGTGGGGAAAAACGAATTCTGATTGGCTTGGCCTGGCTCCCAAGTGGATGGGCCTACGCCCTCCAAAGCCCACCCATGGCTGAGCCCCCCGCCCAATCATGGAAATCCATAGATTAGGGCCTAATGGATTTCAATTGACTGATTTCCTTATATGAACTGTAACTCAGTAAAATCGTTGAAATTGTTGCATGTTGCATGTTCAATATAACATGAATTGACTGCAATATTTTTTAGACTGCAATACACCTGCTCAAACACTGAGATTACCCACGTACGTGGCCTAAGGTCCAGCAAGGACACAGATCGCGTCTGTCTATAAATGGAGCACCAACCTTGCTGATTTTAGTTTGGCCCCCTCAAAAGCCTCTGAAAGCCATGAAGAGAGCCGACGTCTTTATTCTGCTTCTTGCTGGTGTGTTGGTCAATGGAAAAGGTATGCTTTATGTTACATGTGAGGTTGTGGATTAAAGCCTGAGCATATGTGTAGCAGAGTAACTCAAAATGTGGACTTAATATTTCAATCAAAAAGCAATGTGTGTGGTCAGAAATCTTTAAAAAAGGAGAAGGAGGTGCTGATTACTACGGTAATCAATTACGTTTTTATTGTGCCCTTGTTTGTGTGTTGCAGACCTCCGCTGGCAGAACAGCTATGACCAGCCGTTAGATTTTAATTGCCCCTCAGGGCAATCCATCTCTCGCATAGTGAGGTGATTCCTTATATTCCATACAACCAATCTTCTGCAAAACCTGAATTCTGCACTGACTCACAAGCACAGAGTTCCAAATCAGAGTGTGCTTTTTACTGCTGCAGTGCTGAGTTAACCCTAACCCTTTCTCAAACCCTAGCTAGCTGTTGCATATCAACAGAGTTGCTGCTGATTCAGATTTGCAATTTTCCATTTTGAGAAATGAAACTCTGGTTTAACTCTGTATTTTGGATTTAGGTTATTGTAATTGCATTCCAGACAAAATATGTTGGGCAACAATAAAACCTTCAACCTGCATAAATGTTTGTTTTCGTATAAATTCAACTATTAATTTGTGCATTGTAATGTATTTATCCAATTTTAGTGAGCATCACAACAAACATGAAGACCGTCTGTGGGACTTTGGGTGCAAAGCCACGTTTGACTCAGCAACTAACTGCTTCACATCTTCCTACGTAAATGACTTCGACAAACCTTTCAGCTACCAATGCCCAAGCCACCAGGTCATCACAGGGATGAACAGCTATCATGAGAACAAGCATGAGGACAGAAGGTAAGATGTAAATGAATCACTATTAACATGAAATAAATACAAATCTTCAAGAAATCAAACCAAATAACTAGGGCTTTACAATGATGGTGAAACTTTGAGACATTTGGGGATTAAAATGTGTAAGATCTTCCTAGAAGTGACACAGGGTTGACGGAGGCACTGTTTTTGTTGAACAACCCTACTATAATGTGAATTACAAGGTCAATACAAAAAATATATCATAATTCAAACCTCATTTCCACCATTGTACAGATGGAAGTTCACCTGCTGTGGAACCAGCAACTTCTGTACTGATACCTGCCAGTGGACCAACTACGTAAACTGGTTTGATGAGGCCTTCACTTTTGATGTCCCACCAAATTCCTACCTGATTGCAGCTGAAAGCTACCATGAAAACAAGCATGAGTGAGTATGATTATTCATTGGTACTGTATGCTAATGTTACGGATTCCAAGTATTTTCTCTCTCTCTCGTGTGTGTGTGTGTGTGTGTGTGTGTGTGTGTGTGTGTGTGTGTGTGTGTGTGTGTGTGTGTGTGTGTGTGTGTGTGTGTCTACAGTATCTGTGTGTCATATTTTTGCTGTTGGATGAAACAAGCTTCAGCAAAGGATGAATTGACTACAAAACTAACAGGAACAAAATGTCTGTTTGTCTTGTGTACTTTCAGAGATCGTCGCTGGAAATACCAATACTGTACCAGAAGGTCATGCTGAATCTATAACTGATTCTTCCTACAATCAGATTATTTGATCCATTGTTGTCGCTTGATAATCTTGAAAGAAATTCATGATTAAAGATACATGTAACAAATTATTGTGTTTCATTTCACTGCACTAACGTTTAAATTATTGATTATGCTTGGTTTCTGGTCAAGATACAGTGGGGCAAAAAAGTATTTAGTCAGCCACCAATTGTGCAAGTTCTCCCACTTAAAAAGATGAGAGAGGCCTGTAATTTTCATCATAGGTATACTTCAACTAATTTGCAAATAAATTCATAACAAATCCTACAATGTGATTTTCTGGATTTTTTTTCTCATTTTGTCTGTCATAGTTGACGTGTACCTATGATGAAAATTACAGGCCTCTCTCATCTTTTTAAGTGGGAGAACTTGCACAATTGGTGGCTGACTAAATACTTTTTTGCCCCATTGTATAAACTGTATACAGTACTGTAATGGACGGCAAATGGTTATCTCAGACAATAATTACTAAAACATTGGGTCACACTTTATTTGGATAGTCCCCTATAGATGATCTACAGCGGCTCAAACCATCAACAGACTATCAACTGCAACTCTGTTGATATGCAACAGCTTGCTATGGTTAGGTTTAGGGATAGAGTTAGCCAAATCAAATCAAATTGTATTTGTCTCATGCGCCGAATACAACAGGTGTAGACCTTACAGTGAAATGCTTACTTACAAGCCCTTAATTAACCAACAATGCAGTTTTAAGAAAATACACACAAAAAAAAGTGTTGGGGTTAAAGGGGAAGTTCAGTATTTTACAACTTCATTTTAGATGGTTCCTGCCCCTGAAAGTAGTCTATGGATCAGGAGAAACTGTAATACATGATTTGGTTTTTCATCTAACAGCCACTAGAAACTTCAGCTAACTTTAGCCTCTGCTGGTTTAAAATCAATGGGAGTGATGTGGGCCTAGTGGTTAGAGCGTTGAACTAGTAACCGAAAGGTTGCAAGATTGAATCCCTGAGCTGACAAGGTAAAAATCTGTTGTTCTGCCCCTGAACAAGACAGTTAACCCACTGTTCCTAGGCCGTCATTGAAAATAAGAATTTGTTCTTAACTGACTAGCCTAAAGGTAACTAAATAAATGCAGTGCCTGTTAACAAAGCCATAGACAAATTAACTGAATTATTTGGTTTGACGTTACTTTAAGTGATTAGACTTCTTCAATTCTTAAACACCTTAACCATGAATTACAGTTTCTCCTGGCCCATAGACAACCTTCAGGGGAGGATCCATCTAACATGAAGGTGTAAAATACTGAACTTCCCCTTTAAGGCATTTACTGAGATACTGCAGTCAGGCATGTATGCATTGAGAAAAGTGTATGCTGTTCTAGTCTGCCTAAGTGGCCGTGTCCTCTCGAGCCTGCCTAACGGTCCTAAACTGACCTGATATAAAGTTGATTTCCCCCCAGTTTGGTAGTGTAAAAATGTTTATCTAGTCAGCTGGGCTTAAATTGCTCTGAACCCTTTCAGCTTGTTAGGAAAACATCTAATTCTGTTGATTGTTTTCACACAATCATATTTGGACAGATCTTGTGGGACTCTACTTACATTTACATTTAAGTCATTTAGCAGACGCTCTTATCCAGAGCGACTTACAAATTGGTGCATTCACCTTATAATATCCAGTGGAACAACCACTTTACAATAGTGCATCTAAATCTTTTAAGGGGGGGTTAGAAGGATTACTTTATCCTATCCCAGGTATTCCTTGAAGAGGTGGGGTTTCAGGTGTCTCCGGAAGGTGGTGATTGACTCCGCTGTCCTGGCGTCGTGAGGGAGCTTGTTCCACCATTGGGGTGCCAGAGCAGCGAACAGTTTTGACTGGGCTGAGCGGGAACTGTGTAGGGAGGCGAGCAGGCCAGAGGTGGATGAACGCAGTGCCCTTGTTTGGGTGTAGGGCCTGATCAGAGCCTGAAGGTACGGAGGTGCCGTTCCCCTCACAGCTCCGTAGGCAAGCACCATGGTCTTGTAGCGGATGCGAGCTTCGACTGGAAGCCAGTGGAGAGAGCGGAGGAGCGGGGTGACGTGAGAGAACTTGGGAAGGTTGAACACCAGACGGGCTGCGGCGTTCTGGATGAGTTGTAGGGGTTTAATGGCACAGGCAGGGAGCCCAGCCAACAACGAGTTGCAGTAATCCAGACGGGAGATGACAAGTGCCTGGATGCCTGGATTAGGACCTGCGCCGCTTCCTGTGTGAGGCAGGGTCGTACTCTGCGAATGTTGTAGAGCATGAACCTACAGGATCGGGTCACCGCCTTGATGTTAGTGGAGAACGACAGGGTGTTGTCCAGGGTCACGCCAAGGCTCTTAGCACTCTGGGAGGAGGACACAAGGGAGTTGTCAACCGTGATCACATCAGTGGAGAGAATGTGATGTACATAATGTAGTTTATTGGTTGATTAGTTATGAAGTTAACATATTTAAACCTTTTCATTTTGAAAGATCTTCCCAATGGTGTCTGTTTCTTTTCAAACTAGCAGCCAAGTAACCCCTGACCCATTTACACTTGACCCATGGTTCTCACTGTAACACAGAGGTCAATTAAAAATAGTTGGGAAACATTTCTAGCACACAAAAACCATCCTGTTATGTAATTCCTGAGAGATTATGCTGTTATTTAGTGTATTTATGTTAAACTTTTCCATTTCAGCACACCTGTTCAAACACTGAGATTACCCATGTACGTGGCTGAAAAACCACCAAGGTCTTTAGCTCAGTCATCCTATCAGTTTCTATAAATATATATTTAGCCCTGCTTGTTGTGCTTTGGTCAGATCCCACACCTCTGGGAAGCTACAGTGCATTCAGAAAAGAATTCACTCCCCTTTACTTTTTCCAAAATGTGTTGTGTTACAGCCTGAATTTAAAGTTGATTCAATTGAGAGTTGTGTCACGGGCCTGCACACAATACCCCATAATGTCAAACTGGAATTATGTTTTTAGACATTTTTGCAAATTCATAAAAAATGAAAAGCTGAAATGTCTTGAGTCAATAAGTATTCAACCCCTTTGTTATGGCAAGTCTAAATACGTTCAGGAGTAAAGATGTGCTTAACAAGTCACATAATAAACTGCATGGACTCACTATGTATGCAATAATAGAGTTTAACATTGAATGACTTCCTCATCTCTGTACCCCACACAATTATCTGTAAGGTCCCTCAGTGGAACAGTGAATTTAAAACACAGATTCAACCACAAAGACCAGGGAGGTATTCCAATGCCTCGCAAAGAAGGGCACCTATTGGTAGATAGGTAAAAATTATGTAAACAGACATTGAATATCCCTTTGAGCATGGTGAAGTTATTAATTACACTTTGGATGGTGTATCAATACACCCAGTCACTACAAAAATACAAGCGTCCTTCCTAACTCAGTTGCCAGAGAGGAAGAAAACCACTCAGGGATTTCACCATGAGGCCAATACTGACTTTAAACATTTTATGGCTGTGATAGGAGAAAACTAAGGATGGATCAACAACATTGTAGTTATTCCACAGTACTAACCTAATTGAGTGAAAAGAAGGAAGCTTCCAAAAACATGCATCGTGTTTGCAACAAAGGCACTAAAGTTTACAGTGTTATGTTTGGAGCAAATCCAATTCAACACATTACTGAGTACCACTCTCCATATTTTCAAGCATAATGGTGGCTGCATCATGTTATGGGTACGCTTTTAATCGTTAAGGACTGGAGAATTTTTCAGGATAAAAAATACATGTAATAGAGCTAAGCACAGACAAAACCTGGTTCAGTCTGCTTTCCAACAGACACTGAGAGTCAAATTTACCTTTCAGCAGGACAATAATCTAAAACACAAGGCCAAATATAAAAATATCTTGCTTACCAAGATGACATTAAATGTTCCTGAGTGGCCTAGTTACAGTTTTACCTTTTATCGGCTTGAAAATCTATGGCAAGACTTGGACATGGCTTGATGAATATTAAAAAGAATGATGTGCAAATATTGTACAATCCAGTTGTGCAAAGCTTCCAGAAAGGCTCACAGCTGTAATCTCTGCCAAAGGTGATTCTAACATGTATTGACTTAGGGGGTTGATATATTAGTGTTTTATATGTGTTTTATATTTCATTAATCATTTACAAATGTTCGAATACATTTTTTTGCTTTGACAATACAGAGTATTTTGTGTAGTTCGTTGACAAAAAATGACATTTAAATCCATTTTAATCCCACACAACAAAATGTGGAAAAAGTCAAGGGGTGTGGATACTTTCTGAAGGCACTATTTGTCAGTCTTATGGCTTGGGGATAGAAGCTGCTCATGGTGTCAGACTTGATGCACCAGTACCACTTGCTGTGCAGAAGAAGAGAACAGTCTATGGCTTGGGGGCTAGAGTCTTTAATGATTTTCTGGGCCTTCCTTTCACACTGCCTGATATAGAGGTCCTGGATGGCAGGGAGCTCAGCCCCAGTGATGTATTGGGCCGTCCGCACCACACTCTGTAGCGCCATGCGATCGAGGGCAGTGCTGTTGCCATACCAAGCAGTGATGCAGCCAGTCAGGATGCTCTCAATGGTGCAGCTGTAGAACTTTTGGGGGATTTTAGGGCCTTTTCCAAACCTGTTCAACTTCCTTAGGGGGAAGAGGTGCTGTCGCACCTTCTTCACGACTGTGCGCATGTGAGTGGACCATTTTAAATCCATAGTGATTTGGACACCGAGGAACTTGAATCTCTTGACCCGCTCCACTGCAGCCCTGTTGATGTGGATGGGGGTGTGTTCGGCCCCTCATTTCCTGTAGTCCACGATCAGCTCCTTGGTCTTACTGACGTTGAGGGAGGGGTTATCGTCCCGCCACCACACTGCCAGGTCTCTGACCTTCTTCCTGTAGTTTGTCTCATTGTTGCCGGTGATCAGGCCTACCATTGTTGTGTCGTCAGCAAACTTAATGATGGTGTTGGAGTCGTGCTTGGCAACGCAGTCGTGGGTGAACAGGGAGCACAGGAGGGGACTAAACAAAAAATGACTGTGAACATGCCTGCCAGCTGATCTGCTCATGTTCTGAGAACGCACCCTGGAATATCGCTCAAGGGCACAGGCTAGCAGCTTCTCTTTGAGCGATTCTCCGCATGATCCTAAAGCCAGCCGATCAATACGCCTAACAGCCGTTGCATTTTAATCCGGACTAGAATGATTGCTTTGTTAATAAGACACAAACAATATAGCTTTGTGATATTTAACAAGTAATGTTTATCTGAAGGAATGTAATTCATTGACCACTAGATATATTATCTTACATTAAGTGCTATTTGTATATGCTGATCATATAGAATGCACTCTGAAATACTGTTCTATTGTTTTTGAGCTGACAGAAAACATTCTATTTCATAGTTCATATTTTCAATTGACAATCAAGCTACTGTATGTGCACTGGAAAGATTATTTTCTCATTGTACATTTAATGTTTATTACAGTCATGTAGACTGGCTTAAACTTCAGAAAGACCTTTGTATAGACGGAATCAACAACAAAAAAGTGTGTCGCTTTGTGTGGTAAATTACTGGCTTGATAAGATGGCTCATGCAATGTTTATTATGCCACAGATCCTACTCCACATTCCTTGAAATGTTGTCACAGGTTTGTAGCTATGCCTTCTTGCCTTTTCCCAGAGATATCTGATCTGTCAGATGATTGGGTAAGTAGATTTAATCACATATGTGATTATTACCTAATGTAAGGGTAGAAAATACCATCCCTTGTCTGAGGAGACAACATTCTCTGCAGAGGGCCAAACATAGAGAATCCCTTCATCAGGCTTCACCTCTCTCTGCTTCTCATCCTTATAACAGGTAAGAGCAGTCATCTCGATCCATTTACTGTAGTGTATAGATAACATTGCCAATGGTTACGTTCCAATGTCCATAGTAGCAGACCACTTAGAATGAACAAATGAATTTGGCATGCATTCTAAGTAGTATGATGGTGTGGATATTGGAACAGAGCTCTGGTGCCAACAAATTGGTGTTTCCCAGCAGGATATAGAGTTGCTGGGTGGGATAATGACTATGATGCACCGTTTATGTCCTTTCCAATCTATGTAGTTATTAAGGTAAAAGGGGGTGACTGGTAGGAAATATTTGTGTTTCATGTGTTATGGAAAACATTTTATTTTGCCCCAATTGTAACTGTAATGCTGAAGAGATGCTTAGTCAGTATCGGCCATACCTTTTGTTTTATAGTGATGTATGCTGACTTATACCATCTGATATTATTTTGTTTCAGATACCACAGTAACCACCACGAGGACAGGTTATGCTAATAACTACGACAACTTTATGGACTTTACATGCTGAACCAACCATGCAATTGCTGGGATGTACAGCTATCACAGTAACCACCACGAGGACAGGAGGTGGGTCTTTTCATTTCAGTATATAGAATAATCACATTCAGATTTTCAGGCATTTTGTGAATTTCTTAGGAACACAAATTTGTCTTAGTCATTTTGAGCAAGGCTGAGGAACAATTTACATTGTAATAAGTCAGATGAGGCCTACGAAACATTACAGTACCTTCTTTACTCAGTTTCTCTAGTATCCTCGGTTACAAATGTCTGAGAATCCTGATAAACTACCAACAAGATCAGTGCCCTCATGTTACTCCACTCTCCACTACTTAACTGCCAAAATGAATGTTTAATGAAGGGAGAAAGTATAGTAAATTAACTAACATTAATATTAATTTATTGTCTGTCCCTTTTCAGTTGGAGGTTTTACTGCAGTTCTGTCCTTAAGATTTGTACCTTTGACTGCCAGGTTACACCCTGGGTCAACTACAGTACTGGGATGATGCATTCACCTACAAAGCCACCAGTACCAACGATCTCATTATTCCACATTTTGTTGTGTTACAGCCTGAACTCAACACTGATTAAATTGATAATTTTTCTCACCAATCTACACACAATATCCCATAATGACAAAGTGGTTTTATGTTTAAAAAATAATAATAATTTAATAAAGAAATGAAAAACTGAAATATCTCATTTACATAAGTATTCACATCCCTGAGTCAATACTTTGTATGTTTGAATATACCCTTGAGCATGGTGAAGTTATTAATTACATTTTGGATGGTATATCAATACACCCAGTCACTACAAAGATACAAGCGTCCTTCCTAACTCAGTTGCCGGAGAGGAAGGAAACCGCTCAGGGATTTCACTATGAGGCCAATGGTGACTTTAAAACAGTTATAGAGTTTAGTGGCTGTGATAGGAGAAAACTAAGGATGGATCAACAACATTATAGTTACTCCACAAAAATAACCTAATGAAAAGAAGGAAGCCTGTACAGAATACAAATATTCCAAAACATGCATCCTGTTTGCAACAAGGCATTAAAGTACAACTGCAATAAATGTGGCAAAGCAATTAACTTTTTGTCCTGAATACAAAGTGTTATGATTGGGACAAATCCAATATAATCTACAGAGTACCACTGGTGGCTGCATCATGTTAAAAGTATGCTTGTAAACGTTGGGACTGGGGAGTTTTTCAGGATAAAAAGGAAATGGAATTTTCACGGGATACTAGGAGTGGTGGTAGGAGTCAGGCGCAGAGAGCAGAGGTATAGTATAACGTCCTTTATTTCTTCCGGCACAAACCGGTCACGCCAAAACAGACGGGCGCGTAAAAAAAGGAAAAAGGGATCAGCGGTGGCTAGTAGGCCCTCGACGACGACCGCCGAGCGCCGTTCGAGCAGGCAGGGGAGCCACCTTCGGTGGGATTCGTGACAGGAATTGACCTAAACACAGGCAAAATCACAGAGGAAAATCCTAGTGGTTCAGTCTGCTTTCCTAAAGCTAAAGTAAAAGTTTGTATTATACACAACGTTTTGAGGTTAAAGGTAATTACATTAAAAGAACGAAAGGTATGACATCATTGGACTGTATTTGACTTTTGATAAGAGATTCTGGTACAAGCCATGCCCTGAAACCAAGTTCTCGACACTCCTATATTCGTCATACACTCATGTATTACACATATAGTCTCTAATCTTTCCCTCCAATTGGTTCTGTCTATTAAAAATAGTAAATTAACTGACTTCAGCTCCCCAGGACCAGGGATGGAGAGTTGGAGACCATTTATTTTATACCTCAGTACATTGCCCTCTACATGTTAGTTCATAGTAAAAGCTGCCAGTTCTGTTTCGTCCTGTTCACTACAGAAATAATATATTTTTTAATGGCCAGGTATGAATGGGCAGGGCAGGTTTGCTCTCAGTTTGTTCTCTCTGATAAGGTGTGTTTGTTTACCTTCTCACTCTACTACTTGACTCTGTAACAGTCCCATATTTCCTGGTGTCCATTCACCTCACTCCATCGCTGCAAGACAATGAAGGATACACACACCCTGCTCAATCTGCTTCTGCTGCTAGTGTACCTAGCAGGTAATATGATTTAAAAATATATAACAACATTGTTTTATGATAACATTTATTTTTGAGGATGCCAAAATCGGTTTAACATCAGTCAGTAGGTCTGGACACTTCCTGTTAAGCTCTATAACTACATTTACTTTCAATGTCTACAGAAGTCCAGCTTTTGTTTGGGTGAAAATAGTGTTACATTACAATGTGTTGATTATAGACTGTGGCTGTTTTAATGAACTTCCAGGATCAGCTCTGACCACTGATGGAGGGAGTGGCAGTACCAGTAAGTGAACCACATCACATAATAGCCAAGCCAAATTATTACAGGATGGACCACATCACTGCATTGATGGGAATGTTGGGTACTTTGAATAATGACTGTGATAGTAGGGTAGTGCTATCAGCTATCAGCCAACTACAGAAGTGAAGGCCTTTTATTGGATTATCTTTGTAGTAATTTATCACTGTTACAAGAATACATTTACACCCTGTATCCAAGAAATCCTTCATTCTAAAACCAGTAGGCCTACATTGCCTGATTGTGCACTGTAATTTTCAGATGGTCCCTTGGAACTAACCATTGTGGGACCTGACTTTGTTAAAGTGGGTGTGCCACGCAGCTTTGACTGTGCTGCCCAGTGCTCTCCCTCCTGTAGCTACAGAATGAGTATCGACGGGCAGATTTGGCATGGCAACGAGCTGTTGTTCACAGCTCGCCAATGGGAGGAGTCCCTAAACCTCACATGCACTGCAAGGAATGATGACTCTGGGAGGTCCTCTACAGTAACAAAGATACTGCAGGTTTTAGGTGTGTTGGTGGTTTGTTGTTTTTATGACACTTCACTTGAAATTAGAGGTGATGGTCTTTATGATATTAGGAATGGAGGGATAATTCAATGTGTTGTAATTTACTGACAAAATGTCTGAATTACTGGATTAGTGCTAGATTAAATTATTTTGCTCATGTTTTCACATTGGTCGTAGGATCTAGACTATTATCTAAATGTGTGTGGTTTCCTCCTTTTAGCTGGACCAACCAACGTATCGATCACAGGCCCTGCCCTGATGTCACCAGGGGCCCCACAAAGCTTCAAGTGTAACGCAGACTGCCGTCCCTCCTGCAACTACACCTGGAAGATAAAGGGCCGATGGCTCGGGGGGCAGGGGAACAAGATTACTGTAACTCCCGAAGAGTTGGCCACCTCTGTTACCCTGAACTGCAAGGCCATCAACAGTGTGTCTGGGCTCTATGCCATGGAAACCAGGACAATACCTGTGACATGTAGGTTATTCTGAGGTTTAGAGCTTCCTCTAACAATTGTAGATTCCCTCTTGTTGTTAGTGTAATGCAATTGTCCATATCCACACCAATAGCTTCATCTATCAATATACACACATTCCCTTATATAGTATGTAGTTTATATTTGATGATTCAAGAGTGATTTGGGGGTTTTGGTTGAAGTGATACTTGAACCAGTTTCTTCCTCTAATTTTTGTCTCCTATCAGCTGGTCCATCAGAGGTCCACGTCATAGGCCCAGACTCTGTTGCAGTCGGCTTCAAGTCCATGTTTCAGTGCACTGCCAAATGCACTCCCGCTTGTGACTACCGCTGGACCATTGATGGTCTCACTGTCCACGGCAGTGAGATGGAGATGACGGTCGAGCGACATGTGAAGTCAGAGAAGATTATGTGCCACGCTCAGAATACGGTCTCAACTCATTTTGAGGTGGTCACCAAGTCCGTAAAGGTGGAAGGTACAGCAGAAATCTCATGATTGTACATTTTAGCAACTACTTTAACTTTTATGCTGTCATAAACATTATCTGACCTAATATCATGTTTTTTTGTGTGTTCCTTTTGGAATGTTTTTGTGCGTGTTGCAGACAATGACAAAAAAAAGATCCTCTCCAAAAAATATGGTTGTCAAGCTGTGTCCAGTTTGTGTTTGTACAAGCAGACCATCTCTGGGAGGAAGCATCAGCATTGTACAGCAGCTGAAACCTAGTCCCGATTGAGTCCGAACACTCCTTGCTGACAACAACACCAGGTTCCAGAGCATTAAAGCTGTAAAACAGGAATATAGACCGAAAACAGACAAGACATTAAAACCTTGAATACCAGCTACAGTGACTTCAGAAAGTATTCACACTCCCTGACTTCCACATTTTGTTGTGTTAGAGTCTGAATTGAAAATAGAACACGTTTAGATGTTTTTGTCACTGGCCTACGCACAATACCCCATAATGTCAAAGTGGAATTATGTTTTTGATATATATACACTACTGTTCAAAAGTTTGGGGTCACTTAGAAATGTCCTTGTTTTTGAAAGAAAATCACATTTTTTGTTCATTACAATAACATCAAATTGATCAGAAATACAGTGTAGACATTGTTAATGTTGTAAATGACTATTGTAGCTGGAAACGACAGATTTTTTGTGGAAAATCTACATAGGCGTACAGAGGCCCATTAACAGCAACCATCACTTCTGTGTTCCAATGGCACGTTATGTTAGCTAATCCAATAGTACCCATAAAACATCAGTCTCAACATCAACAGTGAAGAGATGACTCCGGGATGTTCCTCTGTGTAATGTCGTGTGCGTAGGTGGCAGGGAAGTCAGGCGCAGGAGAATCGAACTTGGTATAAATGGAGTCGTTTAATAGACTTAACAAAACTCCAAAACCAAAGTTACATGATAAATAAAAGTGGGTTCAAGAACCCGTCGCGCACCAATGCATAATACACGAACATACAAAACAAACAATCTCTGACAAGGACATGATGGAAAACAGAGGGTTAAATACACAACATGTAATTGATGGGATTGGAACCAGGTGTGAAGTAAGACAAGACAAAACCAATGGAAAATGAAAAATGGATAAGTGATGGCTAGAAGATCGGTGACGTCGACCGCCGAACACCGCCCGAACAAAGAGAGGGACCGACTTCGGTGGAAGTCGTGACACTCTGTCCAGTGTCTGTGTTCTTTTGCCCATCTTAATCTTTTCTTTTCATTGGCCAGTCTGAGATATGGCTTTTTTTTTTCAAGTCTGCCTAGATGGCCAGCATCCCGGAGTCGCCTCTTCACTGTTGACGTTCAGACTGGTGTTTTGCGGGTACTATTTAATGAAGCTGCCAGTTGAGGACTTGTGAGGTGTCTGTTTCTCAAACTAGACACTCTAATGTACTTGTCCTCTTGCTCAGTTGTGCACCGGGGCATCCCACTCCTCTTTCTATTCTGGTCAGGGCCAGTTTGCGCTGTTCTGTGAAGTGAGTAGTACACATTGTTGTATGAGATCTTCAGTTTCTTGGCAATTTCTCACGTTGCCAAAAAAAATATTGGTAAATGTTGAATTAATATGGAAATGACTAAAAGTAACTCCACTACATGTAACTGTTATTCTGCTGATACTCAACTAGTCTAAAGAAGGCCAGTTTTATTGCTTCTTTAAACAGTACAACAGTTTTCAGCTGTGCTAACATAATTGCAAAAGGGCTTTCTAATGATCAATTGGCCTTTTAAAATGATCAACTTGGATTAGCTAACACAACGTGCCATTGGAACACAGGAGTGATGGTTGCTGGTAATGGGCCTCTGTACGCCTATGTAGATATTCCACTGAAAATCTGCCATTTCCAGCCACAATAGTCATTTACAACATTAACAAAGTCTGCACTGTATTTCTGATCAATTTGATGTTATTTAAATGGACAAAAAATTGGTTTTCTTTCAAAAACAAGGACAAGTGACCCCAAACTTTTGAACGGTATTGTATATTTTTTTACTAATGAATTAAAAATGAAAATCTGAAATGTCTTGAGTCAATACGTATTCAAACCCTTTGTTATGGCAAGCCTAATAAGTTCAGGAGTAAACATGTGTTTAACAAGTCACATACTGTAAGTTGCATTGACTCCCTCTGTGTGCAATAGTAGTGTTTACCATAATTGTTGAATGACTATCTCATCTCTGTACCCCACAAATACAATTAACTGTAAGGTCCCTCAGTTGAGCAGTGAATTTAAAACACAGATTCAACCACAAAGACTAGGGAGGTTTTTTAATGCCATGCAAAGAAGGGCACCTATTGGTAGATGGGTATAAATAAAATAAAAAGCAGACATTGAAGATCCCTTTGAGCATGGTGAAGTTATTAATTAAACTTTGGATGGTGTATCAATACACCCAGTTCCTACAAAGATACAGGCGTCCTTCCAAACTCAGTTGCTGGAGAGGAGTCAAACCGCTCAGGGATATCACCACGAGGCCAATGGTGAATTTAAATCAGTTACAGAGTTGAATGGCTGTGATAGGAGAAAACTGAGGATGGATCAACAACATTGTAATTAACAATACTAACCTAATTGACAGAGGGAAAAGAAGGAAGCCTTTACAAAATAAAAATATTCAAAAACATGCATCCTGTTTGCAACAAAGGCACTAACGTAATACTGCAAAAGAAATTGGCAAAGCAATTCACTTTTTTATCCTGAATAGAAAGTCTTATGCTTGGGGCAAATCCAATACAACACATTACTGACTAGCACGCTCCACATTTTCAAACGTAGTGGTGGCTGTGTCATGTTATGGGTATGCATGTAATTGTTAATGCATATAATTGTTAAGGACTGTGGAGTTTTTCAAGATAAAAAATAAACGGAATGGAGCTAAGCACAGGCAAAATCCTAGAGGAAAATCTGGTTCAGTCTGCTTTCCATCAGACACTGGGAGATGAATTCACCTTTCAGCAAGACAATAACCTAAAACACAAAGCCAAATCTAAACAGGAGTTGCTTACCAAGAAGACATTGAATGTTCCTAAGTGGCCTAGTTACAGTTTTAACTTAAATCTGCTCGATAATCAATGGCAAAACCTAAAATTTGTTGTTTAGCAATGATCAACAACAAATTTGACAGAGCTTGAAGAATTGTGACAAGAATAATGGGCAAATATTGCACAATCCAGGTGTGGAAAGCTCTTAGAGATTTACCCAGAAAGACTCGCAGCTGTAATCGCTGATTCAGGAGGTTGAATGCTTATCTAAATCAAGAAATATTAGTGTTTTATTTGTCTTTTTTTTTTTTACAAATTATAGATCCTTTTTTCCGCTTTGACATTATAGAGTATTTTGTGTAGATCGTTGACAGAAAATGACAATTAAATCCATTTCAATCCCACTTAGTAACAACAAAATGTTGAAAAAGTCAAGGGATGTGACTACTTTCTGAAGACAGTGTATAACATAAATTGACCTCTATTTTCATCTGATACGAATAAGCTCATTCAATGTAATGACAATGATAATTACTGGTCCAGCTTGATCTGTGGCAGAGGCCTGAAGTACGGACTCAGTTGATGTTGCTAGTCCAAACTTTCCACCAGTACTGTACTGCACTGTACCGTCCTCCAGTCCAACCAGCTGTGGGATGTTGACCCCAATGTTGTATATAAACTCTGGATTGCTGATGCTATGTATTTACCATTGAGAGGCTATGAAGCCACTGGTTGGACATATTGCCACTCCCCAGTAGGAGGTGCTCCATTTCAATTAAATGTTTCAAGGACAAAATTACATTTATTTAAGTTACATTTTTGTAGTAGTGGGGACAGTAACATTAGTCATCTCTAAAAATGATACTTTAAGGATTATAATTTTTTTACCGTTATTTAACTAGGCAAGTCAGTTAAGAACAAATTCTTATTTACAATGACAGCCTTCCCCGGCCAAACCCAGACAAAGCTGGGCCAATTGTGCACCGCTTATGGGACTCCCAATCACGGCCGGATATGATGCAGCCTGGAATCGAACCAGGGACTGCAGTGGCGTCTCTTGCGCTGTGCCACTCAGGAGGTCAATGTTTAGCCGTGTAATAGAACAATTTAGCAAAAATGAACGTACACATTAATAAATACATTTCTATAGCTTCCAAAAATCTTTTTTACACTCATGACGGAGTGCCAAGATGGAGGCACAGTGGCTTCAACACATCACCCCCTATCAGCCATCTAGTGTATATATAAATCATTGGTTGACCCGTCACAGTGCTGTCCTTCACCACGCCAGCAATCTCTCACAAAGTGTTCACTCTGGTCTTTCTGCTGAAAGACAAATTCCAGACCAAAAATGTGCTTAGTAAAATATGAGACTTACACAGACACACATGGCTAAGTTAATGGGTCATGTAAATTAGTTCAATAGAATGTTATATATATATATGGGGGGATACATCCATCCCAGCTCTGCGAGACAGAATCATTAGATCCTTTGTTTTTGTACTGTCCATCTGTACTGTAGCTTGTTTTGGTCGCAGGTTCAGGAATGGCGAAAGAATTGCAACATTTACTTGGAGCTAACTCTGCAAATAGCACTGCTGGGTGATTTAAAAAGTAAATCGATCAATAATATAATAATGCTCTTAGCAAAAATGTTTATCTTTAATTTACAATCTGTAGAAACTGAAAATAGGAAGGTTCAGAACTTTTGTGAAACATCACAGTACAGTTGAAAAATATATTTACATTTACGTCATTTAGCAGACACTCTTATCCAGAGCTGTCAGGTGCCTTTTACTGAGGAGTGGCTTTCATCTGGCCACTCTACCATAAAAGCCAGATTGGTGGAGTGCGCCAGATATGTTTGTCCTTCTGGAAGGTTCTCCCATCTCCACAGAGGAACACTGAAGCTCTGTCAGAGTGACCATTGGGATCTTGGTCACTTCCCTGACCAAGGCCCTTCTCCCCCGATTGCTCAGTTTGGCCAGGCGGCCAGCTCTAGGAAGAGTCTTGGTGGTTCCAAACTACTTCCATTTAAGAATGATGCAGGCCACTGTGTTCTCGGGGACCTTCAATGCTGCAGACATTTTTTGGTACTCTTCCCCAGATCTGTGCCTTGAAACAATCCTGTTTCAGAGCTCTACGGACAATTCCTTTCGACCTCATGGCTTGGTTTTTGCTCTGACATGCACTGTCAACTGTGGGATCTTATATAGACAGGTGTGTGCCTTTCCAAATCATGTCCAATCAATTGAATTTAGCACAGGTAAAAACATCTCAAGCATGATCAATGGAAACAGGATGCACCTGAGCTCAATTTCAAGTCTCATAGCAAAGGATCTGAATACTTATGTGAATAAGGTATTCCTGTTTTTTATTTGGAATAAATTTGCTAAACATTCTAAAAACCTGTTTTCACTTTGTCATTATGGGGTATTGTGTGTAAATTGACGAGGATTTGTATTTATTTAATCCATTTTAGAATAAGGCTGTAGCGTAACAAAATGTGGAAAAAGTCAATAGGTCTGAATACTTTCCGAAGGCACTGTATATTTTTGTTCAGTATAGTTAGACCCCAGACCCCCCCTTAGACCACTGACAACCAGAATTAACCCTGATTAGGAAAAGGGGTGTAACAGGTGCGTGACGTCACTCCGACCCCTACCAAAATACAAATAATGACGGACAGTTTCTCTCACCTTGGATTTGAACCACGAGTAACCACCAACTTCAATGACAGTCAATTTAAAATTAAAAGACAAATCTAGCATTCCAGTGCCCAAATTACATTACCTCAGAGGAAGGCTTGCTAGCTAGCTACAGTGTTTGACTCATATCAGTCATTTTCTTGTAAAACAGCCCAGCTAGCTATTGAAATGCTAATTTGCAATGCTAGCTAGCTAATGTGTTAGCTTGACTACTTATAGACTTGGGAGCTCATGGGGGCTTCAAGAGCCAGTGGTTTAGATGATTCCACCATCGGCAACAACAGCTAGCTACTAGTTTATATTCAGCTAAATATAGCAGCAGGGCTATAAGAACTAAACCGATGGACATGGGTCATGACATTGGGTATGTAAACCTTATGTATATGTCCTTAGAAGCTGTGTGGATATAAATTCACTGCAACCTTTGATGGCTGCACCAGACCAGTTGGTGGCACTATATATATGTTATTGGCACCAGTGGCACCATAGGATACTAGAGCAATAACTTTTGAGCAAGGGAGCTTTGTCTCATGCAAATTAATGTTAGATTTCAATTATACAGACAATGTGAAATATTGTGATTATATCTTTTTAATCACATATTGTTGCCCTATTATGTGGTCTGAACGTTGTGAAAGGTGAATATTTTATTCAGGAAAATTGGAAACTGGAAGTCCTGCTGCTTGCGCAGTCAACGTATTACAGCTTTGAAAGTTTATAGAAGTATTTTGGAACACTAATGTGGAGTACAACTATGTTTGGTATAGTTTATTGATGTATTTTGGAACACTAATGTGGAGTATACCAACTATGATTCAAATCATGTAGACATCCAGATTGACTTATAGGAGCAATTGGGCTTAAGTGCCTTGCTAAAGGGCACATTGACATATTTTTCACCTAGTCGGCTCACAGATTCAAACCAGCAATCTTTTGGTTACTGGCCCAACACTCAACCACTAGGCTACACCTAGGGATTGCTTATACAACTGATATTGTGTCCTTTCTGTCATCCTATAAACCCTGTTCATTGCTGCTCATAGCTATATATTTTTTAAATATCAATGCCAAATGCAGTGGTAGAAAAAGTACACAAATGTCATACTTGAGTAAAATTAACATACATTAATAGAAAATGACTCAAGTAAAAGTGAAAGTCACCCAGTAAAATACTTACTACTTGAGTAAGTCTAAAAGTATTTGGTTTTTGTATCAAAAGTAAATGTAATTGCAAAATATACTTAAATATCAAAAGTAAAAATATAAACA
This sequence comes from Salmo salar, assembly GCF_965601325.2. Lineage (NCBI taxonomy): Eukaryota > Metazoa > Chordata > Actinopteri > Salmoniformes > Salmonidae > Salmo > Salmo salar. Next base: position 58,832,853 of record NC_138307.1, read on the forward strand.
ATTTCAAATTGCTTATATTAAGCAAACCAGACAGAACAATTGTCTAGTTTTTATTTTATTTACAGATAGCCAGAGGCACACTACAACACGCAGACATCATTTACAAATGAAGCATCAGAGGCAATATGGATGCCCAGGGATGTTCTCTTGATAAGTGTGTGAATTGGGCCATTTCCCTGTCCTGCTAAGCATTCAAAATGTAAGTACTTTTGGGTTTCAGGGAAAATGTAAAAAGTACATTATGTTCTGTGGGAATGTAGTGAAGTAAAAGTTGTCAAATATATAAATAGTAAAATAAAGCACAGATACCCCAAAAAACTACTTAAGTAGTACTTTAAAGTAGTTTTACTTAAGTACTTTAAACCACTGGACAAATGTAACAGGTAATGGCTTTGCCCCTCAAAAGTTGATAGGCCATTGTGGAGTGGATTTACAAAGGATTTAAACACGTCATATCTGATCTCTTAACCAATACGTTAGCTTTTCTCATACTAAGTTAAGAGATGTACCATAGACATACATACTGAATTTTGTTTTATTCTGACTTTTTCAAAGGTTTTCAAAAATGTTCAAGATGGAGGAAAATCTCTCTTGATGGACCTTATGGGTCCACATTTGTTCAGCATGAGGCAAGACAAAGTTTAGGATAGGATAGTTGAAAGCCAGTGCCAGAGGACCTGAGGGACCTACTGGGTACATAACTTAAATGCATGTCTGACAATCTATCCTGATGGACCTCATGGGAGCTTGAGGCAAATTTGTTCAGCATGAGGAAAGACGCCTACATACAAAGTTTCAAGTCTAGGACAAATGGAGCAGTGGATATGAGGGTTTAACCCCTCGATCACACCTACAGCATCATTCCATTTTGGTACACCAGAAGTACCTTCATTTCTGATGGAATGCTGCGCTTGCTTTGCAGCATTGCATTGCAGAGGCAGTTGCAGTGTGTTCTGTGTGGTGCATACCTTGGATTTTTGTTGCACACATGTCCAGATGTTGATGCTTACCATTTTGCGCAATGACAATTTTGCGTGACTGCCTCTGCAATGCAATGCTGCAAGGCAAACGCAGCGTTCCATTGGAAATTAATGTACTTCTGGAGTACCAAAATGCAATGATGCTGTAGGTGTGATTGAGATGTTAAACCCTCATATTCACTGCTCCAGTTGTCCTAGAGACTTGAAACTTTGTATGTAGGCATCTTTCCTCATGCTGAACAAATTTGCCTCAAGCTCCCATAAGGTCCATCTGTAACGGCTGTCGTTAGAAGAAGGGGACCAAAGCGCAGCGTGGTAAGAGTTCATAATTATTTAATGCTGAGAACACTCGAACAAAAATAACAAACACAAAAAACCAACAGTTCTGTCAGGTAACAGATAACAAAACAACTACCCACAAACCCAGGTGGGAAAAGGCTGCCTAAGTATGGTTCCAAATCAGAGACAACGATGGACAGCTGCCTCTGATTGGAAACCACACTACGCCAAAACAAAGAAATAGATAAACGAGATTGCCCACCCCACATCACACCCTGACCTAACCAAACTAGAGGAAAATAAACGTCTCTAAGGTCAGGGCGTGACACCATCAGGATAGATTGGCAGACATGCATTTAAGTTATGTACCCAGTAGGTCCCTCAGGTCCTCTGGCACTGGCCTTTTAACTATCCTAAAGCCTAGGACCAAGAGGCATGGAGAGGCAGCCTTTAGGTATTATGCCCCCAGCCTCTGGAATAGCCTGCCAGAGAACCTGAGGGAGGCCGAAACTGTGGACATATTTAAAAGAGATCTTAAAACACACCTTTTTAGATTTGCTTTTCCTTAAAGTGCTTTTTAGTCATTTTTATTGTTATTTTGTTTTTTATCCTCTTATGTTTGTTGTGTAGTAAATATTTGTATTGGTTTTTTCCTGTGAAGGACATTGGGTTGCATTCCATGTCTGAAATGTGCTGTATAAATCAAGTTTGATTTGATTTCACACTGTAGGTGTGATCAAGGCATACATTAAGTGAGACTGCTTATAACAGTACCACCTATAGGCCAATCAGTGCCATTCTGTTTGGCCAAGTTACTCATGGCATCTTGTTTCTGTGTGTCAAATTAGATTTTTTTTTTTTTACCAATGCTTGACTTATTTGACCATGCTTCACTGTGAACCTCTAATTATTCTATAACCACAGCATGGGCACACACACATAGTCTATACCTTTAACATTATGTTAGACATACAGTGAGGGAAAAAAGTCTGACCTCTGTGATTGCCAACAAGGGTTTTGCCACCAAGTACTAAGTCATGTTTTGCAGAGGGGTCAAATACTTATTTCCCTCATTAAAATGAAAATCAATTTATAACATTTTGACATGCGTTTTTCTGGATTTTTCTGTTGTTATTCTGTCTCTCACTGTTCAAATAAACCTACCATTAAAATTATAGACTGATAATTTCTTTGTCAGTGGGCAAACGTACAAAATCAAATACTTTTTGTCCCTCACTGTATATTCTTAAATAAGCACTTAGAGGTTGTGTGATTAAAATGTCATTTTTGTAAACATATATAATGGTTTTAGACACACAAAATAAAGGAGTTTAGTGATTAAATATGTAGACATCGAGTGTAGATGCATGAAGACACATTGACATTTAACATTATATATACTGTGGAGCTCCAAGGACTCGGGGTTATTGCATCCAGATTCCACGTTCAACTAGTCAACTAGCAGTGGTGGAAAAAGTACCCAATTGTCATACTTGAGTAAAAGTAAACATACCGTAATAGAATATTACTCAAGTAAAAGTGAAAGTCACCCAGTAAAATACTACTTCAGTAAAGCCTAAAAGGATTTGGTTTTAAATATACATAAGTATAGAAAATAAATGGAATTAAGAATCAAAAGTAAAAGTATAAATCATTTCAAATTCCTTATATTACGCAAACCAGACGGCAAAATGTTCTCCTTTTTTAAAAATTGATGGATAACCAGGGGCACACTCCAACACTCAGACATACAGTAATTTACAAACAAAGAATTTGTTTAGTGAGTCTGCCAGATCAGAAGCAGTAGGGATGACCGGGGATTTTCTCTTGATAAGTGTGTGAATTGTACCATTTTCCTGTCAAAATGTAATGAGTACTTTTGCGTGTCAGGGAAAATGTGTGGAGTAAAAAGTACATTATTTTCTTTAGGAATGTAGTGAAGTAAAAGTTGGCAAAAATATAAATAGTAAAGTAAAGCACAGATACCGCAAAAAATGACTTAAGTAGTACTTTAAAGTATTTTTACTTAAGTACTTTACACCACTGTCAACTAGTATAACTTGTGATTGACTCTACAATGTGAAAAGCATTACATGGATGATGGAATACAACTGAAAGAGATGGTTGTCTGAAATGTTTACGTGAAATTAACAAATGTTAGATCAGCTTTAATAGGATATGATGAAACAGAGGGGTTATAAATGGGAATTTAGATTATTTTACAACATATGACATACATTTTACCCACACAGTATATAAAAATGTTCACTTCTGCATTTGCAAATATCTGTATCAGCAAAAAATACACTTTTTAAGAGTAATACTTTGTAGTTACTGTGTTTGTTTTATTCTGTTTGAGGTACTGAATGAGGTATTGATATTGAGGTTAAAACCAGAGTTTCTGACACTGTTGACATAACCAAGTCACGTGTGCCTAAAGCTAAAGTCAAAGTCTGTTTCATACGGAACTTTTTGAGGTCAAATGTAATTAAATTAAAAGAACCAAAGGTATGACATCATTGCACTGTATTTGACTTTTGATAAGAGATTCTGGTACAAGCCATGCACTGAAACCACGTTCTCGACACTCTTAAATTCGTCATACACTCATGTATTACACATATGAGAACATTTGAGAACTTGTTCTCAACTTGCCTACCTGGTTAAAGGTGAAATAAAAAAAATAAAAAAAGATGGTCTCTAATCTTTCCCTCCAATTGGTTCTGTCTATTAAAAATAGTAAATTAACTGACTTCAGCTCCCCAGGACCAGGGATGGAGAGTTGGAGACCATTTATTTTATACCTCAGTACATTGCCCTCTACATGTTAGTTCATAGTAAAAGCTGCCAGTTCTGTTTCGCCCTATTTAACGTTCACTACAGAAATAATGTATTTTTAATGGCCAGGTATGAATGGGCAGGGCAGGTTTGCTCTCAGTCCGTTCTCTCTGATAAGGTGTGTTTGTTAACCTTCTCTCTCTACTACTTGACTCTGTAACAGTCCCATATTTCCTGGTATCCATTTACCTCACTCCATCGCTACAAGACAATGAAGGATACACACACCCTGCTCAATCTGCTTCTGCTGTTCGTGTATCTTGCAGGTAATATGATATGGAAAACACAACGTTATTTTGAGATAATATTTTGTCAAAATCTATTTTTGAGGATGCCGAATTCGGTTTGACATCAGTCAGTAAGTCTATATGTTTTGGAATCTTTCTGTTAAGCTCTATAACCATGCATATGTTCAGTGTCTGCTGAGGTTAAACTTTTGTTTGGACAACAGGCTAACATATTTGGGTCTAAGCATAATGATAGTTTTCGTGTTACATATACATTATAACGTCTTGATGATAGACTGTGAGGCTGTTTTTATGAACTTCCAGGATCAGCTGTGACCACTGATGGAGGGAAGATCAGTCCCAGTAGGTAAACCACAGACACATGACACAAACTAGTCAACGTATTATAGTATGGCAACATCATTATTTGGAGTGTTGGGTCCTCTGGATTGTACCTGTGGTAGGGCAGTAGTGCTAACAGCTAGCAGAAAACTACTGTACAGAAATGAGGGGTCCATTTGAAATGCCATGACTTTTAATTTTATTATCATTGTAGTAATTTATCCCTATTACAAGTAAATTTACACCCTGTGTGCCGAAAATCCGGTAGGCCTACATTGCCTGATTGTGCACTGTAACTTTCAGATGGTCCCTTGGAACTAACCATTTTGGGACCTGACTTTGTGACTGTGGGCGTGCCATGCAGTTTTGACTGTTACGCCCAGTGCTCTCCCTCCTGTAGCTACAGAATGAGTATCGACGGACAGATTGGGCAGAGGAACGAAGTGTTCTTCACAGCCCGGCAATGGGAGGAGTCCCTAAACCTCACATGCACTGCAAGGAATGATGACTCTGGGAGGTCCTCTACAGTAACAAAGATACTGCAGGTTTTAGGTGCATGGGTGGTTTGTTGTTTTAATGACACTTCACTTGAAATTAGAGGTGATGGTCTTTATGATATTAGGAATGGAGGGATAATTCAATGTGTTGTAATTTACTGACAAAATGTCTGAATTACTGGATTAGTGCTAGATTAAATTATTTTGCTCATGTTTTCACATTGGTCGTAGGATCTAGACTATTATCTAAATGTGTATGTGTTCCTCATTTTAGCTGGACCAAGCAACGTATCAATCACAGGCCCTGACTTGATGACCCCAGGTGCCCCACAAAGCTTCAAGTGTAACGCCAACTGTCGTCCCTCCTGCAACTACACCTGGGGGATAAAGGGCCGATGGCTCGGGGGACAGGGGAATGAGATTACCGTAACTCCCGAAGAGTTAGCCACCTCTGTTACCCTGAACTGCAAGGCCATCAACAGTGTGTCTGGGCTCTATGCCATGGAAACCAGGACAATACCTGTGACATGTAGGTTATTGGGAGATTTAGAGCTTCCTCTAACAATTGTAGATTCTTTATTGTCATTAGTGTAATGCAATTGTCCATATTCGTATCCAGGGCCGGATTAAGATATCCTAGGCTTTGTTTTTTTATAGGCCCCCTGGTTGGATATTTTTTGGGGCCTCTCAGACCCCATTGAGTCTTGGGCCCAGGGGCTTTTCAATAGCTTGATCTATCAATTAACACACTTCCCTTATCCAGTATACATTCTACATTTGATGATTAAAGAGTGATGTTGGGGTTTTGGTTGAAGTGATACTTGAACCAGCTTCTTCCTTTACTTTTTGTCTCCTATCAGTTGGTCCATCAGAGGTCCACGTCATTGGTCAAGACTCTGTTGCAGTCGGCTTCAAGTCCAAGTTTCGGTGCACTGCCAAATGCATTCCTGCTTGTGACTACTGGTGGACCGTTGATGGTCACACTGTTTATGGCAGTGAGATGGAGATGACGGTCGAGCGACATGTAAAGTCAGAGAAGATTAAGTGCTACGCTCAGAATACGGTCTCAATGAATTTTGACTTGGTAACCAAGACCGTACGGGTCGGAGGTACAGCAGAAATCTCATGATTATACATTTGAGTAACTACAGACATTAAAAAAAATATGTCAAGACAAATCAAATCCAAATCAAATGTATTTATAAAACCCTTTTTACATCAGCAGATGCCACAAAGTGCTTATACAGAAACCCAGCCTAAAACTCCAAACAGCAAGCAATGCAGATGTAGAAGCACGGTGGCTAGGAAAAATCTCCCTAGAAAGGCAGGAACCTACTGTAGGAAGAAGTCTAGGGAGGAACCGGGCTCTGAGGGGTGGCCAGTCCTCTTCTAGCTGTGCCAGGTGGAGATTATAAGAGTACATGGCCATTAAGGCCAGATTGTTCTTCAAGATGTTCAAACGTTCATAGATGACCAGCAGGGTCAAATAATAATCACAGTGGTTGTACAGGGTGCAGCAGGTCAGCACCTCAGGAGTAAATGTCAGTTGACTATTTAGTGTTCCTTTTGTAATATTTTTGTTGTTGTGTGTTACAGATGATGGAAAATCCATGGCCACACAGGCTAAACAGACTATAGACCTGCTTCTGTTTGCCTTTACACTCTCACTCTACACTGTAATATCACCATAATCCAGGAGAGAGCAGTTTTGTACAAGGATGTAAGCTTTTCTCCACATGCACATCTGAATAATTTGAAAACATGTCAGCATTATTAGACAGTGATGGAACATGTGGTTTATTGGTAAAGAACAAACAGTTCCTTCCATATCAGGATGTTAACCATATTTGCTAATGATAAGTGAACTGGAAAGGCTTGGCTGAATCTTTCAATATTAAAGCACTACGTGTGTGTGCAAGCACCATCACGTGTATAGCCTATTTGGATTAAATATTTAATAAAGACAAATTTACATTAATTTAGTAGCATGTCTTTTTTGCAATGTGTAACTTTTTCCAGACTTTGAGATGGAGTTGAAACCTGTAAGCATGCCATCTTCATGGAAGGCACAGACTTAGAAGTAATGTATTTTAAATGGTGTGCTGATGTGGACAGGCTCAAGACAGGCCAGGTCCAGCTCAACACGCCAATTCAAATACATTACTTCAAAGTCTGTGCCTTTGGGGGGAACAAAATATGTAATATAGATCTTGTTTGCTCAAATAATTTACACTCCCAATATTTGTCTACAAATGTGAAATAGTTCGGTATTGTTAGTTGAAGTGTTACTTTCACATATCGTCTGACTGATGATTTGCATTAACTTCACAACAGATGAGGGGCCCACCCTGCATCTACATGTACATTTTGATCTTGAATGTAATCAACATGAGTAAATATGAAAACACACTTGATCATGGAGTGCGATTAGTCCGCTTTTGATTATCACTGATTATATATCAGGAGTTTATTTTATTGTACATAAGAACAATCAATGTTCCAGAGAGGCAATGGTATCACCTAAACACACACCCTCTCTATCTTTTCAAGTTTTTCCATGCATAACCCTTTTATCATCTTGAATTATAGTTACATTGGTTATGATCAAAGTGAATTAATGCATTTTAAATGGGAAAATAATAAGTATCCTTTACTAATATAATTATTACACCAACAACCTCTGTATCTGCATAAGAGCTATTCTACATAATAGGATAAACAGATTAAAACATGTTTGCACACTTTCTTTTGTCTGTAACCTTCACCTGTCTGAATGGACGAGAATCAAACAAAGTGAATGCTCCCTAGCTCAGAGACATGACACTTGGCAGTATCAAAAGGCTCAACCGCAGTAGATAAATGCCTATGAACACAAGAAACTAGCACGCACGTCCTAACCAGAACAGAATGCCGTGAAGCTGATTACCCACATAAAGGTCCAAACACTAGCGGCGCTTTGCTGGCACTGTTGGATAATGTCCTGTTTTTGAATTGGTTCCTGATAAGATTGTCAGACTGTTTTTTTCCGGAGGTATAAGGGGAGAACAGCTCTTGTTGTTCTTGCATTTCACAGCTCTTGCATTTCAGCCACTTAGTCGCCCGGATCTCGGCAGCAGAACCATGGTTCTCCTCTGCACATTTAGTCTGCCTCTGCTGCTCACCTGCCTGGCAGGTAAGATAACACATACAACTCAATCTGTTAGTGTTGAGGTCAAATCTACTTCAAGTCAGGAATTACATTTTCTCATGCACATTTGTAATGGAAAAAAAAATATCGGAATTTTTCTGAATTGTCAAAGTAGCGAATAAGAATGAAAATCCAAACGTTTTAAACAGGGTAGTGCCTGCATGTAATGTGTAGCTAGGGCCTAGGTCATATAAATGTGTTATTAATGCTTTATAAGATAGTTCATGTAAAGTGAACCATTGTGATGGCATGGGATTCTTTTTCTTTCTGTGTTTCTGTAGGAACACTTGCCAGTGAGAGAGAGCAGGGCAGGACATCGGAGGAAACCACACCATGTAAGATACATTAGGTTTCTGGCATCATTTCTAAGTATACAAAATAAATGTATGCCAAAAAGCTATATGCATTAATCACCCATTGTTTATCCTTACACTAACATTATAACATTATGGTGAACAATAAAAAATGTAAATCCACTTCGTCCTAATTTTTTCACATTATGTTTATGACTCAGGCGCTTGTTTTCCATTCTGTCAGATGGGCCGTCCTTTGTGGAGATCAGTGGGGTGAACACAGTGACGGTGGAAGTTCCCTATGGCTTCCAGTGTTCAGCCAATTGCTTCCCAACCTGCACCTTCACCTGGACCAGAGGAGGACTCACCACCCAGGGCCCAGAGCTCAACCTCCAGCTGAAGGAGCAGGTTCCTCCACAGGTCCTGATCTGTATGGCTATAAACCCCACCACTGGGAAGTCAGTGACGGTCAGAAAAACAGTCAACGTGACGTGTAGGCTACTTATAATCAGTTTTCATCAATCTAAACCAATATTTAGAAATCATACCATGCCAACAGATGTTATGCTTTTGTGTCTCTGTACTGCACATCCAAAGTTTGTGGAGCTCTGTTCTACACTCTCCAACCTAATTCACCCAAGAACAATTATCTATTTTCTACCTGGACCGTCCAATATAAAGATCACAGGTCCTGATACACTGTCCAGTGGAGTGACGTCCAACTTTTCCTGCTCTGCTGATTGCTACCCGTCCTGCTTCTACACCTGGACAATTAGTTTTGAAGCACAAAGCACAGTGACCACCAAATATGGTCAAACCATCTGTCACACCTGACTCCTGGGAGATTGCAGAGGAATTGATCTGTGATGCTCAGGACACTGTCTCACTCCTATACATCTCAACCTATGTCACACCTTACGTGGCCCGTGAGTGGAATTTTTGTCATTTTTTTCAACTTTGGAGTGGTCCATTGAAGTCGCATTGGATAATTATTACTATACTATGTTAGTCATATATTCTGTGTACACTGCATTTTTAGAAAGCTCTAAGAGTTTATAATCACTTAAACACATAATCAAGTGTTTACTTCCACCTCTTCCCAGGCGGACCGGGGGCCATTTTGATCACGGGTGCCAGCTCAGTGACAGTAGGAGACACAACTTTGTGTGCTTTGTTGACTGCACCCCCTCCTGTAACTTTACCTGGATATTCAATGGAAAGATCTTCAATGGCGACGAGATCCATTTGCCCATCTTCCATAGGGCGATAAGCCCATGGTTGCCAGTAAACTGGTGGTTACTGTTGATGATTACAGGCAAAATGAGGTACTGACGTGTGAGGCCAAGAATGTTGCCTCAGGGGTCACTGCTATTAGCAGCAAGATCCTGAGCATCACTGGTAAGTCATAGTTTTTGTGACAAAAGACTTGTCACAAGCCAATATTTAGAATCAGATGTTTGAACGTGAAAGCCCACCATTTTTGTAAAAGCCAACTCAAAGTATTTAACTTGGTATCTCTCTGAAAATAAAATGTTCCTCGTTCTTTCTGTCCTCTTCACCTCTTTTCCACTCCCCTGTCTTCCAGATCCTATCTCTGTACAGCCGGTGTCCCAGGACAAGCCCTTGGCACACCAGCCCTTCTCACTGCAGTGTGTGGGCTCTCAGAATTCAGCCTCCATTTTGTGGTTAAAAAATGGCCTCCCTGTAGCTGTGTCCGGCAGGGTCAGTCTCTCCCCCAACAATATCACTGTGTCTTTTAGTCCTCTGCTCCAGTCTGATGGTGGCCTGTACCAATGCATCGTTTCTCAGGGGGGAGCACCCATCAAAGGGTTTGGGTACCAACTGAATGTAAATTGTGAGTATGCAGAGATGAATTCTATTTATACAGTCATTTTTGCTCACCATACACCGGTATTTCAAGAAAGATCATAAAAGACATCCAGTTATTATTTACAGGAGCAATTAGGGGTTAAGTGCCTTGCTCAAAGGCACATCAACAGAACCCTTAGGCTACTTGCCACCCCTATGTGTGTGTGTGTGTGTGTGTGTGTGTGTCTGTATATATACTGCTCAAAAAAATAAAGGGAACACTTAAACAACACATCCTAGATCTGAATGAAAGAAATAATCTTATTAAATACTTATTTCTTTACATAGTTGAATGTGCTGTCAACAAAATCACACAAAAATAATCAATGGAAATCCAATTTATCAACCCATGAAGGTCTGGATTTGGAGTCACACTCAAAATTAAAGTGGAAAACCACACTACAGGCTGATCCAACTTTGATGTAATGTCCTTAAAACAAGTCAAAATGAGGCTCAGTAGTGTGTGTGGCCTCCACGTGCCTGTATGACCTCCCTACAACGCCTGGGCATGCTCCTGATGAGGTGGCGGATGGTCTCCTGAGGGATCTCCTCCCAGACCTGGACTAAAGCATCCGCCAACTCCTGGACAGTCTGTGGTGCAACGTGGAGTTGGTGGATGGAGCGAGACATGATGTCCCAGATGTGCTCAATTGGATTCAGGTCTGGGGAACGTGCGGGCCAGTCCATAGCATCAATGCCTTCTTCTTGCAGGAACTGCTGACACACTCCAGCCACATGAGGTCTAGCATTGTCTTGCATTAGGAGGAACCCAGGGCCAACCGCACCAGCATATGGTCTCACAAGGGGTCTGAGGATCTCATCTCGGTACCTAATTGGCAGTCAGGCTACCTCTGGCGAGCACATGGAGGGCTGTGCGGCCCCCCAAAGAAATGCCACCCCACACCATGACTGACCCACCGCCAAACCGGTCATGCTGGAGGATGTTGCAGGCAGCAGAACGTTCTCCACGGCGTCTCCAGACTCTGTCACGTCTGTCATGTGCTCAGTGTGAACCTGCTTTCATCTGTGAAGAGCACAGTGCGCCAGTGGCGAATTTGCCAATCTTGGTGTTCTCTGGCAAATGCCAAACCTCCTGCACGGTGTTGGGCTGTAAGCACAACCCCCACCTGTGGACGTCGGGCCCTCATACCACCCTCATGGAGTCTGTTTCTGACCATTTGAGCAGACACATGCACATTTGGGGCCTGTTGCAGGTCATTTTGCAGGGCTCTGGCAGAGCTCCTCCTGCTCCTCCTTGCACAAAGGCGGAGGTAGCGGTCCTGCTGCTGGGTTGTTGCCCTCCTACGGCCTCCTCCACGTCTCCTGATGTGCTGGCCTGTCTCCTGGTAGCGCCTCCATGCTCTGGACACTACGCTGACAGACACAGCAAACCTTCTTGCCACAGCTCGCATTGATGTGCCATCCTGGATGAGCTGCACTACCTGAGCCACTTGTGTGGGTTGAGACTCCGTCTCATGCTACCACTAGAGTGAAAGCACAGCCAGCATTCAAAAGTGACCAAAACATCAGCCAGGAAGCTTAGGAACTGCGAAGTGGTCTGTGGTCCACACCTGCAGAACCACTCCTTTATTGGGGGTGTCTTGCTAATTGCCTATAATTTCCACCTGTTGTCTATTCCATTTGCACAACAGCATGTGAAATTTATTGTCAATCAGTGTTGCTTCCTAAGTGGACAGTTTGATTACATAGAAGTGTGATTGACTTGGAGTTACATTGTGTTGTTTAAGTGTTCCCTTTATTTTTTTGAGCAGTGTATATGTTTACAAGCTAATCATAAAGATATTTCATGACATTTTCCAGATGGACCAGTTCAAGCTGTTATCATCCAATCTGGCAAAGGCCCAGTAGGTAAAGCCCTGTATCTCCTGCCTGGATCAAAGACAGCACTTCAGTGTTCGGCCCTGTGCTACCCCACCTGTACCTACATCTGGATATACAAGGGGAGGCTGGCAGAGATGAACACCTTCTCCCTCACACCTGAGACCACCATGGACAGAGGACCCCTCAGCTGTGTGGCTTACAACTCAGTGACCAATGACAACAGCACTGTTAATACCTCAGTTGTGTTACTTGGTGAGCAGCAGTTAGATTGTATTTGTCAAAACATATTTCTATGCAGACCTTGAAACGGTGTTGTCTTGTCACTGTCGTATGAAGTATAAAAAGAGGTAGTGCAGAACGAACGAGCCATTCTAGGTCTAATGTTGACCTTTCTTTCAGATGGACCATCTAACGTGACCATCTCAGGACCAGGTGCCCTAGAGGTAGGGGTCAAGGCCAGCTTCAAGTGTATTGCCCAGTGCTCTCCCTCTTGCAGCTACACCTGGAGTGTGTATGGTCGGACCATGCACGGCAGCGTGGTCGATTCAACTGTTACGTGGCCACTGAGTCTTTCAGCTGCGAGGCACACAACACAATCACCAGGAAGACAGCCACAGCCAATGAGACACTCAGTGTCACAGGTATGGTCAAACTACTATGATCCATCAATTTAATTGTTGGTCTTATAACACTTTCTACTACTCTATTCAACTGGGCACGGCATCTCGAGTAATACTTCTCATGCAACCGGCCACAGTTATTGCCATAATCGTAATTTTAGTAGAATAATTTTTTTTCTCTTTTGTAATGTATCATTATGCACGTTTAAAAATGTGCTACAACAAACCTAATGAATACAATACAGCTTTGGTGAAACACACGTCTCAATAATTAATAGTTAACTGCTTGGAACTTTTGGAAATTAAGCTTCTCTTGACCGTGCCGTCTTGCTTGTAAAATGATCACCAACTTCACGAAAAACTGCTATTGGGTAAACTATTGAGAAAAAAAATTGATTCCCCCCGTGCTAAAATATAGGTATTAAGACAATTGACACTGTTTTTAGTTCACGCTTATTCTCCATAATTGTCAGTTACACGCTAATACAATTATCGTGCCAGCTATTAACATTTCGCCCCTTACTCCCAAAGAGTCTCACTGGTGTGGATGTTGAGAACAGTCAAGAGAAGAATTCCATTCAATGGCAGTGGGGCAACAATGCAATCTAACAGTGTCTTTATTATCTTGTACTGCTGTCTGGAAAATGTGTGCTTTGTTAATGCAGTTTGACAGACTTTCTGTAATTGGTTTATTTTCCACATAGTGTATACTTTCTTGCCAACCTCTTAGTCCACGTGTAGACGTCTTAGTCTACACTAAAACCTATATTTTACAGTTAACATGTGAAAATGCTACTTGCTGAAAAGTGTCATCTCCGTATCTGCACTTTCAGTGATAATCAAAGATTGTCAATTTATTAGGTATTCACACTCATTTACTGCAATTAATGTCTTGAACATGAGATGTATGGTCCTGGACAGAAGAATTAAAAAGAACAAAAATATTTTTCCTTTATTCATAGTTCAGTTCTCCTGGCTTTCTGAGAGTGGCAGATGCATATTTGAACTATTACCCATAATGGTTCTGTTGGGCCGCAGTCAGATAGAACATTCTTGTTTTGGCCATGCATAGTAACTACTGTTCTAATATAAGGATAGACCTTCCAATATGGCAGCCAAAATTAAGTGATGCATTGTTGCGTACATACAGCAATGTTTAGATTAGTAACATGTACTAGAGCATTGAAAAACACTACTTCAATCGATTGCTTCCTGAAGTAAACACCAATTTTGCTCTCTGTGGTAATGTCCATTTTTAGGGTTCTGCACTCACATCACACTCCATACTTCTTTTGCAGGGCTCCTACTGATGTGTCCTCAAGTCCAGCTTGATGAAGAAAGTCAAACAATTCTTGTAGAACTAGAAAAAACAAAAAGTTTGCAGTTATCAATGTCGTATAATAATTTCGCATTTGGGTTAAATAATGTAATCACAAACTGTGCCAGATCGGTACCTTTCTTCTCAGGGTTGGACATGAACATGACAGCCATGTCGAACCGCCTCACACCGGCCAGATTCCTGAGGATCTCCAGTATGACAGGTGGCTCTTCCTTCCTTAATTTGATAAAGACAATGTGATAACACAGTCACATTTCTTGTAAGAGCCATAACAGTCATAATGGCATGGTATTTGTACAGTACTTACTTGATGTAGAAGCCTTGTAACGTCCTTAGAATCTGATTGAGCATGTCTGGTTCAAGAGAGCTCTGGAAGATCTTTGCGTAAGCCTGAGGCTGGATTTGCTAAAACACAGACACACAACAAATAAACATCAGTCCTTAGTGGCATCTACATGTTTTTCTCAGCAGAAAAGACAAATCTCATTGTATGGTGATTTTTTAGTGTACAAATAGAACTCCAAACAAGAGATCAGGTCTCTGTTGAAGAATAGATGATCACAATAAGATAGGCTATATCTTATCAGTAGGTCACATGTCATTAGCAACCATTTTGTATAGGCTATAAATAAAAGGTTACATAAAAAAGGACATTAATAACCCATATTGTTTATTTATTTCCCCCTTTGAACTTAACTATTTGCACATATGACATTGAAATGTCTATTCTTTTGGATGTGTAATATTGTTTTTCATCATATTTTAATTCCACACCCACCTTCAAATACTTGTAGATGACTTCAGGGCCATTTCCAATCTTCCTTAGGTCTGCCTCTAGCTGGAAGCTGTTGGTGGGGGCAGGAGGTATGACCTCAGTTGAGGGTGTAGCAGGCGGTTCTGTTGGTTCACTGACAGTTGCCTCCCTGTGCTTCTGTGTCTGTGCTCTCACAGCATACCCCTCATGCCCTCTGAAATAAGAAAACAGCTTCATCAGTGGTGCTATTATCAAAAGCCTAACTTCACAAAAGTTATATTCAAAACTAACTAAAAACATGCATCAACAAAATCCTCAAGCCGTACGGCTTGAGATTAAGCAATTGAACAATATCTCTTACTTGACAGGGGAATGCGAGGGGACGTTTGATATTTCTTCAATCTTCAGGATCTTAGTTCTGGGGGAGGTAGAGGGAGGCGAGGCCTGACCCTCTCTCACAGTGTCTGCGATGGAGGTGGTCTTCTGGGGCCTAACACGGGGGGCTGTGGTTGAAGTCAACACAGCCGAGGACTCCTCCTGGACCAGGATCTTTCCACAAACCTCTTCAATGTCAACGCTCCTCAATGGCTTCTGAGATAAGGAAATCCAATTGGCACACAACAATGTTCCTATCTTTCAAGCCAAGTTTAGAAACAGCCTACCAAAAATATTTTCCTGTTTTATCTGAGTGACTCACGGTTGACTGCAGGTGAGGTGGTTTGTTAACTGGCTGTACTGTTCTCCGCTGTGCATGCTCTTCTGTTGCCAGCAGCCCACTGGTGCCCATGTCCTAAGAGCAGAGAGAGGCTATGTCAATGATTTGTCAACAAAGACAACAGGTGTAAGAACATTAACACAAAAACCATAGTGAGCATGGAACCACATACGTACAATTGCAATCTTCTTAATTTCATGAAATGCCTGCTTGTTTCCTGGTTCCAGCTTCAGGACCTCCTCAAAATCTACAATAAAAATACATGACATAAACAGTTGATGACTACTGCTACCATTCACACAAAGACTTTAACCTGCTCAAGGTAGTTACATAGAAACATGCCTAGCCTATACAAAATGGTTGCTAATGCCATGTGACCTAATAAGATATAGCCTATCTTGGATGCCTGTCTACTGTACCTTCTTTAGCTTGTTTGAGCAGTCCCAGAGCAGCCCTGGCTGTCCCTCTGCGGGCAAAGGCCTTTGAATAGGTGCCATCCAGGGCTATTGCTTTACTGCAGTCCTCCTCAGCCTCTTTATATCTAAGGAGAGAATCAAGCTTAAATCAATGTACAGCTTTGACAGAATTTACACTTACCCAATACTCTTATCCTGCCTTCCCTGCTGCTTACCTCTGCAGCTTTAAGTAAGCCATGGCCCGGTTGGCAGGCAGGAGGATGTTGGTGCTGTCCGCTTCCATGCCCTTGGTGTAGTACTCTACTGCTGCCTCATACTTCCCCTCTTTGAAATATGCATTCCCCTGAGAGTCAAGGTTTAGTGTCGTGGTAACAATTTAAAAACAATGCACTTAAAAACAGACAAATAGCATGCTGTAGTACACCTGTGGTATGTCTTCAGCGCTGCAGTGTCTCAGAGTCACTGGGTAACTGGTACCCAATATGTAGCAGGCCTACTCTAACATCAAAAGATAAGTGTAGCTGGTGGCTCTACCCTGTCTTTCTGCACCACCGCCTCCTGTCTCCTCTGCTGTTCCTCCATGAGTTGCTGTTGCATGACGTCCACCACAGGTGGTGTCACCACTGCAGCCTCTGGGCTTTCTGCCTTTCCACCCAGTTTAGCAATGACCTACCGATAAGAGGAGAGGTTAGAGTGGATCAGGGAGGGGGATACAGAGGTACAGTAGTAAATCCAACACCAGTTAATGTCTCACCTCTTTGCATTTCATCACTTCATTCTGTGCCTCCAGGTTCCCAGGATCCAGCTTGAGAACCATTACATAATCTAGTTATGTAGAGGAAGGAAGCAGAAATGGTTTTTAAGTGACCTATTATAAGATGATACATCATATAAAAACTATACATCCTCTGCTGGCATTCTACCCATTTGAAAACAAGTTTTGTTGTGTTACCATTACTCCTCACCTTCTAGGGCAGATTCATAATTTTGCAGGGCGAATCGAGACGCTCCTCTTTGTGCAAATGCTTTGAAGTAGTTACTGTCCAGAGCAATGGACAAGTTGCAGTCAGACTCGGCAACAGCAAACCTGACGGACAGAGAAATATGAATTCTAACGTTAATGTTGTCTTTTAAAATGTTACATATGTTGCTTATTTCCTTACATGTTGCTTACTTCTTGAGTCTGAAGAAGCAGGCAGCTCGGTTTGTTGGCAGAACGGGGTTATAAGGGTCTGCGCCCATGCCTCTGGTGTAACACTCAATGGCATCATCATACTTCCCTTCTTTGAACAGCTGACTACCCTGAAAAACAATTGTCAAATTCAGTAAAGCAAATATAGGTTTTTGCAATCTATATATTCAACAAAGTAGTAACATTTACTGACTACAGGTGACTTACTGACTGAGTATTATTGACTACTACCCTCAACGACTGGTGATAGTTGCTAACGAGGCCCCGATGGTGGTATACTATATGGGTAATTTTCTAGGATTTCAGAGGCAACTTTCTAGTCCTACAGACATCTAAATCACAGCATACTGCAAACAAATGACCAGTTTGCAAGTCTGTTCCTTGAATTGACCTTCAATGGTGGTCATTGTATCATCATAATAATAATAATAAGTCATATTTTAAAATGACAACATTTACATGAGAAATCATATTTCTGTATGTCTGTCAGGTTTGCTGTGGCTGAGTCTGACTACAATACTATGAGTGCGAAGCCGTACTTTCTCCTTCTCAGCAAGCGCCTTGTCTTGGTCAGTAGCAGGAACCCCAGAATCCTCAGACTCAGAGTCATTGGACTCAGCACTGTCCTCTTTATCCATGGACTCCAATACCTTGTCCTACCAGAAGACAAAAAAAAATAATCCCCAAAAATGTTTAGTGTAACAGCAAGCAGTACATTCTGTTTAGCAGGGTGCACTGCTGCCATTCAGTTTAAAACCATAGACTTAGTTTAAACTCACTATTGAAATCAAACGAGAAACAGGCAAGATCCACCTAATCCATTACCACATCAAATTTGTCCCATGACTGATCGTCATGAGACTTTATCCTGCGTGCTTGTTTTGGTTCAATCTTTGCATTGTTGTCTGATGCCTTCTTTTTCTCTCTCTTCTTTTTGTAGTCCTTGTTTCGCACTGGTGGGAGGCTTTTCTAAGGCAGGAATACATAGTTCAGGATCTTTATAACATAGCACAATCTCAACTCTATAGCTAAACATAAAACATACACATTTTCAAGTGTTACATACTTGAGACACGCCAACGCTCCCAGTTCTTAGTTGCTCATCCTTCCTCTTTATGTCAGTTTCCCAGCTGTCAAGATCTTTCATGAAGTTATGCAGGTCCTCTGCATTTTGTCGCATTTGCAGTTGGAGTTCAATGGCTTTGTTTTCAGACATGCCTACCTGTCAAATACATTGAATATTCTAGCTTGACAAAACAAGAGATAGGATCACTTTCATTTAATGTTATTCAGCGAGCTATACATCTAGTCAACGGGGACAGATAAATAAAAACACTAACTTAGTTAACTAACAGTCAGTTCTTTATTGACGTTACTCAAACTGTGGAGCTAGTAACATCACGCTACTGTTGACTAACTACTATAACACCAAGGAGTAATTAGCTAGTTAGCTAACGTTAGTCACGGCTGTCTCGCAGAAGCAGCAATTTATAGCTAGCTAGTTGCCTAAGCTAACGCAACGCTTTTAACGAGTTACGACCTGCATATAAGAGCTGATTACATTAGAATATTTGAGTACCTGTCCCTTGCGTCCCAAATCGATTGTAATTTATCAGTTTAAGTTTAAACGAGGCTTACTAGCATTTAATGTTAGCTACAAACTATCGCCATACTGTCGTTTTCTGTTTGTGTTCGGCGCCATGACAGCATGTCTTCTTCTTCGACGACGAGGTTTAACGGCGGTTGGCATCCAATAAATGTTGCATTACTGCCACCTACTAGACTGGAGTACTCCCCTATACTTTGCTTTAAAAATTTAACAAACACTACACTCACAAAAAAATAAAACCACGCTACTCCAGTATTTAAATCTATTTAGTCCTTCCTCAGCTCAACAACCTGAAAGGATTGGACGACACCACCACTTAACACACCCTGTAACTCTTCGGATGTCAAGTCTCGCACATCCAAATACCTCTCTGCAGCTGCCACCACAACCTACATTTTCTACGACTTACGTTCCATCCCTGCAGTACAGTTGATAACCATTGCTATAAATGCTAAAAATCTAAATCGTACTGAAAAATATATCACTTGCTGGCCTATACCTCTGTACTGGTACAGATCTACTACTCACACCACTCCTCTCAGGAGCTGTCCCATTTCACCCATCTTCCTCTACTTTCTTTACTGCCTCAGCATATGACAACTTTTTCACTACTCTAACCGTGGAAACCTCAACCTGTCTTTCTCGCACGGGACATTTCTGAGCCACAGCCCCATGGTCACCCCTACAATTAACACATACCACCACTTTCCCCAATGTTACACGTTCCTTTGTCTCATGCCCTTCTGCACACTTCTCACACATAGGAACCTCCATTCTACACACTGCTGCCACATTTGTACTTATTTTTATTTCACCTTTATTTAACCAGGTAGGCCAGTTGAGAACAAGTTCTCATTTACAACTGCGACCTGGCCAAGATAAAGCAAAGCAGTGCGACAGAAACAACAGAGTTACATATAAACAAACGTACAGTCAATAACACAAAGGAAAATAAAAATATGTACAGTGTGCGCAAATGTAGAAGAGTAGGGAGGTAGGAAATAAATAGGCCAGAGGGGGAAAATTATTTGCATGCCCATATGCTTGACACCTGTAACAACATAATGCATTTGGCACAAAAGCTAGTACAGGATAACGTATATATCCTAACATCACTGTCGGGCAAAGACTCAAAATCAGAACTCAAAAGAACAGACAATGACGCTTCTATTTAAACCACTCACGACACCCTGTCTGTGTCGCACCAAACGACGAGCATCACAAACATCGGGAATCTTCCCCTTCAGTTGATCAACTTTTACATGTACTGCTACTCCAGTAATCGCTCCTTTCAATGGCACCCATTTCTTGCGAGCAAAACTATTTACATTTCTTGCCCACATTCCGTTTAACGTGGAGCGCTTTCTCCCTCTGACCAGCAGAAACAAACAATTATCACAAGACCACTTCTGGTTACCTTCACCGATTCCACAGCACCCAACTCTGTTTTCACCCACCCTGAAACCACAAATGGATCAGCGAAAAGACAAGGGTCCCCTTTTCCCAAAAACTCCACTCCTACTGTCAGACTCATCTTTATCCTGACCCTCGGTGCAAGCCTCGACTCTGAGAACTTCACCTCCGATACTTCAACCTCATTCACTTCCATTTCTCCTCAGCTTACTCTTTCTACCATTCTTCTTTAACAGACCATCTCCCTTTCCCCCGCCATTTTTAACCATCTCTCTCAGTATTCCAAGTATACTGCACCTGTACACAGCCCATCTATAATTTAGCCCAAACTACTACCTCTTCCCCTACTGTATTTATTTATTATTTTTGCTCCTTTGCACCATATTATTTATATTTTAAATTTGAACTTTCTTCAAATTATAAATCTACCATTCCAGTGTTTTACATGCTATACTTTATTTACTTTGCCACCATGGCCTTTTTTGCCTTTACCTCCCTTATCTCACATCATTTACTCACATTGTATATAGACTTATTTTTCTACTGTATCATTGATTGTATGTTGTTTTACTCCATGTGTAACTCCGTGTTGTTGTAGGTGTCGAACTGCTTTGCTTTATCTTGGCCAGGTCGCAATTGTAAATGAGAACTTGTTCTCAACTTGCCTACCTGGTTAAATAAAGGTGAAATTAAAATTAAAATAAATACATCTCCTTATGATAATAGTGCACTTCTTCTAACATACATATTGTTCTTGCCTTCTCAAGGGACGCCATTTAACCGGCTGTCACAATCGCCATACAATCAGCACGAACCCCTCGGGATGTAGCGCTCAATTTATAAAGCAGCTGCTTCATCTTGAGGTTCTTCTTCATGAAAAGCTACCGTGACACTTTTCCATTTCAAATAAGCGCGCTGCTCCTCCAACCACCATCCATGGTCTCGCGTCATCCGACTCTCCCTTTGACAGCATCTCCCAGCAGCCTTTGCGTTTTCTTCTATACCGAACGTGCACGCAGTCAATGTCACTTGCCAATGCATGGAGTAATGTGTTTCAATAAACCTTGTTTGTAATTATATTACAAAAAGCAAATGTATTTTCTGTAACTAGCTAGCAACAATGTTGTTGCAGACATTAATTGAATCTTTCACCTCTGGCTTACAAGGTGAAATTAGTTTATACTGGATATTCTGTTTTCTCTTGTCAATAGCTATTGATCCAAGCATGCCTTGACTATGAAATTGGTGTATTCTGAATCAGCATGGGTGGATAGAAAAAAGGTGTGGATTTTTCTCCATACATCTCTTTCTCTCATATATATATATATCATATATCATATAAAAAACAGTATATCATTATCATAGTCATGGCACGCCGTGTGAGAGCTATTGATGATTGAAATAGGAATATCCAATATAAACTAATTTGACCTCGATCTGGTTTACCACGTGATTTGAAAAACAGACCGACCTCTCGTTGCTAGGCTGTGCTTGTTCCTAGAAGCAAAAGTATATATTTTAGAAACAATTCTCATGCAATGGCTCAAACTGAACAGCAAGAAGATGACTATGGATATAACCTATTCCCGGAAAGGAATTCTGGAAAGTTCCAAAAGGGATCGATAGCAGAAAGCTTGTTCACTTTCAATCACAAATGTCAGGTTATGCTACAATTCGCAATGGAAACAAGTAAGCTAACAGGCTAGCAAGCTGATATGTCTGTCATCCTCAAATATATCGCATGGCAATAGTTAGCTAGATGACCGTGTAACCATTGATGCCGTGTTTACATTTGTCATATACGTCATAGCCATGTTTCTAGCAAGCTTAGCTAGCCAGCTATCGTTGAACAGTAAAGAGACTGTCATGAGTAAGCCAGTTAGCTATACGCTAGTTGTTGAATGACCTGATTGCTGTCATGGTGTATAACCGATTAGGCCTAATCTCATTCTATCTCCCTTTCAGGTCCATATGCAAAGCTTCTCCTTGGAGCCATGAAAAGCTCAGGATGGTAAGTGTCAGCCAGCCACTATCCTCATCAATCACAACTCAACACAGCTGTCAGCTGCCATAATTCTTCTTCTTCCTCCTATCAGTTACCGGCAGACTAGACAAGTAATGCGTATTGCTGCCTTTCTCAGGCTGGAGAGTGAAAAACACACTTCATTATATAAATAGCCTAGGTGCAAGCCGATGGAATAAAGAAACCACAACAGCTTCCTTTCTATTTTGCTCCGCCTGTCATTTGAGCCCAAAATAGTTACAAGCGAAAATGTGGTTACACCCAATTTAGTCAGCTCACAGAAAAATATCCTCCTATCCTCAGCATACTGTCTGCTATAACAGAACATGCGTCACAGTCGTACAGTCTCTTCCTCCCCACATTCGTCACACTTGCCATCTGGGTGTTTCTCCACTAACAATAACCCACTTCCCAATCCACAATGCCCCAACCTCCCCACTTCTTCCACCCATCCCAATGCTCACACTAGTGCTATCATTTCAGCAGAGAAGACTGAAACTCCATCAGACAACTGCCTCCCCTGATGTATCTGAAACCAGGAACATGTATCCCAAACTCTGCTCTCCCACTGCCTGGTTTCTTTGATCCATCTGTGAATGTGTAAGTAGGGACCCCCAGGCCCACGGCAGATGGGCCTCAACCACCAGAGAAGGCTCTCTACAGTCCTTAGTCCTTATTACATCAAGAATGGTCATGTTAACATCAGGCTCTGGCAACAGCCTCAGAGGAACACGCAGACAGGGACCCCCCCCACTTCCAGACCTCCCATTCCTGACTCCTACCCCTCATTCCTGCACTTGGGTCAGATAGCTTGGCCTACCTCTTCTCACTCCAGTTCCCTCTCCCCATTCCCATGCCTCTCCCAACAGACATCTTGCAGGGTGAGATGATACATGCCCCTGCACTTTCATCCCATAGCGCATGGCCAGCTTAGCTAGTTGTAGCCTCAACGGGACCTCCTCCATTTCAGTCAACAACGCAGGGATAGGGGTAGTTTGAAATGCCCCACAGCACAACCGCAGCGCAATTGCCTGTACCACATCCAACATCTGTAGTGTTGTAGCTGCCGCCGACCCAAATGCCATAGTCCATAGTCCAGCACTGAGCAGATCATTGCTTGGTAAATCATTTGTATGGAGCTGATGTCTGCTCCCCAAGATATCCTGGACAGGCACCATATTATATTAATAACTTTACTGCACCGTTCAAAAACAATTATTCCCCACATGGATACTCTAGGTCATTCACTTCCAACCAAACCTACATGAATTTGAATGCCTTGACCCGTTCCAGCAGTCAACCACACATTTTAAAACCCTTACATCACCTTCCTTCTTTTAAATCCCCAAATTACAAACTTGGTCTTTGCTGCTTAAATTCTAAATCCCCACTTATCTGCCCTATCCACCACCTTTTCCATTGCCTCTTGCACCTTCTGGACCACAAACAGGATATTCCTTCCTCTTTTCCAGAGCGCCCCATAATCGGAAAACAGGGAAAGGCCAAAACCAGGCCCAACATCCTGGAACATGGCATTCACCATTTATGTTAAACAAAATTGGACTAATTACACTTACCTGCGGTGTCCCATTCTCTATCCCCACTAACTCAGAATAAGCTCCACCAACTTCGACCTGTGTGGTCCGGTTCTTGAAGAAATCCTGGATCCAATTAAACAGCAACCACTCACCCCAGCAGAATATAGCTCCAGCAGCAGTCCCCCTTTACAGAGCATGTCGTATGCCTTTTCAATGTCCAGAAACAACACCACCACTCCCTCCTTGTTGGCCAGCGCCTTCTTTATATCACAGTCCATAGTACACCGTCCTAACCTAAAACCACTCTGGTACGAGGAAAACATACATTTACTCTCAAACATATGTACTAATCTGTCTGTGACCATTCTTTCCATTACTTTTAACACAGTACAGAGGTCAACGCTATGGGTCTGTATGAACCCGGGTGTGATGCTTCTTTTCACGGTTTTACAGTTGGTACCACTAAGGCATGTTTCCGCAGTGCTGGTAACACCCCTTCTTCTCACGCTGTATTCATTAACGCCAGTACCACCTCCAGTACCAAATCATCCAGGTGTTTAAGTTGCTCATAGCATAGCCCATCCATTCCCGGGGCTGTGTTTCCTCCTTGTATCTCAGCTCATTCATTGCAAAAAACACGTTACTCGGGTCTAGCTGCCATAATGCTCGGGTCTAGCTGCCATGACACTGATTTATTGTACACTGAACAAAAATATAACGCAACATGTAACAATTTCAGATTTTGCTGAGTTACAGGAAATCAGTCCATTTAAATGCATTCATTAAGCCCTAATCTACAAATGTCACATGACTGGGAATACAGATATGCATGCATCTGTTGGTCACAGATAGCTTTTTTTTTTTAAAGGTAGGGGCGTGGATCAGGAAACCAGTCAGTATCTGGTGTGACCACCATTTGCCTCATGTGTCGTGCCTCATCTCCTTTGCATAGAGTTGATCAGGCTGTAAATTGTGGCCTGTGGAATGTTGTCCCACTCCTCTTCAATGGCTGTGTGAAGTTGCTGGATATAGGCGAGAACTGGAGCACCCTTTTGTACACGTTGATCCAGAGCATTCCAAACATGCTCAATGGGCGTCATGTCTGGTGAGTATGCAGGCCGTGGAAGAACTAGGACATTTTCAGCTTCCAGGAATTGTGTACAGATCCTTGCGACACGGGGCCATGCATTATCATGCTGAAACATGAGGTGATTGCAGCGGATTAATTGCTTGACAATGGGCCTCAGAATCTCGTCATGGTATCTCTGTGTTCAAATTACCAACGATAAAATGCAATTGTGTTCGTTGTCCGTAGTTTATGCCTGCCCATACCATAACCCCACTGACACCATGAGGCACTCTGTTCACAATGTTGACATCAGCAAACCACTTGCAAACCACACGGCACTACACACGCTCCCTGCCATCTGCCCGGAACAGTTGAAACTGGGATTCGTCCGTGAAGAGCACACTTCTCCAGCGTGCCAGTGACCATCGGGGTGAGCATTTTCCCATTAAAGTCAGTTATGACGCTGAACTTCAAAACCTTGGTGAGGACAACGAGCACGCAGATGAGCTTCCCTGAGATGGTTTCTGACAGTTTGTGCAGAAATTCTTCGGTTGTGCAAAACCCATGTTTCGTCAGCTGTCCAGGTGGCTGGTCTCAGACGATCTCCCAGGTGAAGAAGCCAGATGTGGAGGGCCTGGGCTGGTGTGGTTACACATGGTCTGTGGTTGTGAGGTCAGTTGGACATGAGGCCAGTTGGACGTACTGCCAAATTCTCTAAAATGACGTTTGAGGTTACTTATGGTAGAGAAATTAAAATTGTATTCTCTGGCAACAGCTCTGGTTGTCATTCCTGCAGTCAACATGCCAATTGCACGCTCCCTCAAAACTTGAGACATCTGTGCCATTGTATTTTGTGACAAAACTGCACATTTTAGTGGCCTTTTAATTGTCCCCAACACAAGGTGCACCTGTGTAATGATCATGCTGTTTAATCAGCATCTTGATATGCCACACCTGTAAGGTGGATGTATTTTCACTAGTGCTCACTAACAGGGATGTAAAGAAATTTGTGCACACATTTTGAGAGAAATAAGCATTTGTGCTTATGGAAAATGTCCAGGGTCTTTTATTTAAGCTCATGAAACAGGATAAAAACATATTACATGTTACGTTTATATTTTTGTTCAGTATAATTGTAAGACAGACATTACAATTAGAATAAGACATATTGTAAGGCTTTAGTCACATGAATAATGTCATTACAGTTTTGCTACAGTATCTATTATATTATACACTGAGTGTACAACACATTAGGAACACCTTCCTAATATTGAGTTGCACCCCCTTTTGCCCTCAGTACAGCCTCAATTAGTCGGGGCATGGACTCCACAAGGTGTCAAGTGTTCCACAGGGATGCTGGCCCATGTTGACTTCCAATGCTTCCCAAAGTCGGCAAGTTGGCTGGATGTCCTTTGGGTGGTGGACCATTTGTTAATACACACGGAAACTGTTGAGCTTGAAAAACCCAGCAGCGTTGCAGTTCTTGACCCAATCAAACCGATGTGCCTGGCACTTAATATCAAAGGCACTTAATTATTTTGTTTTGCACATTCACCCTCTGAATGGCACACATACACAATCCATGTATCCTCCCATTCATCTACACCAGTGGTATTCAAACTTTTTCAGCGGGACCCCATTTTTTTCGCCAGAATTTCTGAGGACCCTATGTTTTCCCCCAAGAAAATTCAGATTTTTTTACATCAACAAATAACCTTAAATTCATTGCATTTTCATTTCTTATCAAAATGAAAATAAACCAATAAATATATTTACTCTGTAAAATGTTTGTGCATTGTCCCATACAATAATCTGTACTCTTAATGTTTTATAGAAATTATTTATTTTTAATTGGCGACGCCAGTGCAGTTCCCTAGTGGGGTTGCGACCCCGACTTTGAATCCCACTGATCTACACTGATGTGGATTTAACAAGTGACATCAAAAAGGGATCATAGCTTTCACCTGGTCAGTTTGTAATGGAAAGAGCAGGTGTTCCTAATGTTTTTTTATTTTCTATTGTGTTATTGACTGTACGCTTGTTTATTCCATGTATAACTCTGTGTTGTTTGTGTCGCACTGCTTTGCTTTATCTAGGCCAGGTCGCAGTTGTAAATGAGAACTTGTTCTCAACAAGCTTACCTGGTAAAATAAAGGTGAAATAAAAAAAAAGAAAATGTTTTGTACACTCACTGTAGGTAATACAGGGGTGTCAAACTAATTCTACGGAGGGCCGAGTGTCTGGTTTTTTGTTTTTTCCTTTCGATTAAGACCTAGACAACCAGGTGAGGGGAGTTCCTTACTAATTACTGACCTTAATTCATCAGTCATGTACAGGGTGGAGCGAAAACCCGCAGCCACTCTGCCCTCTGTGGAATGAATTTGACACGTGATGTAATAGATATACAGTGGGGGAAAAAAGTATTTGATCCCCTGCTGATTTTGTACATTTGCCCACTGACAAAGAAATGATCAGTCTATAATTTTAATGGTAGGTTTATTTGAACAGTGAGAGACAGAATAACAACAAAAAAATCCAGAAAAACGCATGTCAAAAATGTTATAAAATGATTTACATTTTAATGAGGGAAATAAGTATTTGACCCCTCTGCAAAACATGACTTCGTACTTGGTGGCAAAACCCTTGTTGGCAATCACAGAGGTCAGACGTTTCCTGTAGTTGTCCACCAGGTCTACACACATCTCAGGAGGGATTTTGTCCCACTCCTCTTTGCAGATCTTCCCCAAGTCATTAAGGTTTCAAGGCTGATGTTTGGCAACTCGAACCTTCAGCTCCCTCCACAGATTTTCTATGGGATTAAGGTCTGGAGACTGGCTAGGCCACTCCAGGACCTTAATGTGCTTCTTCTTGAGCCACTCCTTTGTTGCCTTGGCCGTGTGTTTTCGGTCATTGTCATGCTGGAATACCCATCTACGACCCATTTTCAATGCCCTGGCTGAGGGAAGGAGGTTCTCACCCAAGATTTGACGGTACATGGCCCCGTCCATCGTCCCTTTGATACGGTGAAGTTGTCCTGTCCCCTTAGCAGAAAAACACCCCCAAAGTATAATGTTTCCACCTCCATGTTTGATGGTGTTCTTGGGGTCATAGGCAGCATTCCTCCTCCAAACACGGCGAGTTGAGTTGATGTCAAAGAGCTCCATTTTGGTCTCATCTGACCACAACACTTTCACCAGTTGTCCTCTGAGTCATTCAGATGTTCATTGGCAAACTTCAGACGGGCATGTATATGTATTCTTGAGCAGGGGGACCTTGCGGGCGCTGCAGGATTTCAGTCCTTTACGGTGTAGTGTGTTACCAACTGTTTTCTTGGTGACTATGGTCTCAGCTGCCTTGAGATCATTGACAAGATCCTCCCATGTAGTTCTGGGCTGATTCCTCGCCGTTCTCATGATCATTGCAACTCCACGAGGTGAGATCTTGCATGGAGCCCCAGGCTGAGGGATATTGACAGTTATTTTGTGTTTCTTCTATTTGCGAATAATCGCACCAAATGTTGTCACCTTCTCACCAAGCTGCTTGGCGATGGTCTTGTAGCCCATTCCAGCCTTGTGTAGGTCTACAATCTTGTCCCTGACATCCTTGGAGAGCTCTTTGGTCTTGGCCATGGGGGAGAGTTTGGAATCTGATTGATTGATTGCTTCTGTGGACAGGTGTCTTTTATACAGGTAACAAACTGAGATTAGGAGCACTCCCTTTAAGAAGAAGAACTCTTTCTGATTGAAAGGGGGTCAAATACTTATTTCCCTCATTAAAATGCAAATCAATTTATAACATTTCTGACATGCGTTTTCTGGATATTTTTGTTGTTATTCTGTCTCACTGTTCAAATAAACCTACCATTAAAATGATAGACTGATCCTTTCTTTGTCAGTGGGCAAACGTACAAAATCAGCAGGGGATCAAATACTTTTTCCCCTCACTGTACCATGCCGTGATTTTTTTCTTCTTTTTCTTCCATGCTAATGTACATTTGACATCATTATGCCACCCCTTTGTCAAGTATTATCCTGTCTCTTCAGTGCAGTGTACAAAGACAGACATTTCTCCTGTGAAGACTGTGATGGGACTGTCAGTGGTGGTTTCGATGCAACGTCATCACAAGTAAGACAGCTAGAACCGTTACCTTTGTGTACAGGTTCACATGCTACACTGTGTACTTTGTATCACATCTGTAAGATACCAATTGTTTTCCCCCCTTCCCATTTCTAGATTGTTTTGTGTCAGAATAATATTCACCAGCAGTCCCACATGAACAGAGTGGTTACACATGAGCTCATCCATGCCTTTGACCACTGCCGGGCGCATGTGGATTGGTTTAACAACTTCAAGCACTTGGCCTGCTCAGAGGTGAGACCAAGAGATAAACATGCATGTTATGGGGGAATGAATTGTGTTTGTGCTCAGTTTTAATTGTGTTTTAAAGGAAGTCATGCTAATTGTTCGGCTCTTATTTTTCAGATTCGAGCAGCCAATCTCAGTGGGGATTGCTCTTTCCACAATGAAGTATCCAGGTTCAACTTTGGCCTCAAGAAGCACCATCAGGTAATATCTGGAGATCATGTGAATTCACTGCAAACAAAATTATTCTTACTTGTATGTATTTCAGTAAAAACTGGTATCCTTCATGGTATAGCATAACATGATTTTTCCCATCCCGTGAACTGGTATGTCTGAATTGACAACCAGTTTAGTTGAAACTGTAGTACAATGTAATGGCACGTATAGCACTGCCTTTTTCAGTGCTTAGCGATTAACAAGAAGTGCATATGATGGCCAATATTCACATGAAGAACTTCCTACCTAACCCATTCACTACTACCTATCAGGAATGTGTTCGGGGACGTGCCTTGCGCTCCATCCTTGCTGTTAGGAAGGTGAGCCGAGAGGAGGCAGAGAAAGTGGTGAACGAGGTATTCGACACCTGCTTCAATGACCACGCCCCCTTCGGCCGCATCCCACATGACAAGAAGGACGCCAAGTTTGCCTACAGAGATTTTGAGAACCGAGATCGGTATTACGCAAACCTTTAATGTGTTATTACGTGCACAAATGAATTATAATTTAATTTCCATGGGTGCTATTGTAAGGATCCTTGCAGAAACCTGGGCAACCTACCACTGCCCTTAGCAGAATTACTGTCAAAAATTGTATGAAATTACCTCCTGAAGGGAAAAATTCAGAGTTCTTTCTCTCTGTCATTTAAATAAATCAAAGGATATAATAAATTCTATGTTTTCATGGCACGCTATTGTGGACTCTAATACTATAACTAAAGAATGTGATGGAGTGGTTTCCTTTTGGATATTGATAAATGTGGCCCAAATATTTGTTGGTCGTCCTTTTTAGAGCGGTTCCAAAGTTGGTGTTTGAAGGGTATATGATGCCTGTAAAATTTATTTCAAGACTGAAAGGTGGGGACACATTTCCAAGGGGGACTCTCCACCTCTCTACTCTGCCATGTGGACATAAAATGACAGAACTGGGAGTTCACTGTAAATAGATTTTATTGTACTGTACTAAGTCAACTTGTTTAAATAAATATTTGATTATTATGAATAATATGATATTGAGCCTTGATTATTATCGCATTAGCGTTTATGAATTGACAAAGACGATTAAAAAAAACGAATTCTACAAAGTGCTCAGTTTGTACCCACGTTACATTAAACAGACACAGCATTCCCTGAAGACAACATGAAACATGCTTATTTAGATTTCATACTATCAAGAAGCATGCATTAATCCATTTCAGCATCATTCCATCAGATGAGCAAATCATTTATCCATCAGATGAGCAAATCATTTATCCATTAGATGAGCAAATCATTTATCCATCAGATGAGCAAATCATTTATCCATCAGATGAGCGAATCATTTCTTGAACAAGTTTGACAAGTGATGTTACTTCTCAAGACCATATACAGTGCCTTCTGAAAGTATACACACCCTTTGACTTTTTCTACATTTTGTTGTGTTACAAAGTGGGATTAAAATGTGCAAAAATATCCAAAATAAAACATCTTCATTACATATGTATTTATTAACCCCCTGAGTCAATACATGTTAGAATCACCTTTAGCAGCGATAATAGCTGTGAGTCTTTCTGGGTGAAAGACGCTGCATGTTCAATCTGAGATCTGCATTGGCCGTGCAGCATTTATGGTGATATGGCCTCCGCAGAAATCATGGCATTCATACTTCTTGCGCTTCGCCGAGCAGCTCAGAGCTGTTGTAAAGGAAGTGAGTTTGTGTTTATACAGGACCTCCTGCTCTCACCTACCGTCAACCAATCATGTCTATACGGAGTCCTTCGTATTGTTATAACATTTGAGAGACGCACGCCGATGCGGTAGAGCTCAATTTTGGCTCCGCAATTGAGTCACACAAGCCATACTGTGCCTACGACCACATCTTTGGATCAAGCATAAATTGTCTCTAAATCTCGAATAAGAGTTTTGCATACCTGGATAACACCATGTTTGCACATCATTTTTTTTTTTTATTCTTCAAGCTCTGTCAAGTTGGTTGTTCATCATTGCTAGACAGTCATTTGTAAGTCTTGCCATAGATTTTCAAGACGATTTAAGTCAACACTTTATACTAGGCCACTTAGGAACATTCAATGTCGTCTTGGTAAGCAACTCCAGTCTCTGTTGGAAAGCTGACGGTACCAGGTTTTCTTCTTGGGTTTTGCCTCTTCTTAGCTTTATTCAGTTTTCTATTTATTTATTTTTACTCCCAAATCCTTGCAGATGACAAGTATGCCCATAACACGATGCAGCCACCACCATGCTTGAAAATATGAAGAGTGGTACTCAGTGATG
This sequence comes from Salmo salar, assembly GCF_965601325.2. Taxonomy (NCBI): domain Eukaryota; kingdom Metazoa; phylum Chordata; class Actinopteri; order Salmoniformes; family Salmonidae; genus Salmo; species Salmo salar. The sequence continues at coordinate 58,864,743 of NC_138307.1, forward strand.
TGTTGTGTTGGATTTGCCCAAAACATAACACTTTTTATTCAGGACATAAAGTTAATTTCTTTGCCAATATTTTTGCAGTATTACTTTAGTGCCTTATTGCAAACAGGATGCATGTTTGGGAATATTTTTATTCTGTACAGGCTTCCTTCTTTTCCCTCTGTCATTTAGGTTAATATTGTGGAGTAACTACAATGTTGTTGATCCATCCTCAGTTTTCTCCTATCACAGCCATTAAACTCCGTAAATGTTTTAAAGTCACCATTGGCCTCATGGTGAAATCCCTGAGCAGTTTCCTTCCTCTCCGGCAACATAACAAAGGGGTTGAATACCTATTGACTCAAGACATTTCTGCTTAAAATGTTGTATTAATTTGTAACAATGTCTAAAAACATAATTCCACTTTGACATTATGGGGTAAATTTCATAAATGTTTTATTCAGGCTGTAACACAACAAAATGTGGAAAAGGGGGTGTGAATACTTTCTGAAGGCACTGTAGAGACAATTCTCACCAGTAGCTGTCAGTCCCGATTAAGATGAGGGAGGACAAATTATTTTTTCAATGAGTATAGTCTTATTTCTATTACAGCATATTAGATGACTCTCATTCATATTCCATTCACCCAGTTCAATGTAACAGTGATAGGTTTAGGCTACTACATGAAACTCAAATTTTCCCTATACCCATCACGAGGTTGCTACAACAAGGTTGCTATGAATTAAAGTTTACAACACAGGTTGAGAGACAAATGTGAGGTGACAGACAGTGACATTCAATACAGCCTTGCACACTCTTGCCTGCATCTAGCTGAGTTTCTATTGGACAAATGCAGGAATATTTATCCTCGTTTTGTTCCATTTGCTTCCGTTTAAGGAACGCTTTTCAACAGAATCGGCGGAAAGAATACAGCCCTGATCTCGCGTAAATGGAGTACACTCTCATAGCAGCCACGTTGTATTCCTTCTCTTTTCTTCGTTTGTGGACTTCAATGCACAACACATCAGCTGTATGTGACCAGACGAAAAAACTTTTCCAAGCCAAACCATAAATGCTACACACAGCCTAGATCATTGTCACCATATTAGCTAAAGTAACATCATAGTCAGCATAGCTAATAGAACTAACGAGTTAATAAACCCGCTACAATCATGCAGTAACTTTACAGTGTACAGTCAGTAAGCAGTTACACCGGTGGTTCTCCTGGCAATACATTTGTGAAAACCAAAAGCTTACCTTGACTTGGAAGATTTCCAGTGTTGTAATGGAAAGTCATAGCCAGCTAGCTAACATAGTGTCCCTCTGTTTGAGCAGCGTGTTTCAGTAGGCTAAACGATCTAGCTGCATTTGCTAGCTAAGTAAGTGAAACTGAAAAAAAATTACGAAATCGCTTTCTCTATGTCTCTCTTGCTTCTCCTTCATTAGGAAGAAATGTATTTGTTCAAAACGGTTCAACTACTGTCTTTCTCTCTCTCTTTGAGTCAACCACTCACCTCATTTTATACACTGTAGTGCTAGCTAGCTGTAGCTTATGCTTTCAGTACTAGATTCATTCTCTGATTCTTTGATTGTGTGGACAACATGTCAGTTCATGCTGCAAAAGATCTGATAAAGTGGAGGACGTCCTCCAGAAGTTGTCATAGTTACTGTGTAAGTCTATGGAAGGGGGTGAGAACCATAAGCCTCCTAGGTTGTGTATTGAAGTCAATGAACCCAGACTGAAGCAAGCTGTCCTCCGGCTACACCATGGTGCTGTAGACCTTCTTTGCAAAATAGTGTGTTTTAATCAGTTATTTGGTGACGTGATTATATGTAGTATAGTTTTATCTAAAAATGATACATTTTTAAATGTTTTAGCATTTACATTTTTATGAAATTCACTGAGGAGGATGGTTCTCCTTCCTCCTCTGAGGAGCCTCCACTGATTCTCACCTATATTTTAAGGTACACTGTTGCCCTCTGAATGTCAGTGCAGCTGAGGCCTCTCTTTCTCAGTGTGTGGGGGGAAAAGTAAAACAAAAAACTTATTCCCCAGGCAGATGATGGCAAACACTACCTCTACATCTTATAAACTTCCTCTGTAAAATGTAACTGGGGACATTTTTATAGGACATTAGCATTCTGAGAATCCGTTATCCTTCTTTGGATTAATGAGGAACGGTTACGCGGGAATTAGCCTCATAATCTTCCCACACCATATACTGCATATGGTGACTCTCAGGCTATCGCAAAGAGTCCAGACATCGACTACGACATTTGAATTGTAATTAGAAATAGTGTGGTGAAAGTTACACTGTACTTGTCTTTAATGTACACTCCACCAACAGGCACTACAGAGGGCATACATTTTACATGGGATCAAACAACAAGAAGAGTTGGTTGAATAAGACAAAGAAAAGAAGATTAGGTTCATTTGAGTAGTTTGCAAAAAATGCACCCTCATAGGCAAGCAGGGGATTAGTGTTAACTGCATAATAACTAGTAAACAACAGCAGTTAGAGGATATTAGCCAAAAGACTATGGGAATACCAATAAAATATACTGCCATTCATATAAAACAATACAATTACTTGTAGAATTATTAACTGAACTATGTTAATTGCCATATTGAACAACACTGTGCTTTGTGACATTATCCTTTCCCCCCCCATACAAACACTTGAGTATGTGGATTTATTACTTGTATACTTGTTTGAATGGCTGGTGTAATTTGTAATCTAATTCAATAGGTCCTTCCTTTAGGGTATTTCCCCCAAATCTGCCTCATGTAAAACAACTTTAGAAACATGATTTTGGAATTGGAACTGACTGACTTGGTTCACACAGGACCAAGCATTTGACTCCTGTACATATTGGGTGATTTCACACATCTCCGTTGAAGTGCAGAGCCAATGTCGAATATATAAATGCTCCGCACATCTGCATGCTCAATTTTGATCCTTGCATTCAAGACCTATGACACATCAGGAGTCATCTTATCTGTAGTACCATCATTGTCCTTAGGATGGCAGTCTTGATGTATCAAACTTCAGGCTACAGTGGTCGATTAGACTCCATAAAGAAGACAGAAGAAAGTGCAATCACAGTTTTAGTGAAACAGATGATTTAATCCATTTCAATGAGCCCTGGTTCAGGTGAATGCCAGGCCTTTATAGGGTAAAATAGAGCATGGTGATTAAGTTACCACTGAGAGAATGACTTATCTCATTACTCCATCCATTTAAACAGGCAGCTCCCACTGAGTTCTAATTAGAATGTTCCAGCATCATTTAAGTCCCCTGCCTTCTCTAATCTACTCTAGGACAACACATTAACCCAGACCTCACTGATGAACTAATGTGTTTAATTTGAATAATTCCAGATTTAGTTGTGAGGAGTAACACTAAAAACATGAACTTGTGTTTGGTATAATGTTTTTGGAAGTCATCTTTAAACTTGAAAAACAGAAGGAATCCGGTTTGTGTCAAAATTCCACAAATAGGTACCCAGCATTTTGTAATGTAGTAATGTTGCCACTGGATTGTTCTTGACTTTTTTGGCAGGGACAGCCCTGGGTATATGCTTTGTGCCACGGTACAGTTTTGAAGAGGCAGGTGGGAAACCAAGCTTATTATGCCAGGACTGGAGCAGGTACTCGTTCTATTTGGATGGCTCTTCCAGTCCAGAGAGTGAGCTAAGTAGCATGCTGAAGTGTAATACACTGAAGTGTAAACATGGGTAACGTGGGTAAAAAAAACCAGCTGGAGAGAGACTAGTCCAGTAGAATTTACAGTATATGGATCTTGCCAATGTTATCTGTCTTTCAAAACACCCTGGCATGTGTCCACCATTATGTTAAAGGTGTATTTTAGCCAATTATTGCCTGTTTCTCCATATCTGTCGTGTATGGTGATTACCATAACAATTAAAACGACAGTACATTATCCCACTTCTTTCGGATGTTTAATGAGATTTCATTTAAGCCCAAATGAAGAGTTCTGAGGAGTGATATAAAAGGTTAGGTCATTTGTTTTGCTAAGATGGTCATGCACCGCCCAATCTCCCTCGCTCGTGGGTAATGCTATAACAAAAGAAAAATATTGAGTCCATCAGTGTCTGTTCTTTAGCCTGAGGTGGACAATGACTTTCAGCTTATTGAGGACAAGGTTGCTTCTCTAAAGATGGATTCCTGAATCATTTAATGTCCTTGTAAACCACTCAATACATCAAAATAAGCATAATCATGATGCACTAAAACTAAACAAACATCAGCTGGTTTACTAAGGACGTTAAATTATCACTTATGTTATGAATTATAAAATTGAAATATATGTGATATGTAGGCATACTGTAAATTAATAAGTGCCCACATTGTGGCATTATGGGTATTAATATGATTAGGAAAACTGTTATCAGCTCACTCTGACGGAATTGAAACGACTAGCTATCATTATAATTCACAGCACCAAGCCACCTCAGGCTAAGCATCTAACCTGACGATTAACTTGCCCAGCAGGTAACTGCTGTAAGAGGTGCTCAGCATGGCGGTTGGAAATCAATTAATTATGTGTGTAGGGAATTTAATTAAGAAGGTGTTTATATGTTGGCTTAAAGGTTGGCACAGACCCAATGGCCATCATCATCTTCTTTATATATATTTTAAAATGGAATGGATTGGTACTGAGTCTCGGGCTAGTTCTAAAGGCGAACTGCACATATTAGCAAGTCAATTACCTGGCTAAACAGTTCTTACGTGAACACATAGTTCACTCAAAATACTGTGATCAATTTATAATTTAAAACACCTATATATTCAACCTCCCCCACAGAAAAATGTGTTCATTGCCAAGTTTCTGCAATGAACGATCCAATGAAACACTGTAGGCTTAGTATTCTTGCGAAACGATTTTAATGAGTGAAAAATATAATTAGGCTAGTCCCTTCTCAATTTAGAGTCCCTACTTTGGCTTGATCACTATGAAGTCACCACTGTATCTACATCACCACAGTATAATAAATGTGGAACTGTGTAACATATTCAACAACAGTTGTATTAATCTCTGCTCTCAGACATACATAGCATGTAAGGGCAGGGCAGAACAACAGGTGGTTTAGTGATACAAAGCATCTTAACACTGCACCTCATTGTGTCTGCTAGATGACAGAGATGAAAGGAATGTTCATAAATGACTCTTGGCAGATTGTTAGCATTCATGGCAGAAATGCTCGACAAGTTCTTCAGCGGTAATTAATGTCTGCTGGCATTTAAATCTTAATTTTCCACTAATGATATGCGTGGTATTAATTAAGTGATTAGCATAACAACCATTGGACAATGTCTTGGGGGAAGAACAGGGGGGGCTGCTTTTACTCTCTGTGAGCCATGTGCTCATTAATTAATCCTTTCAGCTAACTCCAATAACCTTAACAAACTTTCCTCCACAAACATAGTGTTTTTGTCATTAATATTGGCTAATTCATTAATATTTTCTTTCCATGAATCCGGAGGCAGATTTGATGTGCCTCACTCCTCCACCTTGAGGCAACGCTCAAGCACATAATTGCAAAACAACACAGTTTGGCCTCGAATTACTGATGTTATTGATTAAAAATACATTTGAATGAAAGCAAGGTTTTTCAAGCATCAATGAAGATGGAATTTTGATCATCATTATGTGTATGTGTGCAGTGTCAAAAGGAAGAGGATGATTCAATCCATCTACGTTCAAGGCAAGGGGAAATTGCTCAATGCCTTTTCATATTTAACAAATGTTCAAATATAGACATCAACAGCAGGAGCAAGAATTAGGTAGAGTTACAGTAGGGGAAGCGGAGTGTAATCCATATTTACTATGTAGACTAATATGCCACAAGGATCAACATTCTGAGAAACTGAGAGAAACTGAGAAAAAAGATAATCGGTGTTTGCTCCCCTCTGCTGTGCACAACATGACTGTCCCAGAGCTCCACTGAGGAGGCATTGCACCCCAGTAACCACCACAGCCCACAGCTCTGCTTTGTCTCACTGCTCTGAGAGAGAGGGAGGGAGAGATCCCCCGCTGATACTGGGAGGCAATTAGTTTGAAGTTTGTGCAGCAGAGCCTTTGCATACACTTGACTCTGAAACAGTGAAGAAAACTTTCTCCCTGATCCCGCTGTGTAGTGTCTGTGAGTAAGATGCAAGACAAGAAAGTCACTATGACCATGGCTTTGATAGCCTGAGGTCAGAGCTTACTCTAGTGGCTATGATGTGAAATATCTTGAAACATACTGTCAATATGAAGGCCAAACCTACCATCAAACTTGATATAACATAACAGAATGGTGTGGTTAAACGCTCTATGATGTTGAGCTCTTTGTCAGTCTCTGCTCCAAGGACACAGAGGAGAATCACTCCATTCTTCTAGCTATCGCTCCATTTGCAAGACAGCGGTCAGCCTTCTCTGCGCCACAGAGTGGCCAGGGGAGTTACACATCATTGAAGGGAGGAGCAGGACTCAGATTGCCTTGAGGTGGTGGACAGATCTCTCTCGTGAGCCAATTTAGAGTGACCTTGAGTTGTCCCCTGCGTTTGGAAGTCCTGATAAGTGTCCCCTCAATCTGGGGGCTTTGTCACACCCCTGTGTGTGTGGTCCTGCAGCAATGAGAAGGAAGTGAACCCGAACAACTCTGACCAACAGGGATTTACCTTGACTTCGCTGAGCCGCAGAGCCAGGGACACAGTTAAGAACAGATTTGATGCCTTTCAGTGAAAATGTTCAGCACTTTGTTGAGGGAAAATGGATTGTAAAACACATACTGCCTAGCACACAGTTACAGTAGGAATGTGTTTTATTTTGATGAAAGGTCAAACATTTGATCAATTTAGGATCAGAAGTGTACTGTGTGTTTACATTAATTAGCTACTACTAAGGTGATTAGAGAGACTACAAGAAGTGGTGGATGAAAAACCCTCAGAATTATCTTCGAGCAATCCATAGAATGGAACTCTCCTGTCTACGTCAACATTATTGATTTTGAAAAGGTGTTTCACAGTATGGACCGAGAGATGCTGAGGAAGCGTATGTCACACTATGGATTCCCACCCAAATTCAGGATATCATTAAGCACACCTATCAAGGAATGCAGTGTCAAGTCCTTCATGAGGGAAGTCCATCAGAAAAGTTCAAAGTCCTTACCGGGGTTCGGCAGGGCTGCCTGCTCTGTCCCTTCCTCTTCCATCTTTGCGTCGACTGGATCTTGAAACAAACAACCAACAATAACTGAACCTGTGTTCAGAGGAGCCTGACCGAGCAGCTAGAGGATCTCTGCTGATGATTTGGCACTATTAGCACACACTCACCAGCAGATACAGCACGACTCCCATACTGTAGAAACAATAGCAGCTATGCTTGGACTTAAAATCAACCCCCCCCCCCCGAAAATGAAAGTCGTGAGGATCAACAATAAAGACATCGCACCAATAACCATGGAAATACCACCTAGAGGAGGTAGTCAGATTAACCTACCTAGGTAGATGGAGGATGGAGGAAGATGTGAAATAAATAATTGGTAAAGCAAGAATAGCATTCAACACTACATTTTTTTAATTTATTTAACCTTAATTTAACTAGGCAAGTCAGCTAAGAACAAATTATTATTTACAATGACGGCCTACCAAAAGGAAAAAGGCCTCCTGCGGGGATGGGATTAAAACATTAATTTTTTTAATAAAATATAAATATAGGACAAAACACACATCACGACAAGATAGGCAACACAACACTACATAAAGAGAGACATAATACAACAACATAGCAAGGCAGCAACACATGACAACACAGCATGGTAGAAACACAACATGACAACAACATGGTAGCAACACAACATGGTAGCAGCACAAAACATGGTACAAACATTACTGGGCACAGACAACACCACAAAGGGCAAGAAAGTAGAGACAACAATACATCACGCAAGCAGCCACAACTGTCAGTAAGAGTGTCCATGATTGAGTCTTTGAATGAAGAGATTGAGATAAAGTTTGAGTGTTTGTTGCAGCTCTTTCCAGTCGCTAGTTGCAGCGAACTGAAAAGACGAGCGACCCAGGGATGTGTGTGCTTTGGGGACCTTTAACAGAATATGACTGGCAGAACGGGTGTCATGTGGAGGATGAGGGCTGCAGTAGATATCTCAGATAGGGGGGAATGAGGCCTAAGAGGGTTTTATAAATAAGCATCAACCAGTGGGTCTTGCGACGGGTATACAGAGATGACCAGTTTACAGAGGAGTATATAGTGCAGTGATGTGTCCTATAAGGAGCATTGGTGTCAAATCTGACGGCAGAATGATAAAGAACATCTAGCCACTCGAGAGCACCCTTACCTGCCGATTTATAAATTATGTCTCCGCAATCTAGCATGGGTGGATGGTCATCTGAATCAGGGTTAGTTTGGCAGCTGGGGTGAAAGAGGAGTAATTACGATAGAGGAAACCAAGTCTAGATTTAGCTTTAGCCTGCAGCTTTGATATGTGCTGAGAGAAGGACAGTGTACTGTCTAGCCATACTCCCAAGTACTTGTTTGAGGTGACTACCTCAAGCTCTAAACCCTCAGAGGTAGTAATCACACCTGTGGGGGAGAGGGGCATTCTTCTTACCAAACCACATGACCTTTGTTTTGGAGATGTTCAGAACAAGGTTAAGGGTAGAGAAAGCTTGTTGGACACTAAGAAAGCTTTGTTGTAGAGCATTTAACACAAAATCCGGGGAGGGGCCAGCTGAGTATAAGACTGTATCATCTGCATATAAATGGATGAGAGAGATTCCTACTGCCTGAGCTATGATGTTGATGTAAATTGAGAAGAGCGTGGGGCCTAGGATTGAGCCTTGGGGTACTCCCTTGGTGACAGGCAGTGGCTGAGACAGCAGATGTTCTGACTTTATACACTGCACTCTTTGAGAGAGGTAGTTAGCAAACCATGCCAAAGACCCCTCAGAGATACCAATAGTCCTTAGTTGGCCCACAAGAATGGAATGGTCTACCGTATCAAAAGCTTTGGCCAAGTCAATAAAAATAGCTGCAAAACATTGCTTAGAATCAAGGGCAATGGTGACATCATTGAGGACCTTTAAGGTTGCAGTGATACATCCACAACCTGAGCGGAAACCAGATTGCATACCAGAGAGAATACTATAGACATCAAGAAAGCCACGTTTTTCCAATACTTTGATAAACAGGGCAAAAAAGAAATAGGCCTATAACAGTTAGGATCAGCTTGATCTCCCCCTTTTAAATAAAAGACGAACCGTGGCTGCCTTCTAAGCAATGGGAACCTCCCCAGAAAGGAGAGACAGGTTAAAAAGGTTGGAGATAGGCTTGGCGATGATAGGGGCAGCAACCTTAAAGAAGAAAGGGTCTCAACCATCTGACCCAGATGTTTATTTTGGGTCAAGTTTCAGGAGCTCCTTTAGCACCACGGACTCAGTGACTGCCTGCAGGGAGAAACTTTGTAGCGGGGCAGGGGGAAAAGAAGGAGAAGCATCGGGGATAGTTGCATTAGAAGGGGGGGAGATGAGGAAATGTTGGACGGGCAAGGAGGCATGGCTGAGTCAAATAGGAATCCTGACTTAATGAAGTGGTGATTAACGAGCTCAGCCATGTGCTTCTTGTCAGTAACAAACACATCATCAACTTTAAGGGACACGGGCAGCTGTGAGGAGGAGGGTTTATTCTCCAGGTCTTTAACCGTTTTCCAGAACTTCTTGGGGTTAGACCCACAGAGAGAGAACTGCTACTTAAAGTAACTAACTTTTTCTCACTTTGAGTGCACTTATTTCTCATTTGCCTAAACGAGTATGCGAGTATGCGTGTGCCGAGCTTTTCGCCAAATGCAATTCTTGAGGTGGAGTAACTCTGCAAGATCACGGTCGAACCAGGGGTGAACCTGTTTTTAATTCTCATTTTATTAATGGGAGCGTGTTTGTTAACAATACCACTGAAAATATCAAAAAAGAAGGTCCAAGGGTCTTCGACAGAGGGGATCAAGCTGATTATATTACAGAGGCCAGTTCATGAAGGAAGGCTTGCTCATTAAAGTTTTTTTGCAAGCGTCTATGACAGATCATGACAGGCTGTTTCACTGAGCAGCCATTACGAATACAGGCTGTAAAACAGTGATCACTAAGGTCATTACAGAAAACACCAGACTGATACCTATCAGGATTATTTGTGAGGATAACATCAAGAAGAGTAGCCTTTCTGGGTGTTTGGAGTCATACCTTGTGGGATTGGTAATAATCTGAGTGTCATGTGTGCTCCCTCTCTGGCCTCTAGGTCACCAGGCTGCGCGTTAGGGTGCACACCTGTCATCAGTGTTAAGGAAACATAATGACATTCACCTGGACTCCATCACCTCCTTGATTACCTGCCCTATATATGTCACTCCCTTTGGTTTCTTCCCCAGTCGTCATTGTTTCTGTTCCTGTTCCATGTCGGTGTGCTGTTTGTGTTACGTGTTTGTTTCATTTATTTATTAAATGTATTCACTCCCTGAACTTGCTTCCCGACTCTCAACGTACATGGTTAGAATGGGATGGGAGGCCAAAAGTCTGTGTAACCAATAGAGAGTCAGAGTCCTGAGTGTGGGATCAAACATATTGTGTCCCACAGTTGGATAAAGAAAGTTTGGAGTCAACAAAGCATGCAGGAGTCATGAGGCAAATAGCAAAATGCACAAGAAAAAAACGAAATATATAACGACTTCAGAGTCAGAGTCACTCACACCAACAGTGCCTGTGTGCTGGAGATGAGCAAAGGCTCGGGGGGGGGGGGGGGGACAACCAGGGCAGACGGTGAACAGATCGCCAGGTGGAATCCAAGCAGCAGTGCAGCAGGCAACGGGCGTAGGTGTCACACCCACAGAAGCTTTAATTTATGGAGGCAGATTTCTTGTAGAAAATGCCAGTGGATGGCCCTGAACATCAGGAGGGGACTTCAAGGCCTCTGGATTTGGGTGGGGTAGCCTGCCATTTGTTGGGCTCAAAGGCTTCGACACCTCTCGCTTCACACGTCAGTGCTAATTGAAGTTATATCTCTTTGTCCTAGCAAGCTTGGTAACCTTAGCATTCAGTCCTTATATAAAATAAAATATATCATGGTAATGTATTTTTCTTCTTGGCTTTTGAAAGTAAGAAAAATTGCTTCAGACTAAGCATTACTGACTCAGTTCCTGGTTGGACGGTGTTTTCTTTGTTTGTTTGCCAGAGCATTTGCTGTATAGCTTGGGAATATTATTCATTGGGTGTAGGAAGCATTCCAGGCAATTCTGTCCAAAATCAGGTTGTAGGTTTGGAGTTTTGATTTGTAGTGGAGATTATGTTGTTTATGGTAGCATCCTGTATATATATCCCTGCCAAAAAAATCCAAGTTCTAAATATATCAATGTTTTTTAAAACATGCTGAAAAACATGGGAGCTCATCTGCTCATGACCTCTCTCTCTCTCTCTCTCTCTCTCTCTCTCTCTCTCTCTCTCTCTCTCTCTTGAATCTAAATAAGATCTGGAAAACCAAAAACATCTCACTTTAAACAAAATGGAAAATCTTCAACTAAAATGTGAAATCCATTCTTCTGTACGGATCTGAAACATGGAGAACCACCACTAACGTACTGAATAAATTACAACCACCACTGTCTCAGACGCCTTCTGGGAGTCCACTGGCCAGATACCAACAGCAACATCAAGCTGTGGGAAACTACTAAACAATAACCATTAGAAGAACAACTCAAGAGTAGAGTGAAGTTGGATAGGTCACACACTCTGAAGAAACAATAATTAAATCACAAAACAGGCCCTAACATGGAACCCACAAGGCAAACACATAAGAGGAAGACCTAGAACAACCCGGAGACAAAGCACGGAGCAGGAGATGAAGGCTGAGGGTCTGACATGGCAACGCCTGGAGCGGAGGGCAAAAGACCGGAAGGATGGAGGCGATTCATCGATGGCCTATGTTCCGCAAGGAATATAAAGTTCTAAGTAAGGACATCATAAAAAACACACAAAAACAATCACAACTCTCTCTCCCATCCAACCAAACCAAACAACCATCTAATGTTTTGATCCAACGTCAAAGCAGAAAGACTTCTCACCCACATCAACTCCTCATCAGCCTCTTTAGGGTGCCCCGGTCAAACGAGTCTCTAATTGCACTTTGCGTGTTCATTAACCTTCGCTGGCCCACAATCCACAGGGGGTTCATTATCCGGGAGGATGGACCTCCACGGTACGTCTCTGACCCAGTCTTTGACCTGGCCCACGTCGACGTTGCATCTCACTCTCATTAGTAACAGCTAGGCGAGTGAGGCAGCCGAGCCACGAGCCCAGTGCTACAATGCAACCCACTGTTATTGATCAGCCTTTGTATTAAATGTTGTGGTCGCTCCGAGGCAGTGAGCAATTAAAAAGCAAGAAGCTGTGTAACCATACACACTTAGCGTGACATAATGAATGCATGCTAATTATTTCTTTTGCGAGTAGGAAAGAAACTCTGTGCACTCTCAGACAGTGGTGTTGAGGAGAAAGAGTGAAAACAAAATACAGATGTAGAATCTTAATTTGATCACTCTTTTGTTGCTGAGAATCTTCCTGCGCTGCAGAAAATACAGATGAGCTTTATGATATACATTTAAAAAAATGAGTTACAGTTCATATACTGAAATCAGTCAATTGGAATAAATTCATTAGGCCCTAATCTATGGATTTAACATGATTGGGCAGGGGCCCACCCACTTGGGAGCCAGACCTACCCACTGGGGAGCCAGGCCCAGCCAATCAGAATTAGTTTTTCTCCACTAAAGGGCTTTATTACAGACTGAAATACTTCTCAGTTTCATCAGCTGTCCAGGTGGCTGGTCTCAGACGATTCCGCAGGTAAACAGGCCGGGTGTGGAGGTCCTGGGCTGGTGTGGTTACACGTGGTCTGCGGTTGTGAGGCCAGTTGGACGTACTGACAAATTCTCTAAAATGGTGTTGGAGGTGGCTTATGGTAGAGAAATGAACATTAAATTATCTGGCAACACCTCTGGTGGACATTCCTGCAGTCAGCATGCCAAATGCACACTTCCTCAAAACTTGAGACATCTGTGGCATTGTGTTGTGTGAAAAAAACTGCACATTTTAGAGTGGCCTTTTATTATCACCAGCACAAGGTGCACCTGTGTAATGATCATGCTGTTTAATCAGCTTCTTGATATGCCACACCTTTCAGGTGGTTGGATTATCTTGGCAGAGGAGAAATACTCACTAACAGGGATGTAAACAAATTTGTGCACATTTCTGGGATCTTTTATTTCAGTTCATGAAACATGGAGCTAACACTTTACATGTTGCGTTTATATTTTTATTCAGTATATATTAACAGTATTGTACTTTTCATGTAGCTTACTTTTGTCCAGCTCACCACTGATCAAGCAACATTAAGGACTAAACAGTCAAATCCTGATGCTGCAGGATTATTTTTCTACGACAATACTGGTCAAATTAAGATCCTATATACGTATGTAATCATAGCGTCATAGCATGTCTTGAAGAAAGTGAATAGGATAACCATGTTATGATAAGAGCAGACAGATATTCTCAAACCAAAGATGAGATTCATTTTGTCTTGAAAATGTTCTGGCAGTAGTTTTCTCAAAGCCACCAAATGTTACTATGGTGACACTTTACCTGCAGTGGTAAAGCGTCCTCACATCTTGTCCTCAAAGCAACACAACCTTTCACTGTAAGGGCCGACGCTGGAGTAGAGAAGCAGGTACTGGGAGTCAACATTTAATAATGAACAGACATGGCCCAGCGTCAGCACACGGGTAACACAACGACGTACAACAATTAATGCTGAAGTGGGGAACAGAGCAGGGGAACAGACCGATATAGGGGAGGAAATGACAGAGGTGATTAAGTCCAGGTGAGTCCAATAATCGCTGATGCGTGTGACGGGGGAAGGCAGGTGTGCGTAATAATGGTGGCAGGTGTGCGTAATGCTGGGGAGCCTGGTCGACCTCTAGCGCCAGGGGGGAAGAGCGGGAGCAGGCGTGACATTCACAGTGTCATGACTGTTCTCACCTTTACCCATAGTAACTGACTTTGTTCCTTAGACCTCCTAAATGTCATTCCATTGTATGACCAAGTGCAGTAATTATACAATCATTATGGTCAACCGTACTGTCTATCAAAGAGGTTCTGAATGGCATTGAGGAATTGTGAATATTCAGAGGTGACGGAATTACATCTATGCCAAAGAGGAGACCTTTCTCAACCTGCAAATGTCTTGTTTGACACTTCCATTTTCTAGAAAGTTCACAGAATTGACAATAGTGATTCGTGTTTATTTTCTACCAGCCAATTAGATTGGGAGAGAATTAGAAGACCAGGTGCTGTTGGGAATAGTCCACTGCACGAAACACACTGCATTAACAAGTAATATGTTCGTTTAAGAGAGTGGAGAAAGTCTTCCAGCTGTAAAATGAAAAACAGAGAGAATGGATGCATGAGCAAGTTATGAGAGGCCTTCCCCGGATACCAAGCTACCTAGTACTGTACCTCCTTGCATATGTTCATGCCAGAGGTTACTGGTGGGAGGAGCTTTAGAAGGACGGGCTCATTGTACAGACTGGAATGGAACATATGGAATGGTATCAAACACATCAAACATATGGAAACCAAATGTTTGACTCCGTTCCATTGATTCCATTACAGTCTTTAAAATGAGCCCGCCCTCCAATAGCTCCTCCCACCATTCTCCTCTGCTTCCTGCCTACCTATTAGTTTTTTAACCTTTATTTAACTAGGCAAATATTATTTACAATGACGTCCTACACCGGCCAAACTTGGACGACGCTGGGCCAATTGGATGGTATATGCCAGGATCAGTTCATGGAGATTGGCTACCTGAATGGTGGTCGGATTCACAATCCTACCTAACTACCTACATGTCTTTTCGCATGTCTGCCCATCCATCCGTCCATCTGTGTCTGTCTGTCTGTCATAGCATCTGTATTCTAATATGTTTCAACAAGGCTGTGTTTTGCTGATAAAGGAAGGCAGGAACCATGCAGCTGACCAACAGCCACATGTTTTCTCATTTAAACTCTCTAGACTTCTCTGGCTTTCATCTACACCCCTGCCTCCCATTCTCCTTATTCCCTCGCTCCCCTCCGCCTCCAAAAGAAAAAAAACACTTTCTAACCACTTCTAACGGAAAATGCAGCTGTTTGCAAGTTTTCTCTGTGAGAGTGCATGGAAATGGTTTCTGAGGCACGTTCCATCAGACAAGAGCACTGTACAAGAGGGTGGAGAGAGCGGGGGGGGGAGAGGAGAGGGTTGAAGGAACGTACGTACACAAGGGCACAGGCCATGGGGTTGTGAGTCATTGACCAGAAACATGACTCTTCTCACATAGAATGGTGGGGTGTATCAACCCAAAATATTGCTGGACACAAAATAATAGGATCATGTTCAAGAGGTGTGTCGCTATCTACCCAGGGGTACATGAGAGTTTAAATCAAACAATATATAACACTCATTATCAGGATTTGTGTCAAAGTTAACACCATAGGAGTCAAGTTGCTTGAAGAAAAAGTGATTTGAGTGAAATTAATTTGAGCTAAAAACTCTTTCTTGTGGTGAAGTCAGCTGCTAGTCAGGGAATGCATTCTCCCCCCAAGCAGTATTTGCCACAAAAAGTGAGAGAACATTTAGTTTTTGTTCTACGTGGTGAATAACAATAGGTTTTCATGTTGTTTATCCAAGGCCATACGAGTTCATAACAACACCACCACTGATCTGAAGAACTGTGAACTTGGTGGATATGATCTGGTTATAGGGCCTACACAGAAATGAACAGTGTCACCTTTTCTGGTTATAAATCCCAAAACATTTCATGCCAGATATACAACATAGTTCCCCTCTCTTTCTTTTCTTATCTCAAAAGATACATTTGAACCACTTTGTGGGTGTCAGAATGATCATTGCAACCGTGGCGAAGTGATTAAACTCGGACGTTCTTCTTTGATTGATTGATGCAATATGGCCCACATATGTGCTCTTGCACTCTGGTAATTACAACACTTTGAAAGCCGTGGAATTCGCCTTTTGATATGTGTCCGTCTGCGCCGACTTTGAAGAGTCCAACTAAAGGCCATCTGGGTTTGAAAAGAAAGATGTTCGTCAGGAAAAGAAAGGGAAAAAAGCCACCCAGTGACATTCATGTCTGAAAACGCAGTGCAACAAGTCGTTTGAACAGAGCCAAGAGTTCTCGGCTCTTGACTTTGGAGAGAGCTGTGACGTGTCCAGCATTTACATGACGTAGTGGACCATATGGTGGTTTTTAAGACTCATGGGTAGTTTGAGGCTGCTAGAGGGAGGTTTTCATGTGGGTTATATGGAGCGTGGAGGTTTAAAGGCGTCAGTACATGCTGGTATAGTGCATGGTTGGAACATGAGTAGTATATCTATGTGGAAATGGTAGGGCTGTTTCCCTATGACCACATAAATGTGTGATTTAATTGTAGTACACAGAAGTCTGGATGAAGCAAAATACCTAGTCAGTTGTACAACTGAATGCATTCAACTGAAATGTGTCTTCCGCATTTATCCCAACCCCTCTGAATCGGAGAGGTGCGGGGGGCTGCCTTAATCGACATCCGAGTCAATGGCGCCCAGGGAACAGTGGGTTAACTGCCTTGCTCAGTGGCAGAACAATAGATTTTTACCTTGTCAGCTTGGGGATTCGACGCTCCGACCCACCAGGCTACAGATGAGGGATGTCACTTTACGCCAAGAGTATGTGTCTTCCCACTTGATTTTAGTAGGGAGTAGGAAGGACATTGATCAAAAGTCTATTAACAGTACTTTTCAGCCTTTATTGTACAAAGGAACGGCATGCCCAAATGCATTCAGAACTGAGTGCTGTTGTGGTGTCTGCTAGCTAACCGAGGGGGCATATCAAAGGCAATAGTGCTGGGCAATGGAGGGAGGTTGAAAAACAGTTTCATACACACCGGGTACATAACCTAGAATGATTGTAGGATATAACAGTAGGGATGGAAAGGAACAAACAGTACAAGGACAGGATCTCCTCAGGGAGATAATCAGACAATTCTACCACCAAACTGTGCATGTTTTCTCCCCAGCTACCTCCTCCATTGTGGACATGATTAGTTTAACTGCAGCGAAGCAAGTTCCACCCACTACCATGGAAAGTAATGCTGTTTTTTCTGTAGGGAGTAATTTGTCCACCTGCACTTCTGAACACCAGGTTTGGTAACAATTACTGGCCCCAGGAGAGAAAACATTACAGAGCCATTACAATAATGATAGTAATTCAAGCCAGGATTGATCTAGGGCTCTGCAGGCTTTCTCTCTACCTTCTTCCCTCCACCTCTCTCTCTTTCTTTCTCTCTCCCTCTTGTCCGTTCACTTTCTCTCTCCCTCTTGTCCACTTTTAATTCCTTGGTCTGTGTTTCACTTGAATGTCTCCCAATACTTCTCACTCACTGTGAACACACACATTGGCATCTGAAATAGCACAGGTTAGCCCCACTCAAAATCTGACTGAGGCCTTTGACTGAAGTGAATTCATCTGAATGCAGAATTGGAATCACGGCAGGGTATTCACACCACATATGAATACAATCTGAGAAAAGCCTGAGGGATCAAAGGTTATTTTACATGTGCATTGAGTTTTCCAGCAGGGGGCACAAGCCAGCAGAGACAGAGAGCTGCTGGACTCATTCTGCCGTCACCACCACCATCTTTTATAATAATCTTATTTATGTTTCAGAAAGCTAGCAGTGCCAAGACATTATCTAACACACTGATGGAGCCACCACAGTGCTTGCTGCCGCTGCTTTTCCCCCCTTCTCTGGTCTGGAAAACATTAGAAAATCTTTGTTATGAAAAGAGTGTGATGCTCACCAAAATTAACTGCACGTTTGAGCTCCTCTGCCTCAGTCTTCATGTTGTAGAGAGAGTCTTGAAGAAGAAAAATAAAACAAATCTCTATTTCCATTTGGATCGTGCTAAATTGATGTGGGGAGGAGGGGGTAATGTGTACAAGACTTTGGCACCATACCCAGAAAGTCAACCTATGGAGAGGAGGGTTGTGTAACTTAATAAACATTTATTGTAATATCCTTCTGGGTGGGCTTGGAGATGTACATCTCAGAAGATGTCTCCAGGGGCTTAACTGTACTTCTCCTTCATTTTGGGGTGAGAGAGAGCCATCAGCTTCAAAAAGACCCTGGCTAAGGTAGACCTATCCATCAACGGAGAGCCCCTCTGGACAAATCCACCTGATATGGAAACTCTATCAACTGGAGTTGGTGTTATGTCTTAAACAGAACCAACAGACTGCTAGCCAAATGGCACACTATTCCCTATTTACTGCACTACTTTTGACCAGGATCCATAGCGCTCTGGTCCCAGGGTCCTTGGGGCGCTGGTGAAAGTAGTGCACTACATAGGGAATAGGGTGCCATTTGGGATGTACAAGTCTGGGCTGGGAATGTGGGAAATCCCCCTCTCTCTGTCTCCACTGTGGGCCTTGTTGCTACTCAAGTCCAGTGTCATAATTCAGTGTTGTAACCCAAAACCAAACAATAAATATTAGACAGTTTAGTTGTTTTAAAAGCAGCCGTGTTTCTACAACAGTGCACGCCTGAACATGTTTGCTTTATTGCGATGTGGAGGCTTTTTCTATTGTCAACCACCAGCCTCAAAACATACTGTAGCCTACTATACACAACCCAAATGAGGTTTCACAGAGGCTCTTACATAACTTTATTGCAAGTTCTCCAACAGCACAGATCTGTCTGTATTTTTACATATAATATTTTATCAGTTCAATAGTCTTTAGGCACATGGTACATGTCAAGTGTGTACATTTTCAGATTGACTGCAGATATCATGATTAGCCTGGAAAACACACAGCGCATCGCATCAGGGCTCCCCAGACAGCACCTTTAGAGCACGAGGCAAACAAATACACCATGGAGCCAAGAGTGGATTCTTTGCATGTGAAGGGATCGAACAGATCGTTTCCATTAACCACTGGCAAAACCCAGAAAAACACAAGATAATTGCCTTAACATACCAGCCAAGACTTCAACTCAACATATCTGCAGCGCTCTCTGATGTTCTACAGAGAAACTCTTGGAGCTGAATACTTATAATACTGTATTTGGGTATATAGAAGTACTCCCTATAATGAAAAGTCTCTGGCACATTCAGGTAATCTCCATAGCACAGTACTGGCTAGCTATCTTCCCTACACTGTATGTAGCCATATTACTCCCCAATGCCATTCCTGGTCCACCTTCTGTTCGGCTGAGTCATTTGGAATATTCTAAAACAGCAGCCATTTGGCAACTTTGGCTCTCAGTAAACAGTGGATTGGTTACCGTGGTAAAAGACCAACTCAAACACCCCCGCTACTCTAAACCTCTTCCCCTGTTTGTTTTCTGTCATCAGATCTGGTTTCTACATAGAGCACTTTAAATCAATGAATGAGTCATTTTGGGGGGTGAGGGGTCGATGTCTGTGTGCCCTCCTCCTGCCTTCCTCCCCCCTCATCCCTCCTCTCATTCAGGTGTTGTTTGAGCTGATGACAGGGGGCTTGGCTTCACATTACAGGCCTTTGGTGTTTGCTTGCTCATAGTCAACAAAAGGGCCTCCTCCATCCATGTATGGAGGAGCATCACTCACACCTTTTCAAAGCACATCCATTGACTTGTCCCAGGCCATCCATTGCAGTGCGGTAGGTAGACTCCCAATGGTGGAATTGAAGATATGTCATGTCATCGCTTGACAAGGACTCATCTGCACCTCAGTTCCAGGACCGCATCTTCAATGTCTTTAAAGGAAAGCTCTCTTTATTTAAGAATTTAAGCAAATAAGTGAAAGACCCTTGAGGTCAGGTCTTTGCCCATTTTTGCAGAGTGTGTGGTTTGAACATTTGTGTGTGCGTATGGTGAGGTTTTCCTGAGTTGTTGTGTCAGCATGTTTGACCCTGGAGTGTCTGAAGTGGCGGTGCTCCAACAGGTCAAGGGGCAGATCAGTCAATACCTCATGTGGGAGTGTCACCGTGGCCTACATGATCAGACACTGTGTGGCACCCCGAGTTTTGCTCCATTTCACCTGTCAGTTACTCCAAGAATTTATGACTTAATAACCCCGTCTCAACCTCTCTTTGAGCAAATCTCCTATTTGCATTGATGTACGATAGCATCTCAATTTCGAACATGTGCCTCAAGTTAGCATTCATCTTTAGGTTTCTTGTAATTGTAAATCAATTCTGAAATTCTTGAATCGGACGAAAATTAGCATGGCACTTCAACAACGCAGACTCAGCCGCATTATTCCCTTCACTATGGATAGATTGGGGGGGGGGGGTATCTTACATGGAATAGCCTTGGGGTCAAGCCAATCAGGCCCTTCTCACGAGTGAATGACCCTCTCCATCGTCAAGCGTGCAGGGGGGTACTAGCCACATGATCTTAGAAGTTTCATGTGGCTGGTGAAAGCACCACAAAAGGGCAATATTCATGCATATTTTAGATTATTCCCCATCTTTGCTGTTTTCTACAGCTTTAATACGGAACATTGTAATACTGAATATATTGTTTTAATATGAAGTTGTAATATGAAGGCGGTGGAAGATCTATCAGTGCCTAGGGGCATCTTCTATCTACAGAGAGCATGGGGCACCCTTGATTGATTGATATTTGTGCCGGTGCCCTCCAAGGTCCTTCACTAAGTGAAGTAAGCCATGAAGTGTGGGTTTGTGTCAATGACCGATAATGTCATAGTTGCCGAGGTCAAAGCGGTTAACTCATGACACAATCTACCAGGCTTGACAAATAGCATGCTGTAGCTGTACAAAACGTTATGTTCTCATCTGCCTTGCTAAGACTGTCATTGCCATCATCGTGGCGTCACAGAATCGTGGCTGAATGATGAATGATCAATGATGACATGGATATTCATTTAGCTGGATATATACGCTGCACCGGCAAGATAGAACAGCACACTCTGGTAAGACGAGGGGGGACGGTCTGTGCATATTTGTAAACAACAGCTGGTGCACGAAATCTAAGGAAGTCTCTAGATTTTGCTCGCCTGAAATAGAGTATCTTGTGATAAATTACAGACCACACAACTTGCCTATAGAGTTTTCAGCTATACTTTTCGTGGCTGTTTATTTACCACCACAGACGGATGCTGGCACTAAAACCTCACTCAGTCAGCTGTATAAGGAAATTAGCAAACAGGAAACCGCTCACCCAGAGGCAGCGCTCCTAGAGGCCGGAGACTTTAATGCAGGGAACTTAAATCAGTTCTACCTAATTTCTATCAACATGTTAAATGTGCAACCAGAGAGAAAAAATGTAAATAGATCACCTGTACTCCACACACAGAGACGTGTACAAAGCTCTCCCTCGCCCTCCATTTGGTAAATCCGACCACAATTCTATCCTCCTGATTCCTGCTTACAAGCAAAAATTAAAGCAGGAAGCACCAGTGACTTGGTCTATAAAAAAGTGATCAGATGAAGCAGATGCTAAACTACAGGACTGTTTTGCTATCACAGACTGGAACATGATCCGGGATTCTTCCAATGGCATTGAGGAGTACCCACATCAGTCACTGGCTTTATCAATAAGTGCATCGAGGACATCGTCCCCACAGTGACTGTACGTACATACCCCAACCAGAAGCCATGGATTACAGGCAACATTCGCACTGAGCTAAAGGGTAGAGCTGCCGCTTTCAAGGTGCAGGATTCTAACCCGGAAGCTTATAAGAAATCCTGCTATGCCCTACGACAAACCATCAAACAGGCAAAGCGTCAATACAGGGCTAAGATTGAATCATACTACACCGGCTCCGACGCTCGTCTTATGTGGCAGGGCTTGCAAACTATTACAGATTACAAAGGGAAGCACAGCCGCGAGCTGCCCAGTGACACGAGCCTACCAGACAAGCTAAATCACTTCTATGCTCGCTTCGAGGCAAGCAACACTGAGGCATGTATGAGAGCATCAGCTGTTCCGGACGACTGCGTGATCACGCTCTCCATAGCCGACGTGAGTAAGACCTTTAAAGAGGTCAACATTCACAAGGCTGCGGGGCCAGACGGATTACCAGGACATGTGCTCCGGGCATGTGCTGACCAACTGGCAGGTGTCTTCACTGAAATTTTATACATGTCCCTGATTGAGTCTGTAATACCAACATGTTTCAAGCAGACCACCATAGTCCCTGTGCCCAGAACACAAAGGCAACCTGCCTAAATGACTACAGACCCGTAGCACTCACATCTGTAGCCATGAAGTGTTTTGAAAGGCTGGTAAGGGCTCACATTAACACCATTATCTCAGAAACCCTAGAACCACTCCAATTTGCATACCGCCCAAACAGATCCACAGATGATGCAATCTCTATTGCACTCCACACTGCCCTTTCCCACCTGGACAAAAGGAACACCTGTGTGAGAATGCTATTCATTGACTACAGCTCAGCATTCAACACCATAGTGCCCTCAAAGCTCATCACTAAGCTAAGGATCCTGGGGCTAAACAGCTCCCTCTGCAACTGGATCCTGGACTTCCTGACGGGCCGCCCCCAGGTGGTGAGGGTAGGTAGCAACACATCTGCCCCGCTGATCCTCAACACTGGAGCCCCCCAGGGGTGTGTGCTCAGTCCCCTCCTGTACTCCCTGTTCACCCACGACTGCATGGTCAGGCACGACTCCAACACCTTCATTAAGTTTGCAGACGACACAACAGTGGTAGGCCTGATCACCGACAACAACGAGACAGCCTACAGGGAGGAGGTCAGAGACCTGGCCGGGTGGTGCCAGAATAACAACCTATCCCTCAAAGTAACGAAGATTAAGGAGATGATTGTGGACTACAGGAAAAGGAGGACCGAGCATGCCCCCATTCTCATCGATGAGGCTGTAGTGGAGCAGGTTGAGAGCTTCAAGTTCCTTGGTGTCCACATCACCAACAAACTAGAATGGTCCAAACACACCAAGACAATCGTGAAGAGGGCATGACAAAGCCTATTCCTCCTCAGGAAACTAAAAGATTTGGCATGGGTCCTCAGATCCTCAAAAGGTTCTACAGCTGCAACGTCGAGAGCATCCTGACTGACTGCATCACTGCATGGTACGGCAATTGCTCGGCCTCCGATCGCAAGGCACTACAGAGGGTAGTGCGTACGGCCCAGTACATGGGGCTAAGCTGCCTGCCATCCAGGACCTCTACACCAGGTGGTGTCAGAGGAAGGCCCTAAAAATTGTCAGACCCCAGCCACCCCAGTCATAAACTGTTCTCTCTACTACCACCTGGCAAGCGGTACCGGAGTGCCAAGTCTAGGACAAAAAGGCTTCTCAGCAGTTTTTACCCGCAAGCCATAAGATTCCTGAACAGGTAATCAAATGGTTACCCGGACTATTTGCATTGTGTGCCCCCACCCCAACCCCTCTTTTACGCTGCTGCTACTCTCTATTTATAATATATGCATAGTCACTTTAACTATACATTCATGTACATACTACCTCAATTGGCCCGACCAACCAGTGCCCCCGCACATTGGCTAACCAGGCTATCTGCATTGTGTCCCGCCACACACTACCCGCCAACCCCTCTTTTACGCTACTGCTAGTCACTGTTTATCATATATGCATAATCACTTTAACCATATCTACATGTACATACTACCTTAATCAGCCCGACTAACCGGTGCCTGTATGTAGCCTCGCTACTGTTATAGCCTCGCTACTGTATATAGCCTCGCTACTGTTTTTTTCGCTGTCCTTTTACTGTTGTTTTATTTCCCTACTTATCTATTGTTCACCTAATACCTTTTTTGCACTGTTGGTTAAAGCCTGTAAGTAAGCATTTCATTGTAAGGTCTACACCTGTTGTATTCAGCGCACGTGACAAATAAACTTTGATTTGATTTGAATAATGGTTCAGTTTCTGTTCAGGTATTGCCACACTGAAATCTGTTGATTATGCTGAAATTAAACCTGTAAATACAAAAAGGTAAATACATTTTTTGTTGTTGTAATAAAGTTTGTAAGTTTGCCTTATTCTTCCTTTAAATCTACAAACA
The DNA here is from genome assembly GCF_965601325.2 of Salmo salar. Taxonomy (NCBI): domain Eukaryota; kingdom Metazoa; phylum Chordata; class Actinopteri; order Salmoniformes; family Salmonidae; genus Salmo; species Salmo salar. The sequence continues at coordinate 58,888,879 of NC_138307.1, forward strand.
CCTGTCCCCCTCTCCATCTTACGATATGAGTTTCTTCACAACAAAATTACTTTTAACAAGAATTTTAACACAGAATTTCTATTTTTCACACCATTAATTTTAAGGCTTTTGAAACAGAGTTTCAAGAGGGATCAGACGAGCCCAAACAAATGAATATGATAATGATAGCCTGCCAATTACAGTGCCCACTGGGCACAAAGAGCATTGTTTGCTCCCTGCAGTGGCTCTTTGCATTCAGTGAAAGAATGCAAAGAGGCTGGAACGTCGATTGTGTTGACAGAAACCACCTGTAGTTAAATTAAACAGGCAAGGTCACCATTCTTCAAAAAAATATTAATAATAATATATCTCTCCGCTCACAAAAGATGCCCCGAAGACATACACTTAACCAGTCTGGGTTTATCCAGGGCTATAATTTCAGTCAGGCTAAACACACACAACATTTAGCTCTTTATTGGCCATTTGTTAAGGGATTATTTCTGGACTGTTTGACACTATCAATATTCTAACACTATGTTCAGATTTGGATATCCATTAGCTACAGTTATTTTATTGATACACTAACTGTTCCATTCTTGTTTTTACTATGATAATGACTATCCCTTTCCAACAAAACAAAGTAATGAATCCTTCTTTTGTTAATCAAGGGGAATACGCCATGGAATTAATATAACTGTTCACTCTGACAACACAAATAAATTGACTGAAACGTACTACTTATGAAACAAGAAAGGACGCCTCACAGTCAGTCTTCAAAGCAGCTTTAAACCAAAACAAAAACCTTAATAGGGTCTGAGGTAACCCCGTTGCAGGCGAGACTCTAGTGGGTTGCTGTCACCATCACCTCCATAAATCCTGACACTTAGCCTCTCGTCGCTGTACTCCCTCATTCTTCTCTCACCCCTATCCCTCGCTACATTACACCCCCAGTCCACTACACTCAGAGCAAAATGTCACAAACCCCTATTACAAGGTCAGGAAATGAAGAATGAAAGGGGGCACACCACTATGAGTTAGTTAGACTATATTTCACCTGCAGGGTTTGTGTCAACTATAATGGGGGCATGTAACTGTATACTAAAGCACAGAAAGGTTAAACAATGATGAATAAGACACATCTTGCTTTAATTGATCGGGAGAACTGGAATTCAAATCCATCTAGAGATTGAAGGTCTGAAGACAATATTTTTTTCCTGTATCTTAGTCTAATTAACAGTAGATTAGTTGTGTAGACAGTACTGTGGTAGTCACTATTCTTGTATTTGTGTCTGCATAGCAAGATGTCTTCTCCTCTGGGTTATAAACATAAAATCCTCTGGGACCCTGTCCTAATCCACCATTATCAGTGTGAAATGCAATGAGATGGGAGTAGTCAGTAGTGTGGCTTTGAGGCTATGGTGAGACAGCATCTTTTTCAAAGCTGTCAAGGGACTGATTCATGGCCTTGGCCGTCGCCTCAGCCATTAATGCTTTTTTTTTATGGGGTTGGGGTATTAGCTAACACCATCCATGGAGGCTTAGGCAGCCTGGCTGGTTCAGCCGCCATCATTTTGTGTGGAATTAGTCACAGTGGAGACTGCATTGGAGACAAGGGAGTTTAAGACCGTAGCCTCCATGGTGAAAATAAACCAGTGTGAGAGAAAGAGAAAGCCGGCTGTGGGCGTTGTTTCCTTCCTTTATGGTTCCTTCAGGTTTTCACCTGTGCTGACATGGCTGGGAGTTTACAATTGTCCCGAAAGAGTTACAAGCAACCTGGCAGAAATTCCAGACTTTTTTCTTCAAATAGTTTTTACGGGAAGGGTGGGGTGGGGGGCTTAGTCATTGTGGAACATTTGTCAGACAGCCAGTTGCCTAGGCAGGGCCAACTAGTGATTTATTACAACATCTGCAAGATGAAAAATGCTTCTATCTGCTTTTAATCCCCTATGGTTCGATGGGAGAGCCAAAGGAGAGCTTTTTAGTGGCGGAGAGGGTGGGATTCACTGATGGTTAACTTAAAGAGACGTTCCGGAACTTTGGCGACTATGTAAGTATTTTTTAAACCTCCCAATTTGGGCTGGATTTGTACATTTTTTGTTCATACATGCATAATCTATGAGCATCATTACTGTCTTACAGTGGCGCGTCATTCAGGGCAGGTGGGGCAAAAACCAAAAATTATAATTGAGTTAATAAAACCGCATACAAACATGGTCTCAGCAACTTTCTGTGCCAGCGGAAAATACGGAGCATAGGGGTTGGTAATGTTCTTTGGTTGCACCGTGATTGGCTCAGTATTCTGTCACTCATGGGGACACTACATCACCGCAAAATCTACGGGTAGAGCTCGAAATTCAAGCCCTTTGGGCGCTGCCATAGACTTACATTAGAAGTGCCCATCCAAGAAGCCTCAAGGTCATTGGCCACAGATAAAATGACGTCAAATCACGTTATATCTACCTTAGCTTTGATTGGACTGAGCATGTCAACATCAAACAACTGGAAACTCAGATCTAGGAAATCTCAGATTTCAATACGGAAAATAATGTTGAACGGTCATCCAACTCTGAATTCTAAGTCAGGATTTCAGGCCTCTTTCTAGAGCCCACAAGAAGGACCATCGTGCTACCTTCCTGTTCAAGTGAGCACAGCACAAGGTGAGTGCAAAAATGTATTGTATGCTGCTGCATAATTGATCAAATGAAATTGTATTTGTCATATGCGCCGAATACAACAGGTGTACCTTACCGTGAAATGCTTACTTACAAGCCCTTAACCAACATTGCAGTTTTAGGAAAATATAGTTAAGAAAATATTTACTAAATAAACTAAAGTAAATAAATGCAATTAAAAAAGTTACACAATAAAATAACAATAATGAGGCTATATACAGGGGGTACCGAGTTAATGTGCGGCTTTCAGGTAAGTCGAGGTAATTTGTTCATGTAGGTAGGAGTAAAGGGACTATGCATAGATGATAAACAGCGAGTAGCAGCAGTATAAAAACAAAGGGGTGTTTTGGACCTAGACTTGGTGCTCCGGTACCGCTTGCCGTGCGGTAGCAGAGAGAACAGTCAAAGTCTTTGATCAGGAGGTATCTTTCACTGGCCACTACTCCAGTGTTACCAGCCAACTCTCAAGATGCTACAGCTAGCTCCCCGCTTGTGGAAGATCTAAACGTTTTATCATGCGGTTAATGACAATCAGCCAAAACCAAGAACGTCCTTCAGGCAAAACCAGCAGTGGGTTTGAGTTACTTGAGAAGGGTAAACTGTGACTGCATGAACAAACTTGCAAACAAAGTCAAATTTGCATTGGTTTGGGGGTGGTACTGTTGTTTAGAAATGACATGATGCGTGGAAGAAGCAAGCGCTCACCATTTTGTTTTCCCCCAGAAGTTGTATCAACCAAAAAGTTGTGAACTAGTCGTCTGGAAGGGCTTGGAAGAATATCCACAAGAAAGAATCTCCACTGACCAGTGAATGTAAGTCTCACCATGTTCAGAAGCAGATAAAGGAAAACATGTTTTTTAAGAGAATCATTATGAATAATTCTTATTATTCATGTCGGTGAATAAACATGATTTTCTCTATGCACGGTCTGAAAACTTCTCACCGACAGAGTTTGAAAACAGAACATAGGGATGTGGAGGTAGGTAGTAAGAGTTAGACACCATTCCCCCAGCAGATTTTCTGAGCTTCACAACAAAATAATACAATTTCAGCGAGCCGCCCGTGGCCATTTAATATCATAAACATCTGTATCCATGTCGCCACATCTGGCAACAATGAAGACAAATTAGTTACGAATTTCAGAGTGTCTGGCAATGAGATAAGGCTCTGGCGTGCTAAATTCATTTTCTGGGCTTATTCACAGGGTTGGGGAGTCCAATGCTGGCCTAAGGAACTGATCTAAGACCAGTGTTCGATTGCTCCCAGTAAACTGGTATGGGTCAATGTGTGGGGCTCAAAAGCTGATCCAGGACCAGGGGTTGGGGGGGACTCACTAACCTCTACTGTCAGTCATTTGTGGTCTGAGGAATAGTCGACTTCCTGTCTCGTTTCTCTGGATCCGAAATCAAAGAGGGGAAATTATTCTGCAATCTGGCCAGTGTTTTCTTTTTTTCCCCCGGCTGGAAACGTGAAGGTTCTCGCTGGCTGCAGTCTCTGCAGGAGTTTACTGGCTCTAAATAATTTCTTTTTTTCTCTCAAGTAAACCTTTTAAACCCCCCTCAGCCCCTTGTTATGGCACAAATTGTTTCTCGATTGCTGTTGTTTTCAAAACTTTCCCAGAGGAATAAATAAACCATTTTGGCCTCACCCAAATGTGTGGAGGTAAATTACATCCACACAGGTAATTGCTACATGCATCGTAGTTTGGTGTGTAGTTATAGTAATACATAGTAATAGTTAAGTGCAAAACTATGTTTGCTAGTGAGAAGTCTCATCTGAACAACATTGTGGGGAAATCAGCAAGGTATAATCTTAACCTAAAGAAACCCTTGGTGATAGTTCATGAACTATGATTTTTTTATTTACACGAGCAGCTAACTAACTCAGTAATGGGAACAACATATACAATCCTAGATCAATGAAAAAGACACGAGCTGAAGTTTGGTTTTAGTGACTAATAACATGAACTTCAGCATTCTTTGTGTTCATCAAACATCAATTATCTAGCCATAAATTCACTACACTGTTTAAATTCAGGAAGGTTTGATGTGAATGCTTGCAGGCTTTAGTAATTCTCCAAGTTGATCAAACATCACATCTTTCTGCACCACCTAATCTGTATCGGGTCATGTTTGTTAGACCCCACAAGCTTCTCTAAACCAACGGGAAGCCTTGGGTTTGAAAACTAGCTTCAGCAGCTGTCTTCCAGGTGTTTAAATGTGTGTGGTTCTGGTTCCACCATCTTGTGCTTATCCCAAGTTCCTCAAAGAGCTGGCAAGACTTCCAACAGATTGTTTCATTCCTTCACACTGGGGTGAATGCATACTCCCCAATAAGCACTCAGTGAATAACAAGGTGTGTCGCTGAGGCTCAAGGACATGGATTGGTTTTCAAACAAACCACTCTGAATATGATTCCATAAAACAAAAGGTTTAAACAAAACATTTGAATAGATCTTGAAAATGTGTTATAACTCAATGAGGTCTTTATAAGCTCTTGTAATATATTCCACATTGGAAGATTGGCAGATGAAGTGGACGGCTGAATTGAATCCCCTTAGTAAGGCATCTTTCTATAAGCCCACCTCAAAATACTGGCACCACCATCCCCTCTCAGTGAATCAGACATTTTATACACACATCTCCAATGTGGCAGTGAGAGAGCCCGCAAGACACTTTCCAAGGGCAAGTTTCGACAGCTAGCGGACAAGCACACCTTTTTCCTCCATGTTGAAAAGGAGAAGCCTGAAAAAACAAACCCAAGATGTGAAAAAGCCAGAAGGGGACAGGCTTGGGGAGTGACTCATCTGGTGAAAAGCTTCCATGTGCTGGATACAGCAAGAGCAGCAACCCCCACCCTCCTTCCCAGAGACGAAGGCCCAAAGAGGGGGAGAGGGGAGCCCTGTGACTGGCTGGTTTGGAGAGAGCAGGACCAGACCAGAAGGCCAGCTCCAACAGTTCCAGAGACCTCATGTGACTGTTCCTTTCCTTGACATGTCTTCACTAATTTAGCCTTCCATCGATTGTCTCCAGGGTACTGAGTCTACACTGAGCCAAAGACTGAAGAAGCTAGCCATGAACTTCCCACACACACAGACAAATGCCAAACGTATACGCACACACACACACTTTCCCAGCATACACTTGTTGGATTCTATTTGGACAGCATGGTGGGGGGCCTCATGGCAGGCGCAAGCCGTCCTTGGCGGTCTGTGGTTCTGCTCGGAAAAGCCACGCTCTATGTCAACCCCCCCCTTCTCATCCCCGGCTTCAGCAATACTCTCTTATACCTCGATTCTCTTCGTCCTCCATTACAGAACAGTGGTGTCTGTGCATGGTCCAGCCATTTAAAGATTGGAAAGAGTCACAGTACTTTTAATGTACGTAGCAGCACATGTTATGGTGTTTTATTATGTATAGGTACGTGCAAAGGGGTGCTTAACTCAAAGCAAAAAAAAGCGAGAATAACTGAACAGGCGTGGTCGTTCACACAACACAAAATACTCATTTACAGGAAAAAGGACAGCAAAAATAATGGATTCTATTTTACAATTAATTTACAAAATATAATAAACTTTGTATAAAAACGTATATATATTCAATATCTATCTTCAATTGAAGATGTTTCCCATTTTTCTTTCTTAAAAAAAAGAACAGTCCTCACTGTTAATATCTCCTCATATAATTTTTCAGCATTTTGTAGGCACAATGCATTATCCCTTTACATTCAAGCGTTGCACATTTGCAGTGTCCATCATTGAGAAAGTGTCCATTCACTGAGGTAGTATTTTTTTTGGTAATCCTCATTGTGAAGAAAAACTAAAAGGAATGTCAGATTGTTTGAATGCACATATTCAGCTATGTGCTCACTCGACCTTGCTGACAAATAGCAGTCCTGTTGAGATTATATGGTTTTTCATAGATATTATTGCCACTCTTTTCCAATTCCGATTTAGAATTCTTTGACTGGACGCTGTTCTTGTCTTCCTCGCGGTCCGAATCTGTGTCCAGGGCTGCGTAGGGATTCTCGTGTAGCATCATGCTGTTGTGCAGGGCCAGTGGCGGTGGTCCAAATTCGGGGTAGAACTCCTGTTGAGGCCTCCAGGGGGCTTTCCCAAACGTTCCTGCGAGAGGGAAGGATGGAGGGAGATACAGGGTAAGGCCTGAGACATTCACATGTTGTGCTAGTTGTCAAGAAAATGAATATTCAATAAATCACTTAGTAATTGAGTGAATTTATTTGGAGTGGATTTAAAATGTGCTTGACTTTGACCCAAATCCATACTGAGAAATTTCCTCAAGACGTACCCATGAATGTGTTGGAGGAGAGCCTCGTCTCCCGAGGTCGGCCGTACTCGCTTCCATCTCCCTCATCCATGGAGGGGGGGCCCTCGCCCTGTAGGTGGTGTGGCCCATGGAAGCTGCTGCCGTTGGGCATCTGCATCAGCACACTGGGGCTCCCGTGGTCAAAGGGGTCCTGTAGGGCCCCGCCGCATGGATAGTAGTTCCTCCTCTTGGAGCTGGTCAGGCTGCCACTGTAGGAATCTATGCAGATGGGCCGCTGGTCCATAGCACAGCCTGAACGGAGGGGGGGGGAGGAGAAGTTACAGTGAGCCATGGGAAATGAGATCAGTATGACAGCAACACATTATTGTTATTGTTTAATTTAGGGAAAAATACTTATAATGCTACAATTTAAAAATATATATATCTGTTGCACCAACCTGTGAAAGCCTCTGAGGGTTCTCCGGTGTACATGTTGCCTCTCCTGAGGAGAGAGCTGATGGGTCCTTGGTAATGGCAGAGCAGGGGATCTATGGCCGCCTCCATGTCCGCTTCACTTCCTGTGTCCAGCTGACACAGACCTGTTCGAGTCACATGACATATTAGTAATGGATTGGTACTTGCCTCAAATTACTTACACTATTCCAATATGTATTCAGGTGAAACAATACATATAGAAAAATGCTCAGAGTACAGTTGGCTGATATAATGCACATATTCATGACATAAAAGTCCCCATGCATTTCCAATGAAAGAGCTGCTCTCCTACCATTCATGTCTTTAGACTGCATGTAGAATCCACTCATGGAGGAAGCCATGAACTGGTGGTTGCCACTGCCACTCTCTGAGGGGACATAGCCATCTTGTCTGTCGGCCAGCGTACCCTGAGAGGACAGGTAGCTGGGGATGTCTGCAGGCAGGTTCGTCTCGTCTGCAGGGAAAACACCAGGGAGGGAAAATTCTCAGAAATGTTTTCATAGAGAAATACAATAATAATAATCTGTTCAAGGCAATGGTCTGTCACTGATTCATTTCAAAGCATTCGTAAAAGGTATGGTTTTAACAACATGCCAACCAAAATATGTGGAGCTGGAGCCCAAAACTCAAGCTCCCCCAAAAATGTAATTTTCTGTTTGAAGGAGGAGGCAACATGGGCATGCAAGTACTGAACTCCTCAAAACCAGTTCCGTGCTGACAAAATAAAGTGGCACCCTCTCCTCACCTGTGTTGGTGACGCTGCAGTCCTCATTGCGCCGACGCGTATGGTAGATGATGACCACCCAGACCAGCGAGGTGCCCACCACGCAGCACACCACCGCTATGATGACGATGCCCACCGTGGTCCAGCCGTCCTCGTCCGAGCCTACGCCTCCCGAGGCGCCCACGCCCACGTCACAGTTGGGGTTGGGCAGTACGGCTAGGCGCACGTTGCCCCGCTGGGTGCCCAGTGTGTTGGACATCTCGCACGTGTACTTCCCGGCGTCGCCCTCCGCTGCGTCCACGATTATGAGCAGCTGGTTGCCGGCGGCAAAAAAGTGGCGCTCTGTGACCACAAGGGGGCTGTCGTCTTTGGTCCAGTTGAGCCTGGGGGAAGGGCTGCCGCCGGCGATACACTGGAGGACTGCAGTCTCCCCTTTGGCCACGGTGCGGTCCATGAGAGGGCGCAGGAAGGAGGGCGTTTCTGGAGGAGAATGGGGTAAGGGGGAGTGTTAGTTGCCTTACAGTCTCAAAACGCCTGATTTATATGTCAATTTGTGGGGGGAAAAACCTATGGAATACCATGAAAGTAAATTGATCTGTGACAAAATAAAGAGGCACACACAGACAAATGCAAAGATCTTTGACAGCTGGTGAAAATAGAAAGAACAATTCTCACCTAGCACAATTAGCGTAGCGTTAGCTGATATGGCTCCGGCGGTGTTCTGGGCGGTGCAGCTGTACAACCCGATGTCCTCTGTCTTCACATCCACGATGAAGAACACATCGTCTTCAGGCATCACGTGCATACGACGCTCCCGGGCGGCGGGGAAGTCTGTGCCCCCGTCTTTCTGCCAGGCGATCTGTGGAGACGGGTGACCCACGGCGGCACACTCCAATCTGGCCGTGGCACCGGCCCGGATACTCAGGTCCATGGGCATCTTGGTGAAGGACGGAAGCACTGGAGGGACAAAAGGGATGGACATTTTATTTTACATCTAACTGCACAGCAACATGATAGTTACAAGGTTTTGCAATGCCAGTCATAATGAGATTCCTTATATGTTCTTAGGGAACTCCAAGATGATACTTGCAGTGTACTTGTGCACTGGTTCGTCATAGTTTATCATGCCGAGAGTTATACTAAGAAAGACAAAACTCTTGAAATAACCAGTGTAAGGGAATTCCGCCCTATGTGCACACAAGTGACCCCAGGAAACTTCTTTGATCAGAGGTTAGTTTGTTTAATCATGATTGCAACCCGGAGTATTCACCCCCCTACTGAGGATCACCCCGCCCAGGGTGATGTCCCTTAACTTCAATACCATATAAGCTCATAATAAATAGTTGCTAATACAAAGATGTCTCTGCTAGGCGGAGTTCAGCTTATTGTTATTTGCAGTTAGTTTCCCAATCCTTCTTCCTCCTATTGCTACCATGTGCTAGCAGAAGTAAGACTGGAACATAGTATCAACACGAACTGAAAGTATAGTTTCAACACACAGACATCCGACTTTTGTACAGTTGACCTCTTCATGCACTTACAAAGTCTCTACCACTGATTCTTAATCTCAAGCTAAAGCAAAACATGAATCATTGTACTTTTGTAACTACAGGTGTTCCTACAATGTACAGAGATTATAAAATTCCTTTCACTAGTCAAATCAATACCAGTAGGTTATTTAACTTACTGTTGACAGTGAGCTTGGCCTTGGTGGAGTAGGAGGAACCAAAGTGGTTTGAGATGACACACTGGTACTTCCCCTCGCTGGTGAACTCTACACTGCGTAGCTGCAGTGTGGTGGTGTACTCTGTAACCTCTGTTTCACGGCCTTGGCCTCCCCCCTGGGCTCTGAGGTGTGCCTGGTTGTGGATTTCAGCGTCATTCAGGACCTCATTGTCCTTCTTCCAGGCAAAGGTCATGGGTGAGTCGCTGGAGCTGGCCGCCGAGCACACGAAGGTGACGTTGGTGCTTTTGATGGCCGACTGGGTCTCAGGTTGCACCGTGATCTGAGGTTTGGGGAAGTCGTCTGGTTGGAAGACAAGAGGGGAAAAACATTAGTTTCCATTTGATGTGAATGGGGCTAACTCAAATTGACATTCATTTTGGGACTAACCAGTTTTTGTTTAAACCGTGATGGTCCACAAACAGCTTAAATATGGAAATGATACTATTTTATGCGCCAAGATTCAAACTACCTGACTGGGGAAATGTTGAAAGCTCTGAAGGCAAAGCACCTCAGCTCTAATAGTAGTCATTACTTAAAGAAACTGATCCCAGAAATTCCTCAACAATGATTTATTTTCTCCCTGCTCTCTCTGACTCCACCTGGCCAAGCTGTTAACTCACTGAGTTTCCACATGGTCCCATTACTACGCTGGCTCCATCAGAGTGTCCATGAGTTGAAGGAAAATATGGAACAATCTGGGTCAGTTCATAAAATGGAAAACCTGTCACGGCTAAATGGCTGTTTTTAACAAGGGCTACATTAAGAGGCTTGTGTGTGTGTGTGTGTGTGTGTGTGTGTGTGTGTGTGTGTGTGTGTGTGTGTGTGTGTGTGTGTGTGTGTGTGTGTGTGTCAGTCACACTCACCACACACAAAGTCCTCCTGTTTGACGGTGAACACGCTCTTGCCCTTCAGCATCAGGGGATGGGCACAGCTGGCGTTCACGTAGGGCAGGAAGGCCTGCTCCGCCACCCACAGAGGAAACCACTTGAGCTGGCAGTCACACAGCAGGCTGGATGTGTTCAGGTGCCTGGGGGGGAGAAGGTACTGAATTAGAGCCAGGAATCACAAGAGAGACCCAGCACAAAGATGATCCATAATACTTGAGCAGATTTATAGTCGTTACATTTTAAGATAATCACTTTTATCAGTATAGGTGCTTTTGAAGTAATTGTCTATGAAAGATTCTTCCTTTCCTCAGTTAGTCCAGAACAGTGACTCTGGTCTATTGGCATTGCAGAATATGAATACAGTGTAACTGAACCTAGAGATACTTACAGTTCCTCAAGCTTCTTCATCTGCACAAAGGCGTTCCCTTGGACCGACATGATCGCATTGTTACTCAAATCTCTAAGGGGGGGGGGGGAGGGGGGAACGGATGGATCTTTAAACAGAAAGATGGCAAACATTCCCCTCCATCTAGGCCTATCTGGAGGAAGACTGCTAATACTTCAATCATCAGAGAGAGGGAGGGAAGAAAAGATCTTGAGAACAATAGAAATCTGGGCAGCACTGTGCTTTGTTAATCAAGAGGGGCCTGACTGACTTCGGCTCCTTTGAGCTCAGACACGACTGGGGGAAAAAAGTTAATTACAATCAAATGCAGCTGTTTCACAGATAGAAATACACACACAGATGTCCACATACACACACACACTTGTACACACAGAAACCTGCACACATGCAAGCACGAACACACAGGCGCACACACACACTCCTCTCGCCATGCCTAAGCAGTTAGTGATCAATAGTCTCCCCACAAATGGAGATGGTGAAAACCAGACAGCTCTGTTTTTCATCAAAGTGTGGACAAGAAGCAGAAACAATAAGGTCATGTGGTTCTCACTAACAGGCTTTGTTTCTCATGGCTATGGATTCTCCCATATTTAGTTTACAGCTTTAGCACAGTTGAGACAGACGTATGAGGATATTGATTTGAAGGTCAACTCACAGGTGCTCCAGCGTGTCCAGGCCAGAGAATGACTTCTTGGTCACCGAGCGGATTTGATTTCCTTGAAGGAACCTGAGAAAAGGATATCTGAGTTTTCATTCAAATGCAGCAATTTAAATTATGATAACAAGAAAATAATTCCAGTTACAATCCGTTCTCATGGTCCATTTTATCATTTCTAATCTAACTTCTGGAAACCAACAGGTTAGAAGACAACGCCATGGTAAAGTCAAACCTACTCACAGTTTCCTCAGTTTGTCCAGAGCAGAAAATGGTCCGTTCATGTCTTCAATGGTCCAGGAGATTTCGTTGTTCTGCAGATCTCTATTTCCAGAGAAACAAAAACAAACCACATTGTAAAAATCCACACCCAGAAAACAACTGCACTTGTTATAGTCTTAACAAACCTTGGTGCGGCTTTGCGTTACGTTTGAAGGACGAGAAAGAAGTCAAAGGCTTTACATTTGTATTCAAAGTGGTCCCATCACTGGAGGATGTTTCTCGCTAACTTTGGGGCTTTTTAAATGTTTGCGATGGTTTCTCCGTGTCTCGCAGCGTAACACTGCTTCACATGCAATGCAGCGTGTTTAGCAGGGAGGAACTCAAACCCACACGTTGGTTCTTCTTAATTTAGTGAAAAATTATACGTTTTTAGTCATGGGTTTTATGGCTGGGGTAAATAACATTTTAACTATATATCAAAGGGTTTTGAAAAATCCTAAATATCTTTTAACCTAACTGAATGTCATGTGCACACAGCAGTACATCATGTCTGCTAAAGAGATTTGCTGGATGTCTTCGCCCTTCCCCCGCTCCTTCTCTCTCAAGTCTCTAAATACTTTCAAACAGCTAGTTTCCTCCTCTGCATGCCTGGTTACAAATTATTGGAGTTGAGGAGGGGTGGAGGGGGTAGAGGAGCAGGTTGTGGAGAGAGGCTGGGGGGTAAAGCCCTCTAAGCCACCCAACTCCCCGTCCACCTACCTACATACCTGCCCTCTGCTGACCTTTCACGCACAGTTAACATTTGGTTCCATTTAAGAGAGGGACCAGGGCAATGTTATGGAGCCGGTGTGGAGATGGGGGGGATGGAGCGGTGGACTCAGTCTCACTCTGCTGACTTGTTGAGGTTATGTCTGTGGAGAAACCACAGGTAGTACGTTCATCTATTCCACATACGGAAAACAAACAAGGCGGAATATTTCCACTCACGCCTCGACGAGTATGGAGAGGGACAGGGAGCGAAATGCCGCAAGCAGGCAGCATCTGAGAAGTTAGCTAGCTGCTAATGTACTCTCATAGATGTGAGATAGGGCTTCTCTTATAGAACACAAAGCAATGATAACGTGTAGGCTGATGGGGCCTCCAGAGTGGCGCAGTAGTCTAAGGGACTGCATCGCAGCGCCAGAGACATCACTACAGACCTGGGTTTGATCCCAGGCTGTGTTGCAGCTGGCCGCGACCGGGAGGCCCATGAGGCAGTGCACAATTGGCCCAGCGTCATGAGGGTTTGACCGGCCGGGATGTCCTTGTCCCATTGCGCTCTAGCGACTCCTTGTGGCAGGCATGGCACATGCATGCTGAGTTCGGTTTCCAGCTATACGGTGTTTCCTCCGACACATTGGTGCAGCTGAGTCCGTACGGGAGTTGCAGCAATGGGACAAGACTGTAACTACCAATTGGATATCATGAAAATAGGGTAAAATATATATATATTTTTAAGTGTAGGCTGATGACTGTTATAACCATGTCACTGAGGAGTTTAAATCGAGTTCATCCCTAAACTCTCATGAGACTTGAGGCTTCTCAAACAACATCAGGGAAAACTCTAACCAGGATTAGTGATATTAACCATGGCTAATGCACTCACTGCCAGTGGGATGTTGAAAATAATAATTTAATGCTTCGGCACCATTATACAATAGAGCTGTCATCTCTGAGAAGTAATTCACTGAAATTGAGTTTAGTCATCCTTATTCAAACTTACAGCATCTGTAGGTGGGAGAGTCCTCGGAAGGCTCCGTCTGCGATGAAGCTCACACGGTTGTTCCCGATGTGGAGTTCGTCAAGCAGGCTGAGGCCTACAAAGCTGGACTCCTCCAGTCTTGTCAAGTGGTTGGACGAGATGTCCCTGTCGGGTGGAGAGAGAAGGAACATCAGCATCACACAGTTCATACCCCCAGGGCAAATGGAAAGGGGGGGTAGAAAGAAACAGTTGATGTAGAGGATAAACTGGCCTCAGATCACTAGGAACGTGCACCAAATATAGCCAGATTAGTCTATGAATTACCAATAAGGTAAAAACCTTTCGGTATAGACTATTTTAAGTTAAGTTTTGAAAGTTAGATTGTACCTTGCACAGCTGGTCTACTTTGTTTAACCGTATGCAGATAGTATAAAAAGTATTAACTTTGTACTAGAAATCCTCAAATGCAAACATCAGACGAAAAAAAACGAACAAACCAGAAAGAAGGCTATTTACCAAAGAGCGGCCGAAAAAAGATCAGTCAACTGCCAATTTGTTTAACGCTCAGGCTCACTTGATGAGAGAAAAGGAAAAAACAACAACTCCCCTTTCAGAAACAACCTAGTCGCCAGTAAAAAAAAAAACATGGCGGACTTAGTAATTGGCCAGTGCCATAAACAAAGTTAACAACAAAGGAAACAATATGTTGCTGCCGCCACTTGTCGCAGCAGACACTCTGGTTGTGAAATCCCTCCCTCCTTATCCCCCCTTTCTCCCCTATAGACGTGGCGAGGCATTAAAGGAGGGGGGCTATAGTGGCGGGGGTGAAGTGGGGGAGTAATATTTTGTCAGGAGCCCTGCATTGGTGTTGGCACTGGGCACTAGGGGTGGAGGAAGAGAGGGTGTGTGTGTGTGGGGGGGGTGGAGAGTTGGAGACTGCGAGGAAGGTGGGGGAGAGCAAAGGAAAGAGCGAAAGAGAGAGGTGTTTGGAGTTCACAGTGTGAGTAGGAGAGAAAGTGAGAGGGAAAAAGAGAGGGAGAAGAAGAAGAAGAAAAAAAGGGTCACTCACAGCTCGCTGAGTTTCTGGCAGAACTCCCAGGCGTCGGGCCGGATCCGGCTGATGGCATTGTGGCCCAGGTGGAGCTGCTGCAGAGTCAGCAGGCCGTACAGCCAGCCCTTACTCACCTCCGTCAGGTTGTTGTAGTCCAGCTGCCTGCAGGGACACACAGAGACATACAAACAGAGGTCAGTCATCAACATATAGACATATAGACACACACAGACAGACAGAGATGAAGACGTATGCTAGCCTGGACTGATACCACACTGTATAGGCTCGGGTCAACTATTGTTGTCTAGACATATGGCTGCAAATATGTATCCAAAGATAGTATGCAGACACTTGCAACCAGACATATGCTGTTAAATCCACCAATGTACACTAGTAAAGGAAGACACATTTTCTTGTCACAGAGGACAGTTACTTACAGGACCTCCATGTTACTGAGGCCCCAGAAGGCTCCGTCCATCAGGCGGCTGATACCGTTCCTCTGGATCTTCAGCGAGCGCAGCGCGTGCAGACCGTGGAACGTCAGGCCCTCCACCCTGCGCACCCGATTCCTGTTCAGCTCCCTGCAAGGTTGGACCACAACCAGACCGTAAGAGAACCGCAGCATCATATATGCAGGGAAAGAATAAGAGTTCACTCAACTCAAGAAGTGAGGCTGAAAAGGAATCTAATTCATCCAAGACAAGCCAAGAAGATGTCAATGACTGTTGGAAGAGTGGTCAAAGAGTGGTTGGAGATGTCAACACACTGTCAATGAGTGCAGTCACAATGCATTTTCAGGAAGTTCACAGAGCAGTCAGAGAAACATCAAAGAGTGGTGAAAAGTCGTGGACCGTTACACAAACGTTCAAAGAGCGGTCATAGTATAGTTTGTGGTCAACCCTAACAGTGCTCAAAGTGCAATTGTGACTTACAGGTGCTGGAGGTTGGGGAGCTGGAAGATCTTGGCAGGGATGGTGGAGAGGCGGTTGCGGTTCAGCCTGAGGATCTGCAGAGTGCTGGACAGGTTGACAAAACAGCCCGTCTCCAGGGTGGAAACGCGGTTGTTGTTCATGATACTAGAGGAGAAGAAAATACAGAATGAGATATTGATCATATAATTCATTCCAAAGAGGAAAAATGACCAAAGAATGTTGTACTTCCACCAAAATGTTACTATTTGATCCAAACACTTATATAGTATCTTGGACGGAGTTTAACCATGCATTTTAGTTAAAAAGTCCAAACGGACGGACTCACAGGTTCTTGAGAGGCAGCGCAGGGAAGGAGTCAGCCTTGATATCCACTATGCTGTTATTGCTGAGGTCCAGGGTCTCCAGGCGTTGCAGGGGCCTCAGCTGCTCCAGAGAGATCTTCGTGATTCTGTTGTTTGCTCTGAAAACACAAATAGAACGGCTCCAATGAACGATAGAAAATACAGTGTATTTTAACAACGAGGGTCACCAGTCTAACGTTTCCAGACATACAAACACTCCGAGCAGTCAATTAGCGGGTGGTATTAAATAAATGACCAACCTCGCCCGACTATTCCCTTCGACCCTCACTACCCGTTTTCCCATTATTATTATGTTATTAGACATTTTCCCTAGAACATTGAGTCTCTCCCTGAACCATGAAAAAGAACACCGTTCCCTGGTTGTCTAGGAAAGGGGGGAGGACGGGGCAATACTAAGGCTAACCAATGTCACTACTCATCTCAACAGGTCAAAACAGCCGTTTGGTTTAGTGCTGTGTTATTTTGTTTATAAGGTAATTACTAACAAGGTATTTAAAAAAATAACCTGCCAATTACTTGGCTGATGAATACCATTCCCTCAGTTAAAGCATGCCTCAGCAGAGGCTGGCAATTTCCTGAGCTGCACGCCTCCTAAATTGCAGTGCAGGGACTGCTTAGTTATAAACAGTGTCTGTACAGAGCCGTCTTTGTGTATGGGCCTCGACGGGTAGAGAAAGAGAGAGCGAGGGAAAGGGAGAGTGAGGGAAAAGAGTAGGAATTCCCTCTAATACACCAGACTGCAGGCCCCGTTTCAGTATTAATTGCAAGGCTAACATAACAACAACCCTCCTCCTCCCAAAAAATATAACTTGTATTAATGCATCAGTTCTTAGTTTTATCTTCTTTATGATACGTTTTTTTTTGTGCATTTTCCTTATACTGACCTAAGTGAATGTTAGCGTTTTCCCTATACTGTGCATGCATGCAATGCACACGTCAACATCCAACCCTCTGGAGAAATGGATGAACATTGACATGGCTGAGAAGTACTGGTTTATGTGCACACTACTACCCTTCAAGAAGCTGCCAATAAGAAAACAACAATGAAATGGACACACTGAACCAGCAGTAGTCGAGAGCCAGACTCAAAGTCTCAAACTGGCTCAGCTCCTCTGTACGCCTGGCCAAAGCGAGACTAAAACAGCACTGAAGATACAATCAAGCGAGAAATTGAGCACAGCGGCAACGTAGCTTCTCAGTCCATCATAAAGCCTCAGAAAGTGGGATCTTTGACTTGGACAGAGCAGTCATTTTCCACACATTTCCTTAAATCTGCCATCCATACCTCTCTTATGACTAGGCTCCCCACGTTGAGACAGTGACACCCCTTGGCAGCCTTACCACCAAAACATACAGAGGAAAACAGACGAGTGTGTCTGTCAGTCAGTCCAACCTGGAACAAAGGCAGTACCAGGAGGATATATGGATAGAGGCCCAGGGAGGAGAGGCTGATGGGGTGTCTGGGGCACGTAGGGGTAGAACCTGCCACAGCACGTCCCTCTGCCTAGCCTCCGGCAAGGCCAAGACTCAACGCTGAGGGTGGGGGTAGAGTGTGGGGCTGAGGGTGGGGGTAGAGTGTGGGGCTGAGGGTGGGGGTAGAGTGTGGGGCTGAGTGTGGGGTAGAGTGTGGGGCTGAGGGTGGGGGTAGAGTGTGGGGCTGAGTGTGGGGTAGAGTGTGGGGCTGAGGGTGGGGGTAGAGTGTGGGGCTGAGGGTGGGGGTAGAGGGTAGGTTCTTGGAGGCTGAAACTAAATCCCCTTTTTTTCTTCTTAAACACTCAGTCACTGCCTAAAAATGGTTTTATTTCATTTTTTAACACAGTTTAGGCAACAGCCACAGGCTGAGCTAGGTGCAGTGCAGCACACCACACCACCCGCAGTAAAAAGGGTACAAGCCAGCCTTTTGTGTGCAGATTTGCAAAGGGCTTTCCATGCACCACGGCCTCTGTGGTCCCAAACAAAAGGGGCACACACCACCTGGGCCTGGGTTTTCATGTTCCCCTGACAGGTCGCTGAGAGAAGAGGAGAAGAGAGGCTGGCGAGAAAAATAGAAAGAACCTGTATTTCCAGTTTTGTGGAGGGTAGGGGGCAGTTGGAAAGCAACTGTCAACGCTGGCTGCTCAGTCCATGTTCCTCTACAAAAGACGGACTGACCCTGGGGCCTGTCAGCTGGAGGGAGGTGTGATGTGGTGGTGATGGTGATGAGTCCCTGGTCTTTGTACCCCAACACCCTCTCCCTTCCCCCCACAGTAAACATCTGGCCAGCTGTAGAGCATCACCCTGAAGCCTAGACTCCACAACCAGACAACTGGGCCAGATACATCAAGGATTTCGTTTATCTGCTTGTGATGCTAACCCTCAGCTAAGTTGTGGAGAACGAGCAGCCCTTCCATCGGAGAAGCCCCAAATACAACATGGTGTCCCAAGCTGATGTTGTTAATGCTTACTCCCTGACACACTTCCCACTTGAACCAAAACATTGTTGCTACAAATGAGCCTCTCCGTGGCTTTGAAAACTTGACATGACCCATACGGAGCATAAGAATCCATACAAGAGTCATGTCATGGGAAGTACAAAGACCACACAAGTCAACGGCCTTTTATAACCCTCATGAGGACCCCTATTTAGAAGGAAGTGGTCAAGACCATCTGGCAAAACATGGACTACACACAGCAGAGGCCAGCCCTCTCCAGATAGACAGAGCGATAGGCAAGGTGAGGACCTACAGAAACTGTTATGGCTTCACTTGCTTGAATCTCAGAGACCACTGAGCAATTCATTGAATCCTGTTGTATTAACCTATAAGTACAACATACTACAGAATCTCAACACCCAGCCAACTCTAACCTTAAACATTGTGGCAGATGAGAACTGTGATATCCACTGAGACTGTGCAGTTGAGGCCTACAGGGAAGGACGTGAAGGAGAACTTGGCTACGGTCCATTCAACAAATCAGTTTCTCTCCATCTCTCTCTACTCCCCAACATCTGCCCAGAGATCTAATGAGAGCTTTTGAAAGGCTAACCTAAATGCTGTGTACAGGAGAGTTCCAAGTGCTTATCTGTCGATCTCCACCCGTCGGGCCAACTCCACGGACCAACTCCACGGACAAACAAGCGGGGGCATTGTCCATTCGGATGGCACACACTTCAAATTTGTTTAACCAATTTTCTCGCAAATAAGGTTACTATGCACCGTTGTGTTAATAGTTTCAAGACCTGCCTGTCATTCTCGTTTGGGTCTCTTCAGGTTTTAGCTTCTCATTTTAACACACATTGAAACGTATGACCAGGGAAATTTAAAGCATCTATAAAACTGTGCTTTGTTTATTCATTAAATGAATCAGGTAGCACATGCATGTGTCCCAACTTGAGGAAACTCCAAGCCTTTGGGTATAGTAGGCAACTTAATAACTATTTGAATAGGAGGCGGTGTACCCTACATTAATGCTGAGCTGATCCTAGATCAGCTCCTAGATCAGCTGAAATGGGCTGCCGGACTCATTAAAGTGTACTCTAAGGAATTTGATTGATATCAGTAAAAAAAAAGCTAACATTAAAAAAACAAGACCACACAGCAGCACATCTCAGTTTGAATTACACTTGTGTCTAATTTGTCAGTTTTCGAGCTAATCTACTCCATATTTTTGGACTGTGTTGCCTTCACACGCCGAATGTGTTTATCTGAAGAAATATGACCCATATAAACAAGACCACAGTGTCAGACGATTATAGACAGCTGACGCTGCAACAGAAATATTCCTTTTTGAATTAAAGAATTTAAAAAATCCACATAAATTATAGCTAAACAGCAGAAGCAGCTGTCAAACAGATACACACATACGCAAACAAGTTACCCCAAAGGCAGCAACACTTCACTTTTTAAAAACGCAATAAGATGGAATCAACAACGGAAGCTTGATAATCCTGAAACCCCCTTTTTTTCCTCCATTTAGTACAGTCTGATCTTTTTCCTTCCATTCGCACATACTGGAGAATTTCTTCCCCTTCCTCCATTTCTCTGGCCTGGGAGGGGAGTAAAGAAAAAAAAGCCCCGGGGTATCGAATGCCACTTATTCAAACAGCCAGGCAGACATAGAGGCAGCTCTCGTCAACTTCTTTGACCCAACAGCCCAGAATAAAAACAAACGGCAATAACCCTGCAGCTGGTAGTAATTGAGTTGTGATCATCTTAATTAATTGAACAATTTCCCAGGAATTTATGGTAGGGGATGGGGGCTTTAACCAGATTTCTGTGAAACCACCTCTCATTGAGTTTGGTGGGCTCTACAAATTATCTGGTGATTCCAGGGCTGATTAGGTATTTGGAGAAGACGGTTTGATGGAATCTCTGTGTATGGAAAAGGTAATTGAGTTAGAACTGGAAAGAGCTTCATATTCTGCCTATCTACCAATTCATTCTTTCTTATAAAGGGTTAGCTCTGTGGCTAACTAAGCTGACAGATATACTTGGATGCCTTGCTTACAAAGCTCTTGGCAACAAACATTGTAACTTTGTAACTCAATACTGTAATAACCTAATATCTACTAAACCAGTGTTTCCCAACCCTGGTCTTCAAGTACCCCCAACAGTACACATTTTTATTGTAACCCTGGACAAGCACACCTGATTCAACTGGTCAACTAATCATCAAGCCCTCAATTAGCAAGAATCAGGTGTGTTTGTACAGGGCAATAACAAAAATGTGTACTGTTGGGGGTACTGGAGGATCAGAGTTTGGAAACACTGTACGAAACCAACAATATAACTCTTTCTCTCATCGTTCAACCATGTTTCCCTTCAGATAGACGTTGTGTATTATGTATCAGTTAGAGCACTGTGGTTGGTGCGGTCCTACTGCAACCTGACAATGTACAGGAACAAAGTCGTGATGATGTGTTAACTGTGCTATTAGCCATTTGGGTCAGATGCTGGTGTAGTGTTTAATATGGAGTCTGATGTGTGCATGAGCCGCCCCAGCTAACGCAGCAGCCCTGCTTCTCATTACAGGCGCCAGTCTGAAAAATAAGTCATCTGAGGGCTTCTCAAAACTCTGCTCTTTTTCTAATAGGAAATACCACACACATATTCTCCATCAATGATGCCAATACCAGCAACAAAAAGAAAGAGAGCGCGGGGGGAGAGGGATTTTGTATTTAAATCCCCCCCCTCAGAGATTTTAGTTGCCGAGTAGACACTAAGCAATGCAACTGGGAATACTATGCACGCAATCACAGACAAAAATGAACACACGATGTGGTAAGAAAGTATGAATTGATCATTCCCAAATGCACATTGAGGATGACAACTAGGCTGGCTGACATACTTTGGAACATTGCTTTCAATGGTGAAATCTATTGGAATTGTTCTCCTATTCATACATTATATGTTTTAATAAGAAGCATCAACCAAATATGCATCTTGAGTGGAGAATTGAGAGTAGAGGGGAATACTATTGTACAACTCCTAAAGCCTCTGTATGTTGTCTGACCGATAATGTTTACAAGTTCAAAAACTCATCAGAGCTATTGGAAATCAAACATATCCTGGTGTACTGTATTTTGCTTTAGTTCCAGGTAACACCGCCATCCGCATCTGTGGCCTATAGGCCATACACCTAAAAACCTGAAGACAAATTGACTAATAGCCGACGTCTGAATCCCCTTAGGCTTCTTTCTCTGGTGTTACTGCTTGTCAAGTTCAGGCTTGATGAGGAATATGCCTCTTCTAGTTTTTGAGATGGATGCATTCTTTGTTGGGAAAAAAACATCCTATCCATTGATTTTGTGAGACATTGTGCTGGGGGAAAAGTTCGAAATCAATGCCTTTGAAACCTCTGACATTGACAGGTCTATTTGTCTTTGAAAACACATGAAAGCCCCACATTTCTCCATCATGTTCTGGGGCCATCCTACTAGGAGTGTATAGAAACACTCAACCTCCAGATGGATGAAATACCACTCTACTCATACAATCAATCAAATGTATTTATAAAGCCCTTCTTACATCAGCTGATATCTCAAAGTGCTGTACAGAAACCCAGCCTAAAACCCCAAACAGCAAGCAATGCCGGTGTAGAAGCACCTAAGTAGATACAGACTATCTATAACGGAAATGAGATGGACGGACAGAGAACTCTAATCTTACAGATCCTGGATCAACACGTATGGAAACACTGGAACCACCTCTGGCGATTCCATTTTTAACAATGACATTTATTTTCAGACATGTGACTGACTTGTCTCAAACTGGCTGCCATGCCTGGGACAACCCAGTCTGGGAACCAGCTCAGCCAAAAGGGGTTCCACCAAGGAGGGAGGATCAGGGCTTAGCAGCTCTACACTGTTAACTAGCACTGACAACTCTGATGGGTGGGTTGGTGGGTAGGAGGGAGGATCAGGGCATAGCAGCTCTACACTGTTAACTAGCACTGACAACTCTGATGGGTGGGTTGGTGGGTAGGAGGGAGGATCAGGGCATAGCAGCTCTACACTGTTAACTAGCACTGACAACTCTGATGGGTGGGTTGGTGGGTAGGAGGGAGGATCAGGGCATAGCAGCTCTACACTGTTAACTAGCACTGACAACTCTGATGGGTGGATTGGTGGGTAGGAGGGAGGATCAGGGCATAGCAGCTCTACACTGTTAACTAGCACTGACAACTCTGATGGGTGGATTGGTGGGTAGGAGGGAGGATCAGGGCATAGCAGCTCTACACTGTTAACTAGCACTGACAACTCTGATGGGTGGATTGGTGGGGGGAGGGGGGAGCGGTGTTTCAAAAATTATACTTACAGAATGAGGGTGGTGATGTTTGCCGCATGAGGGCCCAAATCAGGTACCGTCTCGAATTCATTGTTGTTTAGCTTTCTGTAAACATACAGGCATAAAGGTTGTTTGTCACATGTGGTGTGAAGGGGCGGTGGAGGGAGAGTGTTTGTGACTGATGTTGTTTACTCTAGGAAGTACAGAACACAGAGTATACTTACATCTCACTTAAGTGCCGCAGTTTCCTAAACACAGTGCTGTCGAGCGACTGCAATTTATTATGGCTCAGGTCCCTGTAAAGAAAGACGTTTGTTAGAGGAAAGTTACACAACATGGAGGGCCGTTCACTTCACAACCAATCATATACTGGCCTTTCTGTTTTTAAACAGGAGACATAACTTGTCTGAGTGAGCCTAGCCTATACAGCTCCGACTGAAGTAATGTGGGAAAGCAACGGAGTAATTTTCAAAACAAACCACTGTATGTATGCAAAAAAATTTAAGCTAACCAGCTATAGGCCTAGTTTTGGCATAGCAGCCTTTTTTAAAACATTGAAAATCCAGCCAGACAAGCTCACGCATTCAATCCGCTCTTGAATCACCGAGCCAAAACAGACAACCAGATAAATTATGGAAGGGAGAGATTCCATTTTTTCCCTTTTTGAGAGGGGGTGGAAAACAGGCCTAGAGGAGCCTGCCTTGCCCAGAGTGTTATAAAGCTGTGGAGTTATTGACGCTGCTGCGCACGATCAACATTGTGGTGCCAGACCCTTTTTTTGGCTTGCCCCCATCTGGAATCCATCAACTGGAGCTGAGAAGAGGGAGGGGAAAAAACTACCAACTGGTAATCTATTCACAATGCTGGGGAAGCGAGTTTCCAAGCCGAAACACTCCTGTTGCATTTTTCTAGATCTGGCCCTGGTTTTATTCTTCAGCAAATCGTTTTTTCAACTCTTCAACAAGAGTTTTACTTCTCTCTCTGAAACTCTTTTCCCTTCCCAACATGCAGCTGTATGATTTGTTCCACTAATCGGGCCATATGGGAGAGGTGTAGTATCAAAAATGTCCAGATAAGCCCTGAGGGTTTCTGACACTTACACTTTCTTCAGAAATCCAGGTCCAGAATTGGACCAGATTAAATCAGTACAGCTATATATGCTTTGGCCTGTATATATTAGACGGTGCGCCACACATTTATCCGTGTCTGACGAGTGAATGAAACCAAGCTATCCATCCTCTTAGTAAATGAGATAAGATAGACCTGCTGGTTCTTTGATGTGGTTCTTAAAGCACTTGGACTAATGTAGATCACAAGGGAAAATAGGTAATTGACTTCCATGCTGACAAAAGGCATTCCCTTCCCCACCAGCTAAAGCTCTCACGTTATAATCCAGAGCGCTTTCTCTCCTTATCTCTGAAGTGCCATAACATAATGGCTTGATCTCACACTTTAACTTGGATTTTTTTCAGTAGACACTGAAGCCCGTCTTGCACATGTAAATCTGTGAAAACGTAAAGTTATTTTATAGGTGAACTGGCTGTGGATGGGATGGTCTGGTAATACAGCAATGTTGAGTGAGTCTCCTGAGAGAGCTTACCTCCTCAAATGCATATTACGCTACATTCCAGGCTATAAACCCGAAAAAACTCGGAAAAACAAAAACTCGTCTACATTTGAATCGTAAAATCTTTACCCCTCACTCACTCAGAAATTTGAAGCTCAAACTAAATGCCTCTCCCTCCTTCCCTCCCTCCCACATTCACTCCCTCCCTCCATCCATCCCTCCTTCCCTCGCTTTCTATCTCTTTCAGAGAGTTTGTACGAACTGCTCCTTAATCAGTACCATCGGTGGCTCTGGAGATGTTAATTCAGCAGAAATAACGGGGTGCTGGAATACAAAGGGCCGAGCCGTTGAAGATGTGCTGGAGAGACACTCATAAATTAGCATGCCGGAGTGCAAAGAATTTTTCCCGTGTGGAACTTTTTTTCTCCCTTTTTGGCCGGCTTGCCTTGGTTATGAGGCTGTGCCTGTGTTTTCTGGCAACGTGAAATTTCCAGAGCAGGCAGCACACATTTTGTAAATGCCAAACAAACATTCTAACAGGGGACTAACTAGCCTAGCTGTGTTGTGAAATATGAACTAGAAAAAACACAAGCTAGTAGTGAGGATACATCAACATGGTGCAGTCTGAATGGAAGCCAGGGAGGCAGACCTATGAACATCTGCTTATTAATACATGTTAAAGAACTATTTGAGGCGTTACCATGGGAGATTGGCCTGGAGTGTCTATGACTTCATTTGACATTATGTATTTATTGTCTTAAAAGCCCTGGGGCCCGAAGAACTACTGAGCTCACATAATATGGAAAGGCCCAATGATGGTATCACCTCATAAACAAAAGGCAAACAATTGTCATTCAGCAGTTGGTCTCATCTAGGGCCTAGTGTAATGTATTCTGCATTAGCTCCTTATCATGATGTCACCTGATATTTACATGCTGAAAAAGGTTCAACAAGTTGTCAAAATGAATTGTAATCAATTGTTTATGATGGCAATTTAGGCTCTTCGTTCATGGAAATTGTAATAGCACCAAAATCCCAAAAGCCTGATGAAAGGTCTCCATGAACTATATAACGTTGGAAAATGATTGTACCTCACTGCAGTGACAATAAACTCAAAAGCAAACAGTACTACCAACTCACTAGCCTACTGATGTTGGCATGTCTTGTTGGGCCTACTGGGTGATTGGAATAATCCTAATATAAAAACTCCATGCAGTACGTAGACCAACTAATGATTCACTAGTGTAGAAAGACTGACAATGGGACATTGATGTGCAAAGGTTATTCGTGTTATATCTTCTAAAACAGCCTGCTTTATTATTCATAAGACTGAGCTTCTCTGCTGTTCCTGAGGAGTATGGCTCACATGTCCTATAGGTATTCACATGGAAGAATTGTAGGCAGTGTGACATTGCAAGAAATACGTTTGATTTAAATTACAGTGTTGTTCCGAGTGCAAAATCTCAATTTCCTTGATGTTTAGAGTAATTTTCTTTATCTTAAATAACACCGAACGTTGATAAGGAATGGTAAACAATAGAGTATTTGAAATTTGAATTTGAAATCACAATAAATACAAATAAAAATCCAATAATATAATTCTAAATGTGACAAACACAACTTCTATTCAGTAAATATCTCTATGCCTCAGTTGGTAGAACATGGCGCTTGCAACGCCAGGGTTGTGTGTTCGATTCCCACGGGGGACCAGTACAGAAAAAAAGTACAAAAATGTATCAAGTCGCTCTGGACGAGAGAGTCTACTAAATTTCAACAAAAAAAAACTCCGTTCTGGCCCTTGTAAAATGGAGAGGCCTATCGTGCGTTATTGCGAAATACTCTCTAAACAAACAGCAAATCAGTCCTTGGGAAAAGAAAGTATGGACTTATGACCAATTTCCCTTTCTTGTTGATGTGAAGTGAAATAAACTTTGTTTCCAAACGGTTTCATGCTCTTCGAATCGTCAGTAAGCAACAACTTAACAAAGTTGGCAACAATGTAACAAATCACGTAACGTTAATTCTCTGCATAAATGTATCTATTCAAGTATTCCATTTATACACTTGTTGTAACTATGTTAACAACCTATATCTATCAAACGACTAATTTCAAACATAGGTGTGAAAAGTAATTAAGATACCTGTTCGTATCTATGGGCAGTGAAGATTAAATGGCAAGTCAACAAACGCTCTCTAAATTGACTTACAATTGTACGGTCCATTCGGGAAGATTTTCAGGAATTCCACGTCTTTTCAACCGACTGCAGTCCAAAAGGTCTCCAACACATGTGCATGGAGACGGACACGTCCTTGTGTTTTCATCATATCCAAGTATAAATTCTATTCGGGAAAACAGGAAGAAAACGACCGCATACATCGCAGCGTTGAGAGGCTGCATAGATGCGGACATTTTAGCCACACTGAAGTTCCCCCCAAGTTTTAGAGAAAAGCGCGAGAAAATCCGATATAGTAAAAGTTGTTGTACGGTTTAGTCAGAGGTTAGTCCTTAAATCCAATTCCTCGACCGTATTCCTTTGAAACTACGAACATGTAAAATATTTTTACGGGACCCAAACTTCTCCATACCTCCGTAAAAGTTTTAGCCTGTACTAGCATAGTTTTTGCCTTGCACTCGCAGCAGCTAATACTTTCAAGGCTCCCAACAGCGCGCCTCTCTATTGGTTGTTGTAGTGATGCGCACCGGGAGGGGGGGGGGGGGGGGGGGGGGGGGGGTTGGGGGTGTAAATAGTAGGCCTATTTTACAACTGTTCCAGTTTAATTTTATTCAAATGTTACACAACTTTGTTTACACCATAATGTTGATGACACAAACAGACTGCTTATTGTAGTCTAATGTAGACGTTTCACATAAATATTTGCTAATGTGTGTCAAACACAGTCTTAACACAGATAAAACCAAGGTTTTTGAGAATCCCTGGCCAAAGGTCATTTGTTTTATGACTTATTACTGGTTGTAAATTCTCGAAAGCTTGACAATGTGTAGTCTCTGACAAATGAACACATTAGCAAGATAAAGGCTACTTTCCCCTATCTTTGCTTATTACCATGTGAAATACAACAGGTGTAAAACAGTACAGTGAAATTCTCGTCTTGAGAGCTCTTTCCAACAATACAATGACAATAACATAGATAACAGAAAATATAATAAAAAATGTAAGTAAGAATAAAAACCAAACAGGAACTACTATTAGAATTTAAGAAACTCCCGTCTCATTGTTTATTACCATGTGAAATACACATCATGACACTTCATGGGCCATTGCAATGTATCGAGCGTTCCCGTAGGCAGAGTGTGAAAGAGCAGTTTCCTGTTATTTCTCTTTTCTGTTGTTTCTCTTTGTCTTATCATTCAATCTCCCGTGTTATTAGGTGTGACTGTGGACATACTGTAGGTGTACTTTGACCAGGGTCTGATACCATTTCCATAAATTGCAGTTCACTCTGTGAGATCCTTCAGGCAAAACAACCTGAATAATGCATGCTTCTAATAAGTCCTGATTGCTTGCAGCATAACTGACTCTATTTCCTCCCCCATTTTGTCCAATTACAACAAAAAAAAACTCACCCCAATTTCGTCTGAAAATTGCACATCCTCTGGCTATCCCAAACGAGCTCAATCTGTCCTTTTCCCCCAAAGTACCTCTTGTTTGGACAGACATTGTATTAGTTTTTCCACTCCAACTCACAATGAAGGTCATTTAGTTGAGGCATGTTTATTGTTGTCTTTAAGCAGTCTCTTGACTGCTTTATTGCATCAATAATTGAAACAGCAAGGTGTGAGACTTGTCCTTCGGCCCAGTTGCCCCAATTAGCTTTGTCATTTGTATTCAAAATGTGTCACCTGGTCAATTGAAAATGAGATTGGGCCTCTAGAATCAGACCACAAGCAAACTGGGGCACAAGATAATCAATTCTCATTGCCGCCAGTACAGCCAGAGAGCAACTTCATTATTTTATTCTGTGCTAAAACTTCAGCAACAAATTAGGAGCTATCTTATTGGACTGTCCTGTTAATTATCTTTATAAGTGTAGCTCTCTGTGCTCCAAATTCATAATTATGTCTGAGGCACATTAGAGGTGTGGGTTGCCATTATGTAAGGTGCTTATATTCTGAATGTTTTGCAGTCAAATTACACAAAATAAATGCTGCAATTTAAGTGAGTATCTTTTTGCAAGTTATTAAGGTATGCACCTTAAATAAGATAAGATATACATCTAAAACACCAACATGGTGTGTTGGCAATTTAGAATGTGAGAAGCACAGCTAAGACAGTATTGGCATACCAATCATACCAGTCAATCCAATAGTCAAATGTTCCATAAAAACGATGATTCAATGATAATTAATGTATTGTACTAGAACCTAGGTAAAATTATGGTCCCCTTTAACATATAATCAGAGACTCAACTAGGTTTCAATCATCTGTAAAAGTTTCTTTGAGATCAGTATTGAACAATTATGAAATAACCTGGAAAAAACGGTCCTTTGTCTTTCGTAGCCTAGAACCAGTAGTTGTTTATCTGTTATAGCCAATGCTCAAATAAGGACAGCAAACGTATTGTTGCTCTGTGTCTATGTGTTATCTGTTATTTTACCAGCAGCAAAAACAGTCTTCAACACTTCATTCCAACACATTGAATTGGACTAAATCCACAGACAACCGCACATTTTCTAGAACGTCTGCCTTAGTAATAGCACCCTGGAACAATCACAGTGTGGGAATGCATGGGGAGTTTGGGGGTGGAAAGGCATGCCTCTGCATCTGCATGACCGCCGTGATTGATTAGGTCCCTGGGGACCCCTGCTGGATTAGGGGAAAGAGGGGGGGAGGGAGCGTGTAGGCCAGCCAGGCCTGGATGGTGGGTGAAATGCCCTAAAGGCCCTAGGAAGTCCAATCCCTGATCAGTTGATTGCTTCCTCATGCTTCACCACTCTGCAGTGGTCTCACTCTCAGACTGAGAGCATGGAGACGAGAGCAACAACAGCAGTTGTTTAACCAACCAACCCACACTCTTTAACATAAAAACCACTGGGTGAACACGAACCGATACATGTCTTTGCATGTCTCCACAAACCTTTATGAAAATCACCTGCCAGTGATAGAGAGAAAGCACATTACAAAGACATAACTTTGTTTGTAATCTGACTGTGTGTAATGCGAGTGACATTTATTGTGACACATTCCCAAACAAACATTCGAGACACATTCAACAAAGACACACATGTTTCTGCTGTCTGGAGAAGCACTGAAGCAGACCCTCGTTCAGCTAAAACATATGCCATCTAAAGCATTCCCTACTTGGTGAAATCATATTTTCTCTTCTTGGCTGCCGAGTTGTTTGGCGCCTAGATGATGGATGCTTCGCTGGCCACGGAACATCCACCGCACCCCACACAGAGGATAGCTTGAGGTACTTTTCTCTTACATGAGAACTACAGGTCCATCAAGTGGGGTTTAATAAGACAAGTGTCTGGAATGTAAGAAAATAAAGGCGTTGAAGACCTGGTGAAGTCCTCAGAAGCACGTACAGAGGTTGGCAGTGGACTGCTTTCACCCGATAACTCTCTCCTAGTGGCTAGGTGCCAGTCATTATACTCAGAATAGTAACAGAATTAAAACATGTCTACCCAGCATGCCTAGCTCCAGGTATCAATGTTGGCCAGTAAAAACATTGAGGAGGGTTGACGGGTGTGTGTGTTTGTGTGTGTGCATGGGAGGGAGGGGTCTCTTTACAAGCAACAGAAGGCAGACACTGTTTATTCACGTTTCTTTACCCAGAGTCAGAATGAGGTACTGTGTCTGTATAAACCTGCAGTCTACTCCATCTAAAATGTCAGACACCGTTGCACTTGATAAAATTTTAATTTGGGTTGGGGAGGACATGGAAAATAGTTGATAGCATCCAATGGAAATATAATAAACCACAGTTAAAAACAGTAATGGGAAAATAAAACATTTTAGTAACAGTTTCACCTCATAATGTGTGTGACTAAAATGTGACTGCATATGTTTGTGTCACATTGAAAATGGATCTTTAGCAAATGAGATTCTAACTGAAAACTGATGCATCATGCTTCTGAGAGTGAAACCAGCCATTGGAATGTGGAGCATCTAGACACACATCTTGACACATACCAGGTTTATGAGACCTCGTCTCACCTCAAAAGTCTTGACTACCAAAACACACAAACAACATCACTTTTCCCAGACTCCTCGACTCATCGACTCGCTACCACAGGAAAGTGTCAGAACAGAGTGGCCGCTGTCAAGGTTACACACACAAGCCTCCTATCCCCATGACTGTGTGAGGTTTCTGTTGATGGGTGGCTGAGTGGGTGCAAAAGTGGTCTGTGTTCGGGTCTGAGTTGTGTGGCCTTCGCCAATTACAGGTCGGAGACCCCTAAACAAAATAAACTTTGTGCTGACTGGGACGTGGCATAAAGAGGGCAGTGTGCGGATGCATATTTCATGGTCAGGGATACATGCCTCTTATAATTAATGAGATGACAGCCGTGGGCATTGACTGTGGTCGCCAGTCGATCACCCAGCAATTTGTCAACAAGCCCTCACTCACCCTATAACCCATAAAGCCATAGTACCACTTTCTCTGCATGCATAGAGGGGATCCAAGTTTGTAGTGGACAGAATTCCCACAACCTTCTCCCTGTCCAATTTGGGACTCTAAAAAGAAGTGTACTACTGTTAAATTGTGGGTCCTAGTTGGCTAATGTCTGTACATTGAAAGAACGCTAGTGGAACATTGTATTCGTGTTTTATGGTTCAATGCTAAAAGTTTACAGCCTCATGTCACTATTGATTATAGATATGTAATTATCTAGTTGTCCTCTAAAGCAGTATTTCAGTAATTTATAACAACCAAAACAGGTGCTATTACAGCAGTGAGTGAACACAAGTCATGAAGTTTGATATGGGGGACAGCTGTACTAAAAGTAGATATTGTCCAAATGTAGTCACTACTGCACTGGGATTGCAGTATATAAGGCAATCACAGACACTGGGTGCGAGTACACATTATGACTACAGTATTGCTGGTGAAAGACTGTCCTAATTCCTGCCTCAATCAATACCTCACACTGTGGGAGACAACATCTAATGACATTTCAACATCTCACAATATGATGGTCACGACACTCAATGCCTGTGGCAATGTCCAAACTAACCCATTGTAATCACTCTTACGGGGGGGGGGGGGGGGGGGGTGTGTGTGTGTGTGTGTGTGTGTGTGTGTGTGTGTGTGTGTGTGTGTGTGTGTGTGTGTGTGTGTGTGTGTGTGTGTGTGTGTGTGTGTGTGTGTGTGTGTGCACGTGTGAGAGTTGTGTAAGGGAATTCTGCCCTATGTGCACACAAGTGACCCCAGGAAACTTTGATAAGAGATTAGTTTGTTTAATAATGATTGCAACCCGGAGTATACACTTACAGTAATTTGCAAGTAACACACTCAGTTCAAAAGATGGTGTTTTCTCTTTTTATCCCCTACTGAGGATCACCCCACCCAGGGTGATGTCCCTTAACTTTAATACCATATAAGCTCATAATTAATAGTTGCTAATACAAAGATGTCTCTGCTAGGCGGAGTTCAGCTTATTGTTATTTGCAGTTAGTTTCCCAATCCTTCTTCCTCCTATTGCTATCATGTGCTAGCAGAAGACTGGAATATAGTATCAACAGGAACTGAAAGTATAGTTTCAACACACAGACATCTGACTTTTGTACAGTTGACCTCTTCATGCACTTACAAAGTCTCTACCACTGATTCTTAATCTCAAGCTAAAGCAAAACATGAATCATTTTACTTTTGTAATTACAGGTGTTCCTATAATGTACAGATATTATAACATTCCTTTCTGTTGACAGGGCTTGGGGTTCTTATTAATTGTTCAAAAAGGTAACGAGAAGAACAGTGGAGACATGAGTTCCCCAGATGCTGAGTTTTCCCTCTTGAAAAACTGCTGAGCTGAATAAAGAGCTAAAGGACCCTGACTGAACCTCTGCCAACGATGTTAACACTGAACGTCTGAATGGAATCCAGCGTTATTAAAAGATGACTAGCGACATCATCTGAAGGAAAACGATGACACATCGCCGATGCCTTCTCAGATAGATGGGAAGAGCAGAGCTAGGTTTACAGTGGAGCTCGGCATCCGCACCATTCATCACAAAACCATCTGTGTGTGAGTCCCTCACCATGACAGTCAGGGCTGTGTGACGGTTGTCAGGCAGGATGTGGCTGTGTTTCGTATCTCATTTGAATTTCCCCATAAGGCTTGTCTGTCCCCACAAACAACAACTGTCCCCAACAAGTCAGTGTGAAATGTCCCACAGAGGTCATCTGTCCTGTTTACTGCCACATATGAGAGTACTGTTTTTCATAGTACCATGTAGACTAAGGTTGTAGACCTCTCCATGCTCTGGCAGCCCTACCTCTTATAACCACTGAACCCAGTAATAGGGATTGTCTCAAATTACCTATAATTACTCCAATAAAACATACCAAATGATATAACATTTTTGACGGTCATGACTTTTATTTGTTATAAATCCAGACCAGAGGCAGCAAACTTCCATGTTGACAACTCAAACAAGAATATTGATAGCCTAGATGGATGAAGACCCCCTAGGAGTGTCTGATTTTGTTTGCAGCTTATCTTAAATTACATTCCCTTGGTGTTGTTTATCTCCAAGTTAATAATTGTTTCACTCTCCCACTCACCAGTACAATACAGTGGGTCATAGAATCACATTGATTTTAATACAGACTCAGGTCACTGACAGTTCATCCATCTTATGAATAATGGGTAAGGCATTATTTTCAGTCCCAGGAAATGAGCCTGTTTTTCTGACAAATAGCTTCTGGGACACTCAGTGGCTGGAGACTATACATTTATCATGTTTCAGACTAATACTTTTAGTGTGTAGACATGTATCCATCACCATGAGAAAATAGTCTTCAATGGTGGTGATCCATAAAATCTGTCCTTCTGTAATTTGTTATGTTTCCTGACAGATATGAAGTGAAAAGGTCCAACCCTTTTTTGTTTGTTGGTCAAATAAAGACAGAAGAATGGCTACAGAAATTATGAGCATTTTACAATATATAGGGGCTTACCCATAAACCAGAAATGGTGGTGGTTTGTTGGTCGCGGCTGCACTTGGCCAAACAGGAGGCGTCAGTCAAGTCAGACAAGATCTCTCTCCTGCTGGGCCCTTCGCACATGAGGAACCCTCCCCTACCAGGAGAAATCAGTAGTGGAGTCAAACTCAATGATAAAGAAACACTAGCTGTTCCAACAGCACAGATTAACCCCCACTGGAGATCTGAGCCACACATGGATGAAAAAAGGGGGTTGATTTGAATTGCAAATAGACAGCTAGTATTTTTGTGTTTACAAATAAATCAAATAAATAAAAATGCAGCCTCAACAGCTCAGGACAGACTTAAGAAACAACACACCAGCCCCCATTCATGTTACTTTTTTGTTTAAGCAAAACACATTTAATTATCCATTTTATTGTTCATTTATTTAAGTGAATGCTTTTAACATTAACAGTATGACATGAAAAAACAATCTAAAATTAACCGAAAATAAATAATATGGTGAAGGGTAGTAAGCTCCTGACATGCACTAAATGCAACTGGCTAAATGCTGAAGAGTAACAAACAAATAAACTTTGATAGTTAGACCGTTTAATAGGTATTTGATTAAAACCTGCATTACCATTGTAGATTCCAGTATCATCGAAGACAACCCTGGTAGCCCATAGCTGTACGTAAACACTGTCTCCACCTCCAGCTTCACTACTGCTGTGTTACTGTCATTGTCACGATCTTTGGTGCTGTACCAGGTAGACGCAGGTAGCCTCTCTTCATCATTGACATGACAGATGGTTAACTTCCTTGGTTGTACATGGTGTAACGCTGCGTTTCCCAAACTTGGTCCTGGGGACACGAAGGGGTGCACGTTTAGTTTTTTGCCCTGGCACTACACAGCTGATTCAAATAATCAAAGCTTGATGATGAGTTAATTATTTAAATCAACTGTGTAGTGCTAGGGCAAAAAACAAAACGTACACCCCTTGCGGTCCCCAGGACGGAGTTTGGGAAACGCTGGTGTAACGGAAGAAATATATCCCTTTCACCATGGCTGAGAAGACACCTTTAGCAGAGTTGTAGCCACTGCCAACGTTGGAGAATACTCACCTGTACTGTAAATGGATGTCGGCGGAGATCGGTCCAAAGGCCCAGAACCAGACACTTTAAACCCTCCTTCAAAGTCTTCAGTTCTTCCTTTTGAGCGTTGTTCACACTCCTCAGCTCCTCCACAGCTCCCAGTTTCTGGTCCATGGTTCCCAGTTTCTCCTTCAGCACAGCCAGCTCTCTGATCAAAGAGCAGGGGGTCAGGCTGGCAGACAGGCAAACTGGTTCCAGGCATCTGGTGAGGCAAAGAGAAAGCATTAGTAGGACTAAAACATCCTTCAATCTTACAGTGGGTGGCAGGTAGACTAGCGGTAGCGTGTGGGCCAGTGTCGATCAAATCAAATCAAAATCAAATTTGATTGGTCACATACTCATGGTTAGCAGATTTTAATGCGAGTGTAGCAAAATGCTTGTGCTTCTAGTTCCGACCATGCAGTAATATCTAACAAGTAATCTAACAATTTCACAACAACTACCTTTTACACACAAGTATAAAGGAATGAATAAGAATATGTACATATAAATATATGGATGAGCGATGGCCGAACGGCATAGGCAAGATGCAGTAGATGGTATAGAGTACAGTATATACATATGAGATGAGTAATGATGGCTGTTTAACAGTCTGATGGCCTTGAGATAGAAGCTGTGTTTCAGTCTCTTGGTCCCAGCTTTGATGCACCTGTACTGACCTCACCTTCTGGATGATAGCGGGGTGAACAGGCCGTGGCTCGGGTGGTTGTTGTCCTTGATGATCTTTTTGGCCTTCCTGTGACATCGGGTGGTGTAGGTGTCCTGGAGGGCAGGTAGTTTGCCCCCGGTGATGCGTTGTGCAGACCTCACAGCCCTCTTCAGAGCCTTACGGTTGTGGGCGGAGCAGTTGCCGCACCAGGGGGTGATACAGCCCGACAGGATGCTCTCGATTGTGCATCTGTAAAGGTTTGTGAGTGTTTTTGGTGACAAGCCAAATTTCTTCAGCCTCCTGAGGTTGAGGAGGCGCTGTTATACCCCAGGAGAGGGCTGAGAACCCACCCTTGTGGGGCCCCAGTGTTGAGGATCAGCGGGGTGGAGATGTTGTTCCCTACCCTCACCACCTGGGGGCGTCCCGTTAGAAAGTCCAGGACCCAGTTGCACAGGGCAGGGCCGAGACCCAGGGTCTCGAGCTTAATGACGATTTTGGAGGGTACTATGGTGTTAAATACTGAGCTGTAGTCGATGAACAGCATTCTTACATAGGTATTCCTCTTGTCCAGATGGGTTAGGGCAGTGTGCAGTGTGATTGCGATTGCATCGTCTGTGGACCTATTGGGGCGGTAAGCAAATTGGAGTGGGTCTCGGGTGTCAGGTAGGGTGGAGGTGATATGATCCTTGACTAGTCTCTCAAAGCACTTCATGATGACGGAAGTGAGTGCTACGGGGCGATAGTCATTTAGCTCAGTTACCTTAGCTTTCTTGGGAACAGGAACAATGGTGGCCCTCTTGAAGCATGTGGGGACAGCAGACTGGGATAGGGATTGATTGAATATGTCCGTAAACACACCAGCCAGCTGGTCTGCGCATGCTCTGAGGACTCGGCTAGGGATGCCGTCTGGGCTGGCAGCCTTGCGAGGGTTAACACGTTTAAATGTTTTACTCACGTTGGCTGCGGTGAAGGAGAGCCCACAGGTTTTGGTAGCGGGCCGTGTCGGTGGCACTGTATTGTCCTCAAAGCGAGCAAAGAAGTTGTTTAGTTTGTCTGGGAGCAAGACATCGGGGCCCCGCGACGGGGCTGGTTTTGTTTTTGTAGTCCGTGATTGACTGTAGACCCTGCCACATACCTCTCGTGTCTGAGTCGTTGAATTGTGACTCTACTTTGTCTCTATACTGACGCTTAGCTTGTTTGATTGCCTTGCGGAGGGAATAGCTACACTGTTTGTATTCGGTCATGTTTCCGGTCGCCTAGCCCTGATTAAAAGCAGTCATTTGGGCTTTCAGTTTTGCGCGAATGCTGCCATCAATCCACGGTTTCTGGTTGGGGAAGGTTTTAATAGTCGCCGTGGGTACAACATCACTGATGCAGTTGCTAATAAACTCGCTCACCGAATCAGCGTATACATCAATGTTGTTGTTCGCCGCTATCCGGAACATATCCCAGTCCACGTGATCGAAGCAATCTTGAAACGTGGAATCAGATTGGTCAGACCAGCATTGAACAGACCTGAGCATGGGCGTTTCCTCTTTTACTTTCTGTCTATAGGCTGGGAGCAACAAAATGGAGTCGTGGTCAGATTTTCCGAAAGGAGGGCGAGGGAGGGCTTTGTATGCGTCGCAGAAGTTAGAGTAACAATGATCCAGAATTTTGCCAGCCCGGGTCACACATTCGATATGCTGATACAATTTAGGGAGCCTTGTTTTCAGATTAGCCTTGTTAAAATCCCCAGCTACAATAAATGCAGCTTCAGGATGTGTGGTTTCCAGTTTACATAGAGTCCAGTGAAGTTCTTTCAGGGCCGTCGAGGTGTCTGGATATACTCGACTGTGATTATAATCGAAGAGAATTCTCTTGGTAGATAATGCGGTCGGCATTTGATTGTAAGGAATTCTAGGTCAGGTGAACAAAAGGACTTGAGTTACTGTATGTTGTTATGATCACACCGCGACTCGTTATTCATAAGGCATACACCCCCGCCCTTCTTCTTACCAGAGAGATGTTTGTTTCTGTCAGCGCGATGCATGAAGAAGCCAGGTGGCTGTACCGACTCTGATAACGTATCCCGAGCGAGCCATGTTTCCGTGAAACAGAGAATGATCTGCCCTTGAGCAAGGCACTTAATAACCCTTTAATGTCTTCAAGGATTCTGTGCAGTCCATTATGTTCATCTCTCTCTTATATAGGGATGTGAAAGGAGGAAACTAAAATAAGAAAAAATGGGAATTGTTATTGATTGGAAAATAGGTCAGTCCTTGCTTTGTTGTGGAAACTTTACCAAACTTCCCAGTGTCATCATCAGCAGTGATCAGCAGTGGGGTCGTTCCACCAAATTAGTACTTTTTGCGTCCCTTTGATATGTTAAATGAATGTTAAAGCCTGTTGTATTAAATTAAGTGCCCTTTAATATAGACCACATGGAAAATTCAACAAATATGTATTTTTTATATGACTAAAGACTTGCTAAAGAGCTAAAATTCAGTGTTTTGACATGTCCCTTTGTACACCTTCTGTGACTTTTTAAAATTTTCTTATTTTAACCCACTTAACCCCAAAATGTTCTCCTTTCTCCTTATTTCTCCTTGTTAGCCTATTGTCTGCAAAGGTTGTTACATTGTAACCACATAGTAATAATAAAGGTTATACCCTATGGGTTTCACTTTACATGAAGTTACATGCTCCTGGGTAAGTACATGATAATTAAGCAAAAAGGCCCTTGGGGGTGTTGTATATGGCCAATATTCCACGGCTCAGGGCTGTTCTTATGGGAGTGCTTGGATACAAACTTTAGCCGTGGTATATTGGCCATATACCACAAACCCCCGAGATGCCTTATTGCTATTATAAACTGGTTACCAATGTAATTAGAGCAGTAAAAATACACGTATTGTCATGTCCTTGGTATACGGTCTGATATACCATGGCTGTCAGCCAATCAGCATTCAGGGCTCGAACCACCCAGTTTATAATTACAATTATATCCTACGTAACTACATTGTTCTTACTTTACACCTTGACTCGGTATAGCCTTTGAGCCAGGTCATAACATAGAAATAAACTAATTGAAAATGACTGGAAGTTAATGACAAGGTGTGCCTTGTTAAAATTGTTGTTGCCAGGAAGTTGCACTTTGTAGTTACATGTAACAAAGGTCAGATTTTGGTTTGAGTTATTAACATGATAATTTTACAGGTGACTTTCAAATGTGTAATTACAAAACATGAATTACATAGTGGAAAAAGAACATGTGGAATAACATAAGTAATTACACATGCGGGATAACCTTCACCAAGTGGATGTGCAATTACACAGTGCTTGTTCCAATTGTCTAACAACCCATAGCACTAC
Source organism: Salmo salar (assembly GCF_965601325.2). Taxonomy (NCBI): domain Eukaryota; kingdom Metazoa; phylum Chordata; class Actinopteri; order Salmoniformes; family Salmonidae; genus Salmo; species Salmo salar. Next base: position 58,927,602 of record NC_138307.1, read on the forward strand.
AACCTTATTACCATGTAATTACATAGTAACACCTATGTAATTAGTATGTCGTCATTACAGTAATTACTGTGTAGTTACATAGTAATAGGGCAAACTTAATGGAAAGTGTTTTTTTCTTTTCTTACGAAGTTACACTACCCAAAGGATACTCATTTGGTGGAATGACCCAGTGATCAGTGAATTTTCAATGTGCGTTGCATTATGGTTATAAAAGCCGCACGTCAACTGCATGAACTTTACAAGAACCGATGGAAGGTCACACAGTTTTTGATAGTCACAGCAAGTCCCTGCAGCCATCACATGCATTGTGGGAGGCAGAGTTGTATCATTAGGGTGTTTTTCTTGACCCACGTGAACGTGACTGAAACAGGAGAAGACTTTCTGCCACAAACTTCAAGCTATGGTGGATTCAAATGAACAGGATATTTGAGAAACCTTTCTAATCTAGTGATTTGCCATAACCCATCCATCCGGGTCCCTGTTCCACCCATCATGCTAGGTTTCTGGAATATTGTTCCACTACCTAGTATAGAAAATAATGTAACTGCATCTGTGTGAGTCAGATTATATTAACATGACAACAAAGATTTACATGAAGTCATCCCTTTAGTGCTCTAACCCAACTGTATAGTCATGCATTGTTCCATACCGTAGGTCTAGGAGGAATCATATCCAATTTTCCATTGTGAGCACTTATGTCCAATGGCGCAAACATGTGGCAAACATGCCAAAACAGGATGTGTGCCTCTGTAGAAAATGTGATTCTTCATGTGCTGCTATAGAGGGCATCGGGTCTAGAAAGTCTTTATTGTGAAGTAAAGTACAGTACCTCAGGGAACCTGACAACCATGATGGATCTACCAAATCTCCAGCTAGCTGTCACTGCTGAGAAGGTCGATATTAGTCCATGACAGAGGTTGATCCTGACATACTGTACATCCCTGTCTCAGTCCAGACTGATTCCAGGTCTGCCTATACGGTGGACCATTGGAGAACGTTCTTCCAAATAATTGGTCTCTAAGGTTTTTTCAAAATATATCACCCTGGTAAATTTGATACTATCTCCAGGTTTTCGAGACAAAATGAGTTAGATATTCGCTCTTTAGTTGAATTTGCATTTCAAAGACTTGAAAACAGGCATGCAACCCCCTAACACTCAGGTCAGCATTGTTAAGGGTGATCAGCAGTGTTAAGGGATGTCAAGGAAAACAATGTAGAGTTAATAACATGTAACTGATTTCTAATTTGCAAGAGGACCTACAATAGGCCTAGCTGATGCATTTCCTGTGAATCACAAGGTGACACATCAGGAATGTGTTATCAATTACAATACATCATTAAATGGAAAGGGATAAATAACAATGAGAACTCGTTTCACAGCGTCAGTTCCCTGTGTAGGTCGAATACAAAGAAGATGCAGGGAACTTGGTGAATTGGTGGCAGGGAAAAAGCCAAAGGCCTTACCACCTCTGGAAAGCAAGGGGAGAGGGGGTGAACTCCACAGCGACAGCACCTATATGGTTCCCTGTGGAGTGCTGATTATGCACCTTCCTCCCCCTCCTCTCGTCCTACCTCCCCTATCCCTCCCTCCATCCTGTGCTTTTGTTTGCAGGCCGACCGTGCAAGGCTGGTGTTGTTTATTCAGGGGCAGCGTGGGATAGCTCAGTAGCAACTGCACAACTCTTTGTGTGAGGTACAAGGAACTTTAGCAAATGGGAAATATATTGAAGTTTGTCCGTAGAAGGACATACACTGTTTGTGTGTGTATGTGTGCATGAAAGTGTGTGTGCCTGCCAGTTTCTGTGTGTGTACTGTGAAAGCATGGAAAGGCCCTGGTCAGAGGGCTTGGTAGAATACAGCTGCTGGTTGTCTCCTCTCTCTCCCCACCATGTTACAGGGGGAGGCGGTAAGGTGAGAATGGGGGAAGGGGGAAGCCCTCCATATCTCCATTCCACATATCAACACTATTCTACCCCCAGCTGCAACTTCTCAAAACACCCAAGGTCTTTTACACAGGTACGCCTGCCTTTGTGGAAACAACGTGACAGCAGAAGTAAACACTAAGGTGTTGAGAGAACCGCTTCCTATGGTGGTTTTATCAGTCACTGAATCAAATGGTGTCTAAATAAAGCTTGAATTAGAAGTACAGTGCACTTAAGCAGTACTCTAGCAGGCTTGCATATTTCGAGTTGATACAGTAGAAGGTACAGGATGAGAACATTTGTCATGAGTAGCACAGTTGCTTTAATACCCAGTAAAGTTGTCAGCAACAATTGAACAGAAGATGATGCAGATAGACATGGCAGCTCTGCTTCTAGCTCCCTGGGAACTTTGCAGTATTACATTTTTTTGTGTGTGTTATATTTTTTACAAGCATTTTGCTTCACCCGCAATAACATCTGCTAAATATGTGTATGCGACCAATAAAATTTGATTTCATTGGGATCTTGATTTTCTTCCTGGTTAGTTGAAGCCCCAATGGGATGTTTCTAGTGACTAGTGACCTCTAGGGGCAGAAGTTAGAGATGAATTGACATGACGGAGACTTGAAAGCCTTAGGACAGTAGTGCGCTACCATGGAATCAACCAAGAGCAATATTATCTAACACTGCAATCTGAAATACTGAAGAATGAACTGATTAGTAGATCGAAAGATAGAATGGATTGGGTAAGTAAAAAGAGAAGTTACCTACAGTCAACATGAAGCACAGCCATTAAGAATTTTCTTCAGGGGTATGTGCTTAGCACAGAAAGCACTGTGGTTCAGCAATCAATTTTCTAAAAAGCAGCACAGACCAACTTACAAAAACATCTTGGTTTGGAAACCTCAAGACAGAAAAACTACAAGAGAAGAGTATGAATATGGATATATATTATGAATTCTACGGACCAAAACCAATATAAATACAACCAACGCAATAAAACTCACAAATTACATGTTGACCTTCTCACAAATCCTACTCCTTTAATAATAGGTCTTCAGTTAGCACAGAACCCAAGTTGGTAACTTACTATAATTTACTCTTATACATTTGTTATTACATGGTTATTACTAGTAACAACATTGTATTCCAGCATTTACTACACATCAAGCTGTCCCGTCATGTGCTGGGCAACACACATATTCATTGACAATATTGCCTCCTGGTGGTGATCAGTTGGCGTCAGCCATACAAAGAACAGTGCCCATGGCAACAGTGCCCATGGCGATGCATACTATTATATAGATTAGCCAATATTGATTATTTAAATAATTCAACTCAGTCAGCCTTTAGTCTATTTTCACACTCTCTTTGAATATATACTGAACAAAAATATAAACGTAACACGTAAAAAGTGTTGATACCACATTTCTTGAGCTGAAATAAAAGATCCCAGAAATGTTCCATAAGCACAAAAGCTTATGGACAATTTTGAGGGAGTGTGCAATTGGCATGCTGACAGCAGGGTTATGGCATGGGCAGCCATAAGCTACGGACAACAAACACAATTGCATTTTATCGATGGCAATTTAATTGCACAGAGATACCGTGACAAGATCTTGAAGCCCATTGTCCTGCCATTCATTCACCACCATCACCTCATGTTTCAGCATGATAATGCACGGCCCCATGTTGCAAGAATCTGTACACAATTACTGGAAGCTGAAAATGTCAGAGTTCTCACCAGACATGTCACCCAATGAGCATGTTTGGGATACTCTGGATCGACGTGTACGACAGCATGTTCCAAATCCAGACAATATACAACAACTTCGGACGGCCATTGAAGAGGAGTGGGGCAACATTTCACAGGCCACAATCAACAATGGCTTGATCAACTCTATGCAAAGAAGATGTGTTGCGCTGCATGAGGCAAATGGTGGTCACACCAGATACTGACTGGTTTTCTGATCCACACCCCTACTTAGGTTAGGGCCTAATGCATTTACTTAGTTTTCTTATTTGAACTGTAACTCAGTAAAATCGTTGAAATTATTGCGTGTTGCGTTTACATGTTTGTTCAGTGAATTTCACTTTCTGTTTATTTTCTGATTGCATGCACCATGGCGACTAGATTACTGTATATTATGATGGTGTTTTCCCATCAAAGAAGGTGCTTATCTTGAACGTTTCATGGTATTTTTCTCTCTTGGTCCAATTTAAAATACACACAGCCTTTTGTTGTAACTATACATACTACAGCAGTGAAAAGCTCATTTATTTTTCTTGGCTTTCACTTAAAACTTCACCTATACTTCATAGAAAACACACACTAGTTGGATGTTTTTGTTTGGCTTTTGGGAGCGCCAAGCTTCCTTAAATTCTACTCCCATGTTTGGGTGGGGAAATCTTTCCGAACATGGAAAAGGGGACTGAGGTTTTCAAAGCATGTTCATGTGGAGAGAGTTGATAGCTTATTGTTTTGTCCATTATTTGAAGCAGGTAGGGGGCATCTTCTAAAGAAGTGTATATCACATATGGATCACATGCTTTCATATAAACTATTGAGCCACAGTTACTAACTAGGTATGAAGGATCGGGAGAAAGACGCAGGAATGCGTAATAGTTTTTTTTATTAAGCCCCAAATTACGGCGTGCCGTGTAAAAACCAAACAAAGACCAAACAAACACGTACACAAAACACAGGGTTGAAACCCAAACATAAGAGCGAGGAGTACCTCAAATAAATACACACGCACACAATGATTATCACACGGGACGAGACCTGTAATCATCTGCACAATCCACAAGGACACGAATGCCCAAAACACAGCACAGGTGTCACGTTCATCGTAAGAAGGAGACCAAGGTGCAGCGTGGTAGGCGAACATTTTCTCTTTATTAAAAATGAACACCGTCAAAACAACAAAATACAAATAAAACAAACATAAAGTTCTGCAGGCTAAACAGTACCTAACAAAAACAAGATCCCACAAAAACCCAGTGGGAAAAAGCTGCCTAAATATGATCCCCAATCAGAGACAACGATAGACAGCTGCCTTTGATTGGGAAACACACTGGCCCAAAAACAAAGAAACAAAAAACATAGACTTCCCCACCCGAGTCACACCCTGACCTAACCAAACATAGAGAATAATAAGGATCTCTATTGTCAGGGCGTGACAACAGGTACTCACACGCACCAACGAACATTGCAACAATAATCAACAGACTACAGAAACCAAAGGGTACACTTATACAAGTACTAATCAGTGGGAATAGGGGCCAGGTGTGCGCAATGAAAGTTCCAGAGGGATCCCTGACACTAGGCTACTTCAGATAATCAACAAAATGTTGATGAATTTATTGAGCAACTACAGTTCGTGATATACTACCTGATTATCCATGACTTATTTCTTGCAGCTGTTAATAAATACACTATATATACAAAAGTGTGTGGACACTCCTTCAAATGAATGCATTAGGCTATTTCAGCCACACCCGTTGCTGACATGTATATCAAATTGAGCAGAGAGCCTTGCACTCTCCATAGACAAAACATTGGCAGTAGAATGACCTTACTGAAGTGCTCTGTTATTTTCAATGCGGCACCGTCATAGGATGCCACATTTCCAACAAGTCAGTTTGTCACATTTCTGCCCTGCTAGAGCTGCCCCAGTCAACTGTAAGTGCTATTATTGTGAAGTGGAAACGTCTATGAGCAACAACAGCTCAGCCTTGAAGTGGTAGGCCACACAAGCTCACAGAACGGGACCGCCGAGTGCTGAAGCGCGTATCGCATAAAAAACATCTGTCCTAGGTTGCAACACTCACTACCGAGTTCCAAACTGCCTCTGGAAGCAACATCAGCACAAGAACTGTTCGTCGGGAGCTTCATGAAATGGGTTTCCATGGCCGAGCAGCCGCACACAAGCCTAAGATCACCATGTGCAATGCCAAGCGAGTGGTGTAAAGCTGGCCGCCATTGGACTCTGGAGCAGTAGAAACGCCTTGTCTGGGGTGATGAATCATGCTTAACCATCTGGCAGTTCTATGGACCAATCTGGATTTGGCGGATGCCAGGAGAACTCTGCCTTCCCCAATGCATAATGCCAACTGTAAAGTTTGGTGGAGGAGGAATAATGGTCTGGGGCTGTTTATCATGGTTCGGGTTAGGCCCCTTAGTTCCAGTGAAGAGAAATGTTAATGCTACAGCATACAATTACATTCTTAGACGATTCTGTTCTTCCAACTTTGTGGCAACAGTTTAGGGAATGCCCTTTCCTGTTTCAGCATGACAATGCCCCTGTGCACAAAGTGAAGTCCATACAGAAATGGTTTGTTGAGGTCGGTGTGGAAGAACTTGACTGGCCTGCACAGAGCCCTGACCTCTACCCCATCAAACACCTTTGGGATGAATTGGTACGCCGACTGCAAGCCAAGCCTAATCGCCCACATCAGTGCCCAACCTCACTAATGCTCTTGTGGCTGAATGGATGCAAGTCTCCGCAACAATGTTCCAACATCAAGTGGACTGCCTTCCCAGAAGAGTGGAGGCTGTTATAGTAGCAAACTCCAAAAGTGATGTGTGATGGGCTGTGGCGAAAGACAATATGGATACCTGAAAATAATAATTATGTAACAATATTTATTATAGAAACATTGTGTCTAATACAAGACAAGGTGTGCAAATCTTTGTTTTCTAATACATTGAAACACATTTAAACTGCTGTGAAGAAACAATGTTTTGTGGTATTTACCATCTATCATGAAATTGGGAACCAAACTAATAGTTGCTGGCTGGCTTATGGCACTCGAGAGACTGGTTTCAGTTCAAGATACAGAATAAGAAAATATATCTGTGACAAAGAAGAATGATATCACATAGATTTGTATCACTGACTGCAATGTTTCCTGCCTGTTCGTACTCCTCGCAATTTTACCACTGTCTATGTAGCCTAATGTATAGCTCCAGTGATGATGGAAGCAATGCACTCAATGAATTTAATCTATCCTTGTCACGACTCCTACCGAAGGTAGCTTCCCTTCCTGCTCGGGTGGTGCTCGGCGGTCGTCGTCACCGGCCTACTAGCTGCCACTGATTCCCTTTTTTCCCCTTTCTGTTTATTGGTGTCACCTGTTTTGTGTTGGGCTGATTAGTTGGGTTATTTTAGCCAGTAGGCCCGCCTGCTCTGTGTGCGGGATTGTTTGTGTGTTGCATCTGTGCACGCTCGTGTCTCAGGTGTTTCGGTCGTGGGTTTTCTCCGGACTGTTTCAGTCCCCAGTGTTTGGGGAATTTTGTTTTGTGTGCGCCCTGTATATTAGTGGGGTGGCTTATGTTCGCCGTTTGTGCAATAAAGCACTACCCTGTACTCTCTGCTTCCTGCACCTGACTTCGCACCCACTACACCCAGAACCTTACAATCCTGCCATGACACTGCTGCTACAGAGAGCAAACATCAATCACCTTAAGATGCCAGGCTATTTATATCACCCACCACCACCAACTGTAACTCTCTCTCTCCCCACACGCAGTGACACCTGGGCCTGTGCTGGCAGCATCTCTGTGTCACTGACATGTCATGCACCAGTAGCTCTCTATTCCAGTGAATACATTACTCAGTTTGTGTGATACTTCTGTAAAAACCAGCCAGGTTATTACTAGAATAAGCTACAGTTCATTGCCTTCAGAAATGTATCCTGCTCAGAGAGAATTAACTCATGCATAAGCCTACAGGCTAAGCTATAGTGCATGGAATGTTTCTATGTCTAATATAATAGTGGGAACAAAGACAATACATTTTGGTTGGATGGACATTTGAGAGTGATTATGAGGCCTAAGGGGATTCCCCAAGTCAGAGACAGAAAGATCATTGACAGATTCTGGATAAGCCTAAAATTTCTATCAGAGTACCAAGCGTGTACACACAGCAGCGTTCTAGAATATTGGACCATTAGATTTCATATTTTTCTAATTCTCAGCGCAGCTCAAGCAATTTCTCCAACTGTCACCAGATTCAAATGAATTGAGGATATGTACCAGAGACATGTTGGTTGGGAATTGTAGGGAGGTGCTCGTCCGTCTGTGTGTCCCCTGGGGATGGTGCTCTCAGAGCCGCTTAACTATGTCACAAGGGAACGCCGGACTATCGCTTCTCAGGACGGATGAATAAAATGTAATTTTATGTCCATGTGCACAGTGTAAAATTTGTGTTTGGATTAATGTCGGCCTAATTACAGTTTGAGACAGACACTGTGTGAGGCAAACATAATCTGTTTAGTCATGTAGCTTGTAGTAGGTTTTTCAAATTAGTATGATTAGTGGCATCAGGTGTTTTGTCATTATCTGGCATGCACAGTGGTGTAGTGGTGCCTGGAGAAGTGGGTATACAGTACTCTAATTATGCCAAAAAAATATCAAAACAGCCTGTCCGTCGAAGAATGTTAAAAAAATTCAAAGCAAATGCCCTCACGGTGGATACAAATCATCATGATATCATTCTGACAGGTAGACTTTTCAGTCAACATTTGGAATGGAATAGCCTTCAAACGTGCACGATGACTGAATTGCGCATGGCAAAGATCAACCAAGACTTCAGACCAAAGTTTTTCAATACCTGGTAAGCATCAGAGGCAAATTTGATGTGTTGTATTGTCTCCTGACTATTAACTTTTTTTGAAAAGGCAATAGGTTCCTGGGATCTAATTGGTTGATCAAACATGCCTACTAGCTGGATAACTTGTTTTGACCCTCTGCAATTATTTGCTAATGTCAATGGCAGCCCATGAGGAGACTAGCATGGCTACTACTTCGACTTCCACAGCCAAGCAAGCTCACCATCACCTGGCCCCACCTCGTCACGGTGAGCATGTCATCACGAGTCCATGACATGCGAGTGTTCCCCACTACAGTGATCGATGGAAAGTGCAGTGTTCCTCATGGAAGTGGTATGGACAGTTTTATTTGCAGTTTGAAAAGGGATGCTGTTTTCTGTAAAATGTGTAGACATTTCCCAGAGGCCACTATGGAAGGCTAATTTGTTTGAGACAGATATAAGGATTGGAAGTACCTTCGCAAGGCATGCTTCAAGCACCAGGCTAGCCAACCCCACTCCTTTGTACTGGATCAATTTGAAGGCTACAGTGCAAATCATCGCAATCAAACCAGGAGTAAATCAACTTTTAAATCAACTTAACCGCGAGGCCATGGACTATTCATTTGTAGAAAGGAATCGTGATCATGCCAAAGTAAACAGGACATAGCACTATGTGGACATAAGGAGAGTGAAGAAGCTCTTAATTAATAAGGGCAGCAACTTTTGAAATGAAAAAAATGTATATCTAAATATGATCAAAAAATTCTAAATCGTCTGACTGAGCTGCAGACCGGGTTCCAGGAGAATAAATATGGAGTAATGAGAGCAGCAACTGCCTGTCTGCCAGGGTCTAGGACTTTGCACTGAAATAATCACTGTTGGCTCCATGTAATCACTATCATATATCCTCTGTTGAGGATGCTGAATTAAAGGTGTTTATTCAGCAACTGCGTCAGAATGTAGAGGTCAGGAATTCCCAACCGAAGTTATGGACAGCTGCAGCCCTGACATTTTCCTTAGCATCAATAGACTACCATAGTATTATATACAGTATATACTGTATACAGTGCCATCAGAAAGTCTTCATACCCCTTGACTTATTCCACATGTAGAGTTACAGGCTGAATTCAAAATTGATTCAATATTTATTTTTCACCCATCTACACACAATCCCCCGGAATGACAATTTGAAAACATGTTTTCAGAAAAGTTTGCAGGTTTATTGAAAATGAAAATAAAATACAGAAATATCAAATTTACATAAGTATTCACACCCCTGAGTCAACATTTTATAGAAGCACCTTTGGAAGTGATTACAGCTGTGAGTCTCTAAGAGCTTTCCACACCTGGATTGTGCAACATTTCCCCATTTATTATTTTCAAAATTCTTCAAGCTCTGTCAAATTGGTTGTTGATCATTGCTAGACAACCATAATCAGGTCTTGTCATATGTTTTCAAGTAGATTTAAGTCAAAACTAACTCGGCCACTCAGGAACAGTCATTGTCTTCTTGGTAATCAACTCCAGTGTAGATATGGCCTTTTTTAGGTTATTATCCTGCTCAAAGGTGAATTCATCTCCCAGTGTTTGGTGCAAAGTAGAAAAACAGGTTTTCCTCTAGTATTTTGACTCAAACATAATACTTTATATTCAGGACAAAATGTTCTGAATATAGTATTACTTAAGTGCCTTGTTGAAAACGGGATGCATGTTTTTAGAATATCTTTTTTTTCACTGTGTCAATTCAGTTATTATTGTGGAGTAACTACAATGTTGCTGATCCATCCTCAGTTTTCTCCTAATACAGCCATTAAACTCTGTAACTGTTTTAAAGTCCCCATTGGCTAGGGTTGAATATTTCCCCGGTATTTTACAAATGTTCCATGCCGAGAATAAATCACAAGTCATTCAAAAGCATTATAATGCATATAAATGTCTGGATTTGAGAGCTTTGAATAGCATGAAAATTCAAACCTGATGAGCCCCATATTAAATACATTACATGAGTCCTACGTTAACAACATTTAATAAACCCAAGCCCAAAAAATCCCAAATGATTGTATCAGGATTCAAGGTAAGACCCAGATGCAGACCGTGTCGAAGTAACAATGTTTATTACAGCAACAGGGGCAAAGGTACAGGACATGCAGGCAGGCTCAAGGTCAGGTCAGGCAGAGGTTGGTAATCCAGAGGTGGGGCAAAGGTACAGGACGTGCAGGCAGGCTCAAGGTCAGGTCAGGCAGAGGTTGGTAATCCAGAGGTGGGGCAAAGGTACAGGACGGCAGGCAGGCTCAGGGTCAGGGGCAGGCAGAGTGGTCTGCGGGTGGGCGGGCTCGGGGTCAGGACAGGCAAGGATCAAAACCAGGAGGACGAGAAAAGAGAGACTGGGGAAAAGCAGGAGCTGATACAAAAAACACTGGTTGACTTGACAAAACAGGAAACAAAGGGCTGTGAGACATGGGTTTAACTCAGGACACATGAAAGGTGTGGTGTATACAAAGGGTACGGGGCAACAGATGACGAACAGCAGAGGGACTAATAATTTTAGAGATGGGAGAGCTTGCGGGATTCCACCCAGAGCGGCAGATCCCGGGTGGATAGCCATACCTTCTGCCAGAGACGATACCGGGGAGCCGGGGTCTGATGGCGATCTGCTTGTCATCGATACCTGGAGGTGGTCTTGAGGAGGGCTGACCGGCTCTCCTCCGGGTACGACGTCAGCGGCGGACAAACATCTGGGCAGAAGGTACGCCGACCTCTTCCTCCTGCTCGGGGAAGAGCGGGGGCTGATACCCCAGAGAACATTCAAAGGGTGATAGGCCCATGAAAGTAGGGAAGAGTGTTGCGTGCGTATTCCACCCACACAAGGTGCTGGCTCCAGGTGGTGGGGTTGGCAGAGACCAGGCAGCGCAGAGTTGTCTCAAGATCCTGGTTGGCTCGCTCCGACTGGCCATTGGACTGGAGGTAGAACCCAGAGGACAGGCTGGCTGACGACCCAAGGAGGGTGCAAAATGCCTTCCAGAACCGGGACAAGAACTGAGGGCTCCGGTCGGACACCACGTCCACGGGCAGTCCATGGATCCGGAAGACGTGCTGCACCATGAGCTGGGATGTCTCCTTGGCCGAGGGTAGTTTGGGGAGAGGAATGAAGTGGGCAGCCTTGGAAAACCGGTCAACCACCGTCAGGATGGCAGTGTTGCCCTCAGATGGGGGGAGTCCCGTGACGAAATCCAGGGATATGTGGGACCAGGGACGGTGAGGGACAGGCAGAGTTTGCAGAAGGCTAGCCGGAGCTTGCCGAGGAGTCTTGTTCTGAGCATACACTGTGTAAGCGGAGACGAATGCGGAGACGTCAGGAACCATGGTGGGCCACCAAAAGCGTTGTTGCACAAGCGCCAGGGTCTGGCAGGAACCCGGGTGACAGGCCAGTCTGGAGAAGTGGGCCAACTCCAGGACCGCGGAGTGGACCGCGTCAGGCACGAACATCCGGTAATCAGGACCCCCCGGGGTTCGGCTGGGAACGCTGTGCCTCCCGGACCTGTTTCCCTATACCCCATCTGAGTGCAGTTGCCAGGCACGAGGTGGGAAGGATGGTCTCGGGCTCCGGGGTAATAGCCGTGGGACTATAACGGCGAGAGTGCATCCGGCTTGACATTCTTGGATCCCGGCCAATATGAGAGGGAAAAGTTGGACCATGTGAACAGCAGGGCCCATCTAGCTTGCCTGGAGTTGAGGCGTTTGGTGGTGCGGAGATACTCCAGATTTTTGTGGTCTGTCCATACGATGAACGGATGTTCTGCCCCTTCCAGCCAATGACTCCATTCCTCCAACTCGATCTTCACTGCGAGAAGCTCACGATTTCCAACATCGTAGTTTCTCTCTGTGGCGTTGATGCGATGGGAGAAGAAGGTGGAGGGATGTAGCTTCAGGTCCAGGGCAGAACGCTGGGACAGGACCGCCTCCACTCCTACATCCGACACATCGGCCTCCATCACAAACTGACGGGAAGGGTCAGAATGAACCAGGATGGGAGCAGTGGTGAAGCGGTGTTTGAGGTCCTGGAACGCCCGGTCAGCAGCAGGGGACCACGTGAATGTTGATTCATCAAGCAGAGGCCGTATAGAAGCCAGATTTAGACATGGCATATAACTTAACAGTTCCATTTCACGCCATGCTGTTCATATAAATAATTTATTATAATTCACCGGTTTCTCACAGTTATTTATCCCGGTGAAAGGGAGTGGTTTGGCCGGTAAATCTCGGTAACCAGGTTCCCACCATTCAATCCTACCATTGGCCTCGTGGTGAAATCCCTGAGCGGTTTCCTACCTCTCGAGCAACTGAGCTAGGAAGGACACCTGTATATTTGCAGTGGCTGGGTGTATTGATACATCATCCAAAGTGTAATTAATAACTTTACCATGTTCAAAGCGATATTCAATGTCTGCTTATTTTTACTCATCTACCAATAGGTGCCCTTCTTCACGAGCCATTGGAAAAACTCCCTGGTCTTTGTGGTTGAATTTGTGTTTGAAATTCACTGCTTGACTGAGAGACCTTACAGATAATTGTCTGTGTGGGGTAGAGATGAGGTAGTCATAAACAAAATCATACTATTATCGCACAAAAAGAGTGAGTCCAACGTATTATGTGACTTGTTAAGCATATTTTTTTTACTCCTCAACTTATTTAGGCTTGCCATAACAAAGGGGTTGAATACTTACTGCCTCAAGACATTTCAGCTTTCATTTTTAATTAATTTCGAAAAACACAATTACACTTTGACATAATGGGGTATTGTGTTTTGGCTAGTGACAAAAAAAACGAATTGAATCTATTTTAAATTCAGGCTGTAACACAACAAAATGTTGAGTCAATGGATGTGAATACTTTCTGAAGGCACTATAGTACTATAGACTATCTTTGTTATTATTTTTCAGTTTTTTTCTTGTGTTATTAATATAATTATTTTTATATATAATATATACAGTACCAGTCAAATGTTTGGACATACCTACTCATTGCAGGGTTTTTCGTTATATTTACTATTTTCTACATTGTAGAATAATAGTGAAGACATCAAAACTATGAAATAACACATATGGAATCATGTTGTAAGCAAAAAAGTGTTAAACAAATCAAAATGTATTTTTATTTGAGATTCTTCAAAGTAGCCACCCATTGCCTTAAAGACAGCTTTGAACAATTTTGGCATTCTCTCAACCAGCTTCATGAGATAGTAACCTGGAATGCATTTCAATTAACAAGTGTGTTAATTGAAATGTGGAATATTTTGTGGAATTTATTTCCTTCTTAATGCGTTTGAGCCAATCAGTTGTTTTGTGACAAGATAGGTGAGGTATAAAGAAGATAGCCCTATTTGGTAAAAGACCAAGTCAGTATTATGGCAAGAACAGCTCAATTAACCAAAGATAAATGACAGTCCATCAATTCTTTAAGAAATGAAGGTCAGTCAATCCTGAAAATGTCAATAACTTTGAAAGTTTCTTCAAGTGCAGTCGCAAAGACCATCAGGCGCTATGATGAAACTGGCTCTCATGAGGACTGCCACAAGAATGGAAGACCCAGAGTTAACTCTGCTGCAGAGGATAAGTTCATTAGAGTTACCAGTCTCAGAAATTTCAGCCCAAATAAATGCTTCACAGAGTCCAAGTAACAGACACATCTCAACAACTGTTCAGAGGAGACTGCGTGAATCAGGTCTGATGAATCCAAATTTGAGATTTTTGTTTCCATAAGCTGTGTCTTTGTGAGATGCAGAGTAGGTGAACGGATGATCTCCGCATGTGTGGATCCCACTGTGAAGCATGGAGGAGGAAGTGTGATGGTGTAGGGGTGATTTGATAGTGACACAGTCAGTGATTTAGTTAAGAGTTCAAGGCACACTTAACCAGCATGGCTACCACAGCATTCTGCAGCGATACGCCATCCCATTTGGTTTGCACTTAGTGGGACTATCATTTATTTTTCAACAAGACAATGACCCAACACATCTCCAGGCTGTGTAAGGGCTATTTGTCCAAGACGGAGAGTAATGGAGATCTGCATCAGGTGACCTGGCCTCCACAATCACCCGACCTCAACCCAGTTGAGATGGTTTGGGATGAGTTGGACCGCAGAGGGAAGGAAAAGCAGCCAACAAGTGCTCAGCATATGTGGGAACTCCTTCAAGACTGTTGGAAAAGCATTCCAGGTGAAGCTGGTTGAGATAATGGCAAGAGTGTGCAAAGCTGTCATCAAGGCAAAGGGTGGCTACTTTGAAGAATTTAAAATATATTTGGATTTGTTTAATACTTTTTTGGTTACAACATTATTCTATATGAGTTATTTAATAGTTTTGATGTCTTCACTATTATTCTACGATGTAGAAAATAGTAAAAACAAAGAAAAACCCTTCAATGATTAGTGTCCAAACTTTTGACTGGTACTGTACATATCTCCCTGGCATATTACATAATTTATGCAGCAGCATACAATACATTTTTGGACTTTGTTGCGCTGTGCTCACTTCCTTCCAAACCACTCATTGTTGAATTTGTGATTTCCAACTTGTAATGTTTATGTCCAATGGCCGATGAGCACCGATACGTTTTTATCTATAATTTCTCTTCATTATTTATCTTCAATTAACAAGGATTGAAAAGTATTCACAAGTAGATTGTTGACTTGATTCATGATGATGACTGCTAGCTAAGATTTTGAAAGTATGATGCTGACATGATCAAAGCTACTGTACATATAATGTGATTTGATGTCATTTTATCTGTGGCCAATGACTTTGAGCCTTCTTGGATGGGCACTTATAATGTAAATCTATGTCAGCACCCAAATGGCTAGAATTTTTGACGTCTCCCCTTAGACTTCACGGTGACGTAGTTTCCCCATGAGTGACAGAACACTGAGCCAATCATGGTGCAATGCTCTGTATTTTCTGCTGGTTTGCCCCAGAATCACAGAAAGCACTGAGCTGGGCTGAAACACCTGCATTTTGGACCTGCCTTACTCAAGAAAACAAAAAAGAGACCATGTTTGTATGCGGCTTTATTAACTCAATGATATATATATTTTACATTGTTTGCAAACTGATATGTGACACGTATTAATGCCAAAATAACATGCAAAACAGACATGCCCCCAAAAATGTTTTTGCAAAAAATGTCGGGATCAAAACAGGTGGGGCTCACCTGCCCTGAATGACGGGTCGCCACTGGCCAGGCAGGTGGCATTGCGTGGGCTAGCAGTTTGCTGATGTCAACGTTGTGCCCCATGGTGTCGGTGGGGTTATGGTATGGGCAGGCATAAGCTATGGGTAACAAACACAATTGCATTTATCGATGGTAATTTGAATGCACAGAGATACCGTGACAAGATCCTGAGCGCATTATCGTGCCATTCACTGCCATCACCTCATGTTTCAGCATGATAATGCACAGCCCAATGTCACAAGGATTTGTACACAATTCCTGGAAGTTGAAAATGTCCCAGTTCTTCCATGACCTGTATACTCACCAGAAATGTCACCCATTGAGCACGTTTGGGATGCTCTGGATTGACGTGTACGAGAGCATGTTCCAATTCCCGCCAATACCCAGCAATTTCGCACAGCCATTGAAGAGGAGTGGGACAACATTCCATAGGCCACAATCAACAACCTGATCAACTCTATGCAAATGACATGGGTGGCGCTGCATGAGGCAAATGATGGTCGCACCAAATACTGACTGGTTTTCTGATCCACAACGCTACCTTTTTTTTTTTTAAGGTAAATGTATCTGTGACCAACAGCCCAATGAAGTCATTTTGATTGACTGATTTCCTTTTATGAACTGTAACTCAGTAAAACCTTTGAAATTGTTGCATGTTGCGTTTACATCTTTGCTCTGTGTATATATAAACAATGTGTATCACAAGTTGGACGCTGCGCCTAACGCCTTTATGGGCGACTGGCGCTCTAGGATTCAATTGCTCTTCAAACAGGTAAACTGGTCAAATTGGCCAACATAAGTGATGTGAAATTATATTCGCTACAATATTTTTTGATGCATAGTTTGCTAGCATGAAACGAGCGTTTAGACAACTATCTCATTACATGACTGTTTAAAATGAATCCCTGTGATAAATCGGATGACCTACTTCGAGTTTGTTTTGAAGTGTTGAATGGGGCACAACACGCGGAGAGTTCTTCCAGTGGAAGCAGACGCTAAACCACATAAGGTTTCAATAACAAAAGAATGAGAAACTCCCTCAAACAAATTGTCGAACGCCCCCCTTTCCTCCCTACCGGCATTTGAGCGCAAGCCGGCTGGTTTTACTTGATGCTCTGGCCGGTCTCTTGTCTCCAGCGCTATGCTACCCGTGGTCCAGAATAACAGCAGGTTGGGCCGCCTTCTTTCAACGCCCTACGTCACATGCAGCTTCCTAGTAAACGAATTCAAATAGAATACAGCCCCATCTTCCCGCAACACTGACAAGGTCAGCGACCAAGGACCACATACCACATCACATTTGGGGATAGACCGCGCCTATATTCGCAAAAGGTAATATACGTTTCCTGAAAGTTGTCCGTGATGAAATAAATAATGCTTACGAAACTCCGAACAGCTGCCCGTGCGTTCACGATTATTATTTGTGTCCTACAATGATACGCTTTGCTTCGGCATTTAGAGAGCTGCTTGGTCATAGGGACAAGAATAGCCTACACCACGTAGGCTACATGCTTTGTAAAACAAACAATAGGCTGGATTTTGAATTACATTATGTTTCAGCTTGAAATGTACATATATTGTGCGTAATCACGGAGTTAACCAAATGTGGCACCGACACAGACATGTTATTCGTTACTGTTATTACTCCCAATATTGTGTGAATGATGCTTATAGACTACGTTAGCCTAGAGAATTATGAATACTTTTTTATGTAGGCCCAGTGTAGACTATGATATGCATATTTGGCTGGTTCCATCCGGTTTCTATCAACAGCACAGGCACACAGAGTATCAGACTACACGGATTAGGATCTACACGCAGGTATTGCATCATAGTTTGAGGCATCACTGATCAGTAGGTCTACTGTACATCTCTCTTCTCATCCCGTCCGTCTCGATGTCTAATATGATGTAGCCATTTTCCCACTGAGATGACACAGTTACCAAATCATACTAGTCTATTATTATCTAAGGATCTGATCTGAAGGTTTTTCGTAAGCAGGTTTGGGCCAAGCAGAGGATGTTTCACTCTCCGGGTCAGCTGGTGGGCTTTAAATATAACATCGGTCAGTCACATTTGATCTATCTTTTATCCACCTTGACTTGATATAGCACGAGATAAAAATGTTTTTTACAAAATGACCAGCGAAGTCTGCCTGGTTCTTGGGTAATGCAAGATGTTATGGGAAATTGGGCAATATATGACTTGCATTGTCGAAAGAAATGTAGACAAATAACAATGGGCCATAGATTTGGCTATGTGCACATACTGATTATGAATTAATAATGCACTTCAGGGGCTTTGGCGTTCTTCCCCAGGTCATTACTTTGCTCTGTGGTAGGCCTATTGGATAGGTTTTGGTACTGGCGTAGGCTGGTTCTGTCTCTGGTACTGGACTACTTTTTTGGGGTTACTAAATACAGGGTAATATGTAGACATTGCAGACATGAGAAACCTTTGTAACATTGGTGTATTGTAACCTACACAGGGGCCTCTCCACTTTATTGATCCACCACTTCATAGTTGACCTGACAGATGGCTAGGAAACATTCAAATCCCAATATAAATGGTGCATTCTAGTGCGCTAGTCTATGTAGCTAAATAATACATGGATGGTTAGCTTCAAGCTTAGCTGACTCATCTCCACAACCCTTTGTCATCTGCCTCTTAGCCTCGCCATCCATCTGGCTTCCCAACCCCTCTGGAGATAAATCAGTTTTATAGACGGCCATCTCACAGGGGAAAGGGTTTCTCATTGTGACTAAAACAAGCAGTGACCAGCCAACCATCGTCAGCAGCCCGTAGGCCATCTTTCACTGTTGTGATATGGGTAACATGACCTCTGACTCAATCCTAAATACTGGAAGGTTGTCATAGCCCTCAAGCCACGTTCATTGTCTGCTCTAATGTGTTTCACTGTTTTCATGTAAACTAAAGCAGTGTTCCCCCTGAGCATGTGGGTAGAAAATCAACCCTTAGGACTTCAAAGTTGGTTTTAACACTTAGGTGTTACAATAATTCCCAAACAAGTTTGTGGTGTTGACATAGTATTTACGAAGCTGTTGTTATGATTATTGTTGTGTACACAGTAGTGATTGGGGAAAAATCGATACAGTTACATTTAGCAATATTATTTTGGACAAATATATAGATATAATGATGATTTTCTAATCAGCGTTAGCTAGTGCTAGTCAGCTGTACCTGTGCCAAAACTCTGGTATTGTTCATCCTTAAGCTTGTTCTCCATCTTCTTTTTAAATATTGAAACATGTTTCCAGAACTTTTATTTCCCTGACTCATCAAAACTAATTTTCTCATGCTCTCTCTTGTCTCTATGCAGTAGATATAGTGAGCAATATGTTCCCATATGTTTGCAAATTTGGAACATCAAATCGCAATAAAATCTCAGTATCGAATCGCAATACATATCACATAAGCAGCTTAAATATCGTGATAATATCATGACGTGAGCTCCCTGGCAATTTCCGGCCCTAGTATACAATCTATTATGCTGTTCCCGTTGTCCAGTTTTCATGCTTTTGATGTTTAATAAGTGCTTGCAAGATTCAGTATGAAACAGTTTCCGGTGTACAGTATATTAGGCATACAAATGCCTTAGATGTATACCGTGTAATATGTCAACTGGAGTCAGGTATGTATTAGGTTGCATACCTTCAGTAAGTCCCTAGCCTGGCACAAGAACCCTTGATCAACAACGTGGCTTAGGTGCTGCGTCCAGCGCTCCAGTCCCATGGTGCTGTAGTAGAAAACAGGGAGGAAAGTCGAGCTCAGACTCTAATCCCCTGTGAGTAGTTGAGCAGTCCTCTACAGCCGTAGCTTATCAAAAGAAGTTGTAAGAGACAGTTCATGTTCGGTCAGAGCCCAGTTTGTTTATGCTTTTTCTCCAGTTATGGATGTCCTGTTTGGCGTTTACGTAGCCTAACCCTTACTCGGTGGTCCCCTTTGACCCCCTCTCAAACAAATACTTGGATTAAATGTCCCTCAAATCAATGTAAGCTAATGAAAAAAATGTTTGTTGTAGAAGAATTTTGAAGAATCATCTACACCCCGTTATCAAACTACTAAAACTTTACACTTAAAATGTGTGGTGTAATATGTAACGTTTTCTCATACCATTACTTAGGCGTTGACGCTGCAGAACATATTTGCATGGATAAATAGGTTGGTTCTTGGTACTGGCTGTACTTGATGTTGCTCCGGGGCCATGACACTCTGCCTAGACAGAAATCAACACTTGTTTTAGCTCACCCTGTGCGCCAGGAGGGCAAAGTTGGCACTTAAAGACCAATGGAACGGTTCCAAAAGTTAACACCACCTATCTGGCACGCTGGGTGAGCTAAATCAAATCGCACCTGCTGACTACGCACAGGCACCGCTCAAGGCCTTCCATGGTAATTAAAGGTACTTACTTAGCAGCTGAAGACATGTCTAATAAGTAGTCTAAGTGGGTGTGGTTAGCTGGTAGATGGTAGATATGGCACCACCCATGCATTTGAACAGAATCAGCTCGGTAATGGGTTAAGAGAACCTTTAGTAAAAGTCGTCCGATAACACTTTACACCAAGTTGTTCTCATACCTGTGTAGTAACTTGGTATTTACTCTTGTAATGCCATTATATTAACAGGTATATTGTTGCTCAAAATATCTCCTTATAGCCCTAAATGTGGTAGATAGACTTATTGTGTGCTTTGCCATTGCTAGTTGTTCATGTAAGACTATTTTCTGGGCGTGTTGCCATAGATGTTAGAAAGCAGAAACTACAATAATAGGGTATCAAACACCTATTGATTATTTTCATGGAAAGACCCCTGACTGCTGGGAAGGGTGTGTATTCTGGCTGTCAATGGCCCCATTGTCTCTCAGTAGTCTTTCTTCTATTGAGAAACCATGGAGGTTGTTGTTCCTGGTGCGTCTTTACTATACAGGTCTTCAAAGAGGAAACTGTATACTGGATCACTGTTTCTGGTAGATTACTTTCCATCTTGATGAATGTTTATGTCAACGTTGAATCGTTTTGTGTGAAGTGAGAGTTGGCAGTTGTGGTTAATGATGAGCTAGTTGTAAGGATACACGTTTGCTATAGTACATACATTACTTTAAGGTGACCTTGAGGCCAGGTGCCTGCTTTCGAAAAGGCTACAAGCCCCTTCAACACCACCCTGGCTTACACTTTTGACATGCCAAGTCCTAGAATTAATGTATTGAGAGAATGAGAGTTCATTTGTTTCAACAGTTTGCTTTCGTGCGTAGCCTATATCATTGAAACTGCAATATGTAACTTTTTGGGCCACCTGACCAAATTCACATAGAAATGTGCATTATAGGTCTGTCATTCCTTTTGGGCTCCCAAGTGGCGCAGTGGTCTAAGACTCTGCATTCCAATGCAGGAGGTGTCACTGCAGTACCTGGTTTGAATACAGGCTGCATCACATCTGGCTGTGATTGGGAGTTCCATACAGTGAGGGAAAAAAGTATTTGATCCCCTGCTGATTTTGTACATTTGCCCACTGACAAAGAAATTATCAGTCTATAATTTTAATGGTAGGTTTATTTGAACAGTGAGAGACAGAATAACAACAAAAAATCCAGAAAAACGCATGTCAAAAATGTTATAAATTGATTTGCATTTTAATGAGGGAAATAAGTATTTGACCCCCTCTCAATCAGAAAGATTTCTGGCTCCCAGGTGTCTTTTATACAGGTAACGAGCTGAGATTAGGAGCACACTCTAAAAGGGAGTGCTCCTAATCTCAGTTTGTTACCTGTATAAAAGACACCTGTCCACAGAAGCAATCAATCAATCAGATTCCAAACTCTCCACCATGGTCAAGACCAAAGAGCTCTCCAAGGATGTCAGGGACAAAATGCAAGAAACACAAAAGAACTGTCAATCTCCCTCGGCCTGGGGCTCCATGCAAGGTCTCACCTCGTGGGGTTGCAATGATCATGAGAACGGTGAGGAATCAGCCCAGAACTACATGGGAGGATCTTGTCAATGATCTCAAGGCAGCTGGGACCATAGTCACCAAGAAAACAATTGGTAACACACTACGCCGTGTAGGACTGAAATCCTGAAAGCACATATACATGCCCGTCTGAAGTTTGCCAATGAACATCTGAATGATTCAGAGGACAACTGGGTGAAAGTGTTGTGGTCAGATGAGACCAAAATGGAGCTCTTTGGCATCAACTCAACTCGCCGTGTTTGGAGGAGGAGGAATGCTGCCTATGACCCCAAGAACACCATCCCCACCGTCAAACATGGAGGTGGAAACATTATGCTTTGGGGGTGTTTTTCTGCTAAGGGGACAGGACAACTTCTCCGCATCAAAGGGATGATGGACGGGGCCATGTACCGTCAAGTCTTGGGTGAGAACCTGCTTCCCTCAGCCAGGGCATTGGAAATGGGTCGTGGATCGGTATTCCAGCATGACAATGACCCAAAACACACGGCCAAGGCAACAAAGGAGTGGCTCAAGAAGAAGCACATTAAGGTCCTGGAGTGGCCTAGCCAGTCTCCAGACCTTAATCCCATGGAAAATCTGTGGAAGGAGCTGAAGATTCAAGTTGCCAAACATCAGCCTCAAAACCTTAATGACTTGGAGAAGATCTGCAAAGAGGAGTGGGACAAAATCCCTCCTGAGATGTGTGCAAACCTGGTGGACAACTACAAGAAACGTCTGACCTCTGTGATTGCCGACAAGGGTTTTGCCACCAAGTACTAAGTCATGTTTTGCAGAGGGGTCAAATACTTATTTCCCTCATTAAAATGCAAATCATTTTATAGCATTTTTGACATGCGTTTTTCTGGATTTTTTTGTTGTTATTCTGTCTCTCACTGTTCAAATAAACCTATCATTAAAATTATAGACTGATCATTTCTTTGTCAGTGGGCAAACGTATAAAATCAGCAGGGGATCAAATACTTTTTTCCCTCACTGTAGGGCGGTGCACAATTGGGCCTGCATTGTCTGGGTTTGGCTGGTGTAGTCCGTCATTGTAAATAAGAATTTGTTCTTAACTGACTTGCCTAGTTAAATAATGGTAATTTTTTTTTATACAATTCACATTGAAGCAAGTGTAAGAAGTGGTAGATCTGTTCTAGGTGTGCTATTTCTATGCTCATCATTAAAAGAGCTCACTATGTGGTAGTGGTACAGTGAATAGACCTGAGGGTCTAAGAAATTATACTCTGCTGGGTGGAATTTTAAATCCTATGTCACCATTTTCCACTGCCACTTTGACCTCAACCAAAGCATGTTTTGGGTGTCGAACCAGAATGGGTTGGTTTTCTACTTGGGAAGAACAAATCAGGAATTCCAGAAACAGTCTGTGTTTCGGGAAAACATATAAACATGGTGGTAATATTAACGTTTTGGAGCTTCTTCTTGAAAAGGGAAAAGTCTGTAAGTTATACTATGAGGCCAACAGGTGGCCAATAATTTAACTAGGTAAGTCAGTTAAGAACAAATTCTTATTAACAATGATGGCCTACTGGGGAACAGTGGGTTAACTACCTTGTTCAGGAGCAGAATGACAGATTTTTACCTTGTCAGCTTGGGGATTCGTTACAGCAACCTTTTGGTTACTGGTCCAACGCTCAAACCACTAGGCTACCTGCCGCCCCGATAAGCCAACAGGTATGGAAAGCATGTTGTATAGGAAAATGTTTTGATTGGGGCCGGGGATGGGCACCTGCAGTATGGCCGGACATATGGCAATGGTCAATAACAATAGCTTCTGAAAGACAACACAGAGTTGTATAGAGCACTGTAATGGGGAAAATTTCAGATGAATAAAGTTAATATGCAGTTAAGAGTAATTAACACAATACTTAGCATATTTATGAATTTTCTCTTTATTGTATACACATGATTTCCAGTGTTCTATTTGTGACACTCATTTGTGTCACAGGTTGATGGTCACTGAAGTCCTCGCTGTATGTTGTGTATTAAACTCATATCTGTTGATAGTGAAGGACATCAGACTGGAGGTACACTGAGCCGAGGGCACAATGATATTGTATTGATGACCTTATGAGCTGTGTGTGAATTCATCATCCAGTGTCTGGAGGAAAGCAGACACTTACTGTCTTTTGTTGTGACTTTGTACAAGACTCTCTGGCTGTTGTTTAGAGAACATTGGTGCTGTGAGATAAAACGAAAAGGAGTTGGGGGGAAATATCTTTAATCGTCACATACAGTGAAATGTGTTGCTTTAACAGGGTCAGCCATAGTAGTACGGCGCCCCTGGAGCAAATTATGGTTAAGTGCCTTGCTCAAGATCACATCGACAGGTTTTACACCTTTGTCCGCTCAGGTATTCGAACCAGCGACATTTAGAGAATGCGGATTATACATTTCTCTTGGCTTCTGCTCTGGAGATGTTCTCCCTGAATTCTTATAATCAATCAAAATGATTTTGATTGATGTGATCAACAACTGCTCTCCATTTTGTTCACCTGGAAAGTCCCTTTTACAAGCACTCATTTTCTCCCACTATCAATTTATTTGCTCTCCATCTCTTCCTCATGTCTTCCTCTCCCACAGGCTATTCAGACCTACTTAATCAGGTAGTGTATGATGCTAATGAAAACACTTGGCTCAAATCTACTTGTCAGTTTCATCCAAGGTGACACAAGATTCCCTGAGGACTAGACTGTCACAGGAGTGGCCAGTACCTGCCTGAAGGTCTTGTGGATACACAAACCAGACTACAGCATGGTGACGTTAGTGACCTCGCAATGCCTGAATGCCATTCATACCTCTGAGCAAGGGCCCAACAAGAAACTTCTACACTACCTGTTTTACATTTAGGTAGAAGTCAAATGCAGTTACTAGATATGAGATTTTTTTTTTTTTTTTTATCATTGTTCTACTTCACCTCTATGACCGTGGCAATTGGAGTAGCTGCTATTTATAAAACCAAAATTATAAGACGTCAATGAAAAAAAGTGTGATTATCCCGTAATTTGCAAAGCTCAAAACCGCAACCAGCCTCAGAATGTCTCTATATTTACTCAAATCGTTCTGTCAACGTGGTGCCAAGATAGCTCTGAGTAGGTTACCTATCCATTTTCATTTTCGCTCTGCACACTCTATCCCACATAATCCTGTTGGGTGTACCAAGAGACACAAAGCCACCAACCCTGCTCAGCATGTGGCTCATGGCCCGTCAGTCATGTTGCTGTAGGTGGTACATTGTGTCCGTTAACTCAGTCACACGCCTTCTCTGTTTCAGGCTCCATGGTTACTCAACGTAGCTCACCTGAAACAGAACACAGACAGGCTCAGAAGTTGTACCCCTTAGTCAGCACAGGTCTAGGATCAGTTTACCTTGGCCATGAATGTCTGAGGGCAGACTTTAGACAGCCTGTCAAGCTATCCCTCAGGTTCGACCTTGGAGGAAGTATCCTTGTGATTTACAAAGGAAAATGCAGACCTACTAGCTTGACAAACTGCCAAACCAAAGACACACACACACACTATTGTGTTACATGCTCTGATCAGCTTGTCATTGAGATCATTTGATTAGAGGAATGCTGTTGTAGTGGTTGGCTACCTGCCTCCGCATTCTAATTCTAAGGCTCCATTGTCCATTTAACCTTCCCTGAAGTTTAAGGTAACAGGAGAGTTTCGAGCACAGGTAGACCTAAGGTAGGCACACTGTTTGCTCAGTTCAACAACGGGCAAGGAAAGGCGTCTGAAGTGTCTTGTGATTGGCTTAGATGGGACACATCCCTCTGGTTGGGTGGGACTGTGGTTGGTTGTCTCTGGCTGTGAAAGCGTCTGCCCATCCCTCTGTGTCAGCTGCTATTCTGTGACACCAAACAGAGGAAAGACACATTACAGAGGACACATGATGACATCATGGGGATAGGGGAGAAACTTCCGTGGAGCACAAAGAATGAATAAACTTCTCTTGAAAAACACAAGTAGGCTCATGTGTGACTGTTATCATCTCTTACACTGTGTGTTTTGGTATTTTCACTATACTGTTCAGACTTATAAACCTAAGCAGCTTATGAGTTCTGAGACCCCGTTATGCATTGTCGTCACGTTCAATCAACCAACCCCACTAACAACCCCAGCCAATAATCAGATTAGACATTATTACCATATGGATGTTTGAAAAATAGATCATCTCTGAGTTTAATTAAAAGAGCAACACATGGGAATATGCACAGAGGATTATATATTTGAGTGATTAGCAAAAATTGTACCTTAAGTTAGAAATGTAAAAATATTGTAAGTCAAACACCTGAACAGAGTGACGTGAAGATGCCCAGAATGCCTGTAAGAATACATTTTCTGTACCACTTCACCCTGCGTTAAGCCCACATAATACAGGTCACAAATACTCATGGTGTCTGTTAAATAACAACCGTGTTCACAAAGTCGTGAGGAAACACCGTCTTTATTTAGAAAAGCTAGGCTGGAGATATTCCTTAACTAAATAATGTTATGTTTGTGTGTGTGTCAGAAGTTGTATAGTGTAGTGTAGTGTAGTGTAGTGTAGTGTAGTGTAGTGTAGTGTAGTGTAGTAGTTATAAACCATCTGATAAAATCTCGAATTTCAACTATCAGTTTTAGCATAAGATTTAAATAGGCTTTCTAACGTCTTTATAGCGACGTTGAGTCGCTGTCTTCATTCACGTTTTCCTTTTTTCTTCTGAAAGGTCAACCAATCACAGCACATGGCGACTAGTTTAGCTAATTGCCTGCCGTTGACAGCTGAGATGGGGCTGAATATGAATGAGGCTCCACGGCAGTGCAATCTGATCTGGCCACGACTTGATGAGAGACAGAGACCGATATCATTTATTGATGCCACTGCACCATGTTGTTGTCATGGAGCCCGTTTTACAGCCACTCTTGAGATTGAAATGGTAGGTTGTAGTTTTAGTGCTTTTGTGCCCTTCTGGTTTGATTGGAACTTCAACCACTTTCCTCAACTCTTTACCTTGAATAGAGTTGGTGTGCTATGGGCCACCTTTAGACCTATGTGTCTACCGTCATTCTTCTAACCCGCCTAATCAAAGCCATGCCATTCCCCTGTTAAGCTGTATCGTCTAGAGTATGGCTGAGCATGTTTTACTAAACTACGATAATCCCATTTAAATAAGCTTTTACTTGTGATGTTGAAATGCCTTCATAAGCCAGTGGTTGGTTGTGTTATGTCAACGTATGTGAGATCAGGAAAAATAGAATGTTGATTAAGCTCATTGGATCACGAAGGCGCATATTAATATCACTCATCAGGTGTTGCAGATTGTGTGTCTGGAATAACAGCTGCCT
Source organism: Salmo salar (assembly GCF_965601325.2). Taxonomy (NCBI): domain Eukaryota; kingdom Metazoa; phylum Chordata; class Actinopteri; order Salmoniformes; family Salmonidae; genus Salmo; species Salmo salar. The sequence goes on from NC_138307.1 coordinate 58,954,665, forward strand.
CTTACCCATGAAAGCTCTTGAACCATTTAGAAAGTGTGTATGTGTGGTGTATGTGTGTATGTGCGATCAGAGACATGTTTGCTTTGTCAATAAAGACATGTGATCTTGGTCACTGCTGCCCGTACACCACTCCCCTGTCACTCCACTCTCCACCCATTCTGGTTTCCATTACTCCATTACCTTCTGGAAATGGGAGGGGAAAGTGGGGGGTGGGGGTGGAGGGGGCTACCCTCAAGGTGAAAAGTGGGTGGGGCAAGAGCTGATCTGGTTTCAGGTAGAAACTCAACCTTGTGACAAGGGTGATTAACTCTGTCAGTGTGCTCACGTGCATTCTGGAGCTGAGATCTGGTCTTATGACCCAGCAGTCAAGAGTTTAAATGACAAAAGGGACATGGCCTCAACCTGTGGGAAACGGATTTTCAGTAGGGCGTGCACTTAAAACATGCCATTGTCAATGTGGTATTGGTGTTAGCTACAATTATCTCGAAACAACCTTTTACCTCTGAATATATACCTCTGCCTAATGGTCCACATAAGTGGCCCACCTTATGTGTGAGAGAATTGTCCACAAGTATTCCACATATGGGAGTTTTTTTTATTATACATTTTTTATAACTTACATTTTGTTTTAGTTTTTCAAGCCTAAGTTTACAGTACAGAAATTAATCTTAGAGGGAGTGGAGACGTCATTATCATCCTTATTGTCCAGCTCACCTACCCAGAGAGGTTTCAACGGTTTCTCCCCCTCTTCCTCTTCATATCTCCCCTGTACTGACACTCTTTTTCCTCTTCCTCTTCATATCTCCCCTGTACCGACCCTCTTTTTCCTCTTCATATCTCCCCTGTACTGACACTCTTTTTCCTCTTCCTCTTCATATCTCCCCTGTACTGACACTCTTTTTCCTCTTCCTCTTCATATCTCCCCTGTACCGACCCTCTTTTTCCTCTTCATATCTCCCCTGTACCGACCCTCTTTTTCCTCTTCCTCTTCATATCTCCCCTGTACCGACCCTCTTTTTCCTCTTCATATCTCCCCTGTACTGACACTCTTTTTCCTCTTCCTCTTCATATCTCCCCTGTACTGACACTCTTTTTCCTCTTCCTCTTCATATCTCCCCTGTACCGACCCTCTTTTTCCTCTTCATATCTCCCCTGTACTGACACTCTTTTTCCTCTTCCTCTTCATATCTCCCCTGTACTGACACTCTTTTTCCTCTTCCTCTTCATATCTCCCCTGTACCGACCCTCTTTTTCCTCTTCATATCTCCCCTGTACCGACCCTCTTTTTCCTCTTCCTCTTCATATCTCCCCTGTACCGACCCTCTTTTTCCTCTTCATATCTCCCCTGTACCGACCCTCTTTTTCCTCTTCATATCTCCCCTGTACTGACCCTCTTTTTCCTCTTCCTCTTCATATCTCCCCTGTACCGACCCTCTTTTTCCTCTTCATATCTCCCCTGTACCGACCCTCTTTTTCCTCTTCATATCTCCCCTGTACTGACCCTCTTTTTCCTCTTCATATCTCCCCTGTACCGACCCTCTTTTTCCTCTTCATATCTCCCCTGTACCGACCCTCTTTTTCCTCTTCATATCTCCCCTGTACTGACCCTCTTTTTCCTCTTCATATCTCCCCTGTACCGACCCTCTTTTTCCTCTTCATATCTCCCCTGTACCGACCCTCTTTTTCCTCTTCCCCTTCATATCTCCCCTGTACTGACCCTCTTTTTCCTCTTCATATCTCCCCTGTACTGACCCTCTTTTTCCTCTTCCCACTTCATATTTCCCCTGTACTGACTCTCTTTCCTCTTCCTCGTCATATCTCCTGTGTACCGACCCTCTCTTTCCTCTTCCTCTTCATATCTCCCCTGTACTGACCCTCTCTTTCCACTTCATCTTCATATCTCCCCTGTACTGACCCTCTTTTTCCTCTTCCTCTTCATATCTCCCCTGTACCGACCCTCTCTTTCCGCTTCATATCTCCCCTGTACCGACCCTCTCTTTCCTCTTCCTCTTCATATCTCCCCTGTACTGACCCTCTCTTTCCGCTTCATCTTCATATCTCCCCTGTACTGACCCTCTCTTTCCTCTTCCTCTTCATATCTCCCCTGTACCGACCCTCTTTTTCCTCTTCATATCTCCCCTGTACCGACCCTCTCTTTCCTCTTCCTCTTCATATCTCCCCTGTACTGACCCTCTCTTTCCTCTTCCTCTTCATATCTCCCCTGTACTGACCCTCTCTTTCCTCTTCCTCTTCATATCTCCCCTGTACCGACCCTCTTTTTCCTCTTCATATCTCCCCTGTACTGACCCTCTCTTTCCTCTTCCTCTTCATATCTCCCCTGTACTGACCCTCTCTTTCCTCTTCCTCTTCATATCTCCCCTGTACCGACCCTCTTTTTCCTCTTCATATCTCCCCTGTACTGACCCTCTCTTTCCTCTTCCTCTTCATATCTCCCCTGTACCGACCCTCTTTTTCCTCTTCATATCTCCCCTGTACCGACCCTCTCTTTCCTCTTCCTCTTCATATCTCCCCTGTACTGACCCTCTTTTTCCTCTTCATATCTCCCCTGTACCGACCCTCTTTTTCCTCTTCATATCTCCCCTGTACCGACCCTCTTTTTCCTCTTCATATCTCCCCTGTACCGACCCTCTTTTTCCTCTTCATATCTCCCTTGTACCGACCCTCTTTTTCCTCTTCCCCTTCATATCTCCCCTGTACTGACCCTCTTTTTCCTCTTCATATCTCCCCTGTACTGACCCTCTTTTTCCTCTTCCCACTTCATATTTCCCCTGTACTGACTCTCTTTCCTCTTCCTCGTCATATCTCCTGTGTACCGACCCTCTCTTTCCTCTTCCTCTTCATATCTCCCCTGTACTGACCCTCTCTTTCCGCTTCATCTTCATATCTCCCCTGTACTGACCCTCTTTTTCCTCTTCCTCTTCATATCTCCCCTGTACCGACCCTCTTTTTCCTCTTCATATCTCCCCTGTACCGACCCTCTCTTTCCTCTTCCTCTTCATATCTCCCCTGTACTGACCCTCTCTTTCCTCTTCCTCTTCATATTTCCCCAGTACTGACTCTCTCTTTCTTCTGCCTCTTCATATTTCCCCTTTACTGACCCTCTCTTTCCTCTTCATATATCCCCTGTACTGACCCCTGTTCTTCCTCTTTCCCCCTCCAGTAAACAGTGAGCGTTGAGAGCCAGCCGGGTCAGAGATGCCACCCCCTGCCGCAGGCCCCCCAGCAGTGACCCCTCCGGACGGGGGCTGGGGCTGGGCCGTGGTGCTGGGATCCTTCATCTCCATCGGCTTCTCCTACGCCTTCCCCAAGGCCATCACCGTCTACTTCAAGGACATCCAGAAGATCTTTGATTGCTCCTACAGCCAGATAGCATGGATCTCCTCCATCATGCTGGCCGTCATGTACGCAGGCGGTAAGACCAAGACATTAAGTTGGTGTCCAGGTAGTCTCGATGAAGTCGTCTGTCTGATTGGTTAAGAAGGTTGGGGTTCTGTATATGTAGTGCCCTGAGTTTATCTTCATCATGTGACCTATCCAGGGAAAACTCAGGCCCTAAGTATGCGGCAAGGTACCTGTACTGATCTTATTGTGAGTCTCCTATGAGAACCTATAACCATCTTTAAATTGACATTCAAGAGGAACACATGGTTTCTGTGACTAGTCATCAGCATATTGTAGTAGTCATGCATCACATTTTCTCCTTCTCAGCATGACTTTACCCCTCACTAGGTTACCCAGTAGGCACCTTGCTTGGCAGTGCCACGCTGGCCATCTGTTAGCGGATGCCATCCTATCCAGTCATATCTAATTGTTGCTGTCAACAGGGTTTGTTGTATCCTAGACCGTTGTTGTGATGACGGTGACAGTGATGGCCAATTGGCCATAGAGAGCCAAGGACACCCAATACCATCCTCTATATGTGACAAGCCTGTACAAGGCACTTGTCCCTCATTAAAATGTTTAGTGTAATTCATTCATATTGAACTCTGAGCAAAAGGGAGAACAGAGCTTCATCAGCTATTCATTAAACACCTGCTCTCTTGTCCTATGTGTTTGCACCAGCTGTAGGCTGATAAAGCAATTGTCCTTTTAGTGTTTAATGCATTCTTCATTTCTACAAGCAACGGACAGCCCAGTGCGGTACATGCTGCTCTCTGGAATAACATGACGGAAAAACAAATCACGCATCACCAAATATTTACCCCAATCCGAGAGCTGCTTATTGAGGGTGTTTGTCCTCTTGGAAGAGGAAGGAAACAACGCACCTGTTGTTTTCGCACCGCCTGCCGTCTGTGCTGTTGACGCAACTGCCACCTCAACCACGAGTTCAGAGGTCAGACACATACTGAATTCTCCAGGGCAGTCATCAGGCAGACTCCCAAACTGATAAGATAGCAGTGCCACTTATGATGCTGATTGGATGTCAATCACAGAGCAAACAAACTGGACATGCTTGCCATATCCTCAAACATCAGGACAAGTCAATGTGTGGCTCTTGCTGATTTCAAACAACAGCAGCCAACCTATTTTTATGATGTACGGCCACACACACATATTAGATACGACCACAAATGCACAACAACTGTAAGTGAAGGCAACTATTTCATATCTTCCTGGATGTTGTGTGTCTCCATAACCCAGGGTGTAACACAGACACTGAGATGAAGGATTAGTAATGATGTTGATGGGTGCAGAAAAGAGCCCAAAGGGAATTATTGTGAAATATTGCACACTATTACATCAGCTATATGGACGCCTTCTGCAGATCTCCCGTCCCTCCTCCCTTCTAGCCTGGCTGAGTGTCGCTCTGCAGTGACGTGCTAAAATGGAGGCTGTGTGTGTGTCAGTGTTGGATCAATGTCACTAATCCACACAGAGAGAGGGAGAGTTGACCTTGGCTAGGCTAGGCAGCATGGCTACGCACAGTACCATCCTCTGTTGACGGTCAGCACAGCAGAGCTCTCTCACTGCCAGGCACATTAGCCTCAATGCTAACTGAACTGTCCAGAAGAAATATGGCTAGCTAAGCTGTGTTATCAACCACTTATAGAATTCATGTTTGCGTCCTTGCATAACTGCTCTGGAAAACAACTCTTAAGTTTCATATATCAGCGCTTTATTCCGTAATGAGAGTGACATTAATGGTATGATGGATTGCAAACATCAGTTTCCTGCATAGTCAGCTATCTTGACGGTTTATCAACCTATTCTTTTCCAACCTCACAAATCAGGGAGTAGTAGAAAAATGTGTTACACAAACTTCCATTTTTCTGCTGTCAAACTAGCTTTTAGGTTCTTTGAAATAAATCACAGCTGGAAGGGTAAATGACGGGTGTACCCATCCTCTTGTAGGTATTTGTTTCCATGATTGAGCCCATATTTTGCCTCAAGTCTGGACACAAGCAAAATTAAGTTATGGTATCTGATCATGCTTCATTAAAATGTTTTATTATTGAGCCCAATCATATTGGTAGGGTCTGAGATACAATATGTTCAAATATAGCGTGCTCAATGTCAATAGTAGTCTAATTTATTGTCCTTAAAGTTACTGTCAAAACAAACTCCTAATTTGCTTTTGGTAACCTGGAAAGTGTGTCCAGCTATTGCAGAAATTGAACATTCACTTATGAATTATTTTTTACAAGGAGCTAATATGAAACCTCAAGGGCTCCCTCCACTTGGCCTATCCAGGTTTCACCACCAGACTCAGGAGAATACTGACAAGTGCTCTGTATGCAAACGAGGAGGGCTCCTCTCATCAAGGTCGAAAAAAGATTCAAGCAGAGCAAATGAAGTCAGGCGACTTCTTCCCCAACCTGCTTTTTAAATAGCACCGCTCCCCGAGTCCGACACAGATACGGCACATCTTCTGCTTGCTAATAGGGGCATTATTCAAAAAAGGGGACAAATCTTTCATTACTCTTATCGTTTCTTATTCAATTTACTCTTCCTTTTGTTTAACGTCTGTCATGAAAGGGGACATTGTGACATGCCATAGAAGCAGAGTCATTCCTCACCCTATCAAGTAATGGAGACCAGAGGTTCAAACATAACAGGACTTTAGAAATACAAAGGATAAAGTTTCCCTCAACAATAACTTTTAGAAATTTGACAAGGACACAATTTAAAAGGAATTGTTTGGACCTGTCAGTTTGATGTACTATCAATGACCATCGAGAGGGTTGAATAACAGGTTGACCCACTAAAACCAACATCTGCTAAGATTCACTTGCTGCCAGTTGTCTTGTGTTGTATGCCTCTAAGAAGAAGTTGTGTGGCAAGCCCTTATTGAAGGTAACAAGGAAATGGAAAGTGCAGTGTGGCATAGTAGTGTGGTGCTGGTCGGCCCCACTCAATTCAACTGCGTGTGCACTACCAATATCAAGTGCTTACTGTTACTCATGGAAAATGGTGAATTAAAAAGAAACGGCGCTCAGGGACAAATGGACCATGGAGCCAAGGTCTTCTGATCACTTCAAGGTGTGTGTGTGTGTCATAGTTCCTGATTCCCCCCCCCCGTCCCCTCACCCCTCTTTTTAGATACGAAAACATTGCATTGCATTGCACTTTCAGAAAATACATCTGGTAATGCTTTAATGCAGTGTAACCAGACCAATTCAAAGGAGTCCATTTACGTTAACCAGTGTTCTCTCACTGTTACATCTGAAACCCATCTATGCCCATAAAGTGTGTATTCATACAGTCAGTGCCTATTATCCATTTCATAAGATAACTGGTTGCCACATTGGGTCTCTGTTTTGCATTAGCATGGCAGCTGTGCCTTGAAAGCTTATGAAACAGAGAGACCCATTGCGTGTCCAACCAGAGCTCAGTTCATTGTCTTCACTCAGCGTGTCGATGATGCTTGACGGGCCTGATCGATTCTGACTCATTCTGTTTGACTAACGCTCTATTAGTTTGGCCCTCAGCTCTCAGTGCAGCCTGTCCAAGGCTGACAGGCACCCATTGGTTAATTGTCTAAGTGCTGAGTTATGTCCAAGACCTCACCTGCGCTCTGTGTCATTGGTCTTGCTGGTCCAACAGTACATTTATTGCTTGTCATGATGGGATCTCTGATACATATGTAGCAAAGCTGGAAAATAACAGATGTTTTGTCAATGTGCTCTGTACTTATTGGCAGTAAGGTATTTTTTTGTTTGACTACTAAGATAATGCTGTGTTATACCCATACCTTTGTTACTGATCTCTCAATACAGCCTTCGCCCCCTTAAGAATACATGCAGAACACACAACACGATGTTGTACATTGTTTACCAGTATCAACAAGGTCTTGTTACAGTAATTCTATTTCCAGAGCCGGGAAGTTTCATGCTGTCTTTCAACGCTAACAAGCTTAAATCATTAAGTAATCACTACATGATTACCCTAGTCTATTACAGGCTGAATGTTTGGGTTGGTTGAAAGACCATGTTTTTAGTATCTAATTTGTTTCTCTTCCAGGTCCCATAAGCAGTGTACTGGTAAACACATATGGCTGCAGACCTGTCATGATCATGGGGGGAGTACTGTCTTCTATCGGGTTGATATCAGCTTCCTTCTGCAACAGCGTGGTGGAGCTTTATGTTTGCATCGGTCTTATAGGAGGTAATTCCGATCAAATCCATTTCAACTCATTCAGAGTTCATTTGATTATAGTGTCAAACTCCTTAAGTGGCTGGTTGAAAATAGGCCTACAACTGATTTGGAGTTTTCCATTCTGTCTTTCACAAAGGTCATAGTAAAAGACTATAGATACATTACAAGAGTACAGTTAAGCTTGATTTGTCAAATCATTTAATAACCACAGTATGGCTACTTGAAGAAAATGTGTATTATTCCGAATGTGTACTTATCAGATAATTATCAGATAATTATCTTGTTAGAAATGTATGATCTTTTTAACTCTAAATCATATTATCCTCTCTCCTCACAAAGGCCTGGGCCTAGCCTTTAACCTTCAGCCAGCACTGACTATGATTGGCAAGTACTTCTATAAGAAGCGTCCCATCGCTAACGGAATAGCCATGGCCGGTAGCCCAGTGTTCCTGAGCAGCCTAGCCCCTTTCAACCAGTACCTGTTCAACTCCTTCGGCTGGAGGGGCAGCTTCCTCATCCTGGGGGGCATACTGCTCAATTGCTGTGTGGCTGGCTCCCTGATGAGGCCCCTGGGACCACCGCTGGGCAAGATCAAGAAAGATGAGGAGTTGGTCGTTGCCAAAACCGCCACCAAGAAGAAGGAGACGACCACTTGTTTGGGGACTGTCAACAAGTTCATTGACCTGTCGCTTTTCAAGCACCGCGGTTTCCTCATCTATCTGTCGGGCAACGTCATCATGTTCTTGGGCTTTTTCTCGCCAATCGTCTTCCTGACAGCCTACGCCAAGGACATAGGCGTGGACGAGTACTCGGCCGCCTTGCTGCTCTCCATCCTGGCCTTCGTGGACATGTTTGCCCGGCCCTCCATGGGGCTCCTGGCCAACTCCAAGTGGATCCGGCCCAGGATCCAGTACTTCTTTAGCTTCGCCGTGCTCTATAACGGGGTGTGCCACATCCTCTGCCCCCTGGTGGAGAGCTACACAGGCCTGGTGGTGTACGCCGTGTTCTTTGGTTTTGCGTTTGGCATGGTCAGCTCGGTGCTGTTTGAGACCCTGATGGACCTGGTGGGGGCTCAGAGGTTCTCCAGCGCTGTGGGGCTCACCACCATTGTGGAGTGCTGCCCTGTCCTCATTGGTCCACCCCTGGCAGGTATGTCACTGATCTCTCAACTCATTACTACTTAATTCATTTGTGAGACGTTGTTTACTTTTTAAGCAGTTGATATGCCAAAGGAATAAATTAAAGTCACCCAATTATTGTTTTATGGAGCGCTATTGCTTAGTAATCATTCACTTGGTTTGATCTTGGTTATAGAGTTTGCTGATTTAGAGTGGAAAAGCCATATTACGTTTTGGCATTCTTTTAATATGTGCTTATTTGTCTAATTACAATAACAACAAATGGAAAGTTCATTCTGTGATTATTGGTCCTTGACAAAATGCTTCATTTATTTGACATAATGTCCTCATTAAATATCAGTAGACATGAAGAAACTGATAAAGGCATATTTGGAAATGCAGAACATAGCAATATGACAGACCTTCATCACTCAATAAAACATTAAAAAACATTTACAAAATGTAATAACATTTACCCTTTCTGTGCTCTTATTTCCAGGTAAACTGGTGGACATCACCAAAAACTACAAGTACATGTATTTCTGCTGTGGGGCTGTGGTGATCATGGCCAGTATTTGGCTGTTCATCGGCAACTTCATCAACTACAGACTCCTGGCCAAGGAGCGCAAGCAGGAGGAGATGTACAAACGGACTGAAACCGAGGACCCTGACAGGGACCAGGACCAAAAGGAGACAGACGGGGACGCCCAGGCATTGGAGGACATGGTAGACCCCAAAGATGAGGACGCCATGCAGAGGGAGACCAACATCTAGAGCCCCTCCCTCCAGCCAACCACACCCCCCTCCACCACCCTCACGTCCCCCACTGCCACTATCAAACTGCAGACTGAGCTCAAGTGGGGTGCCTCCTGGTCTTTCACTCTCCAGGGTTCCGCTCGGGGGCCTCCCCGCAGGGGCCCCTCTGTTTCAGAGTAACTGCCAGAGTAACAACGACAACCATGTCGTGGGATACTGCGAGGCGTATTGCTGGAGGAAGGGGTGACTGCCCTGACTACTACTCAAACATCAGACTAGCCGGAGATAATGGTGTAAGATACAGAACGCATGTTAGGAGGCCACAAGGCTTGGAATATGAGAAAGAAGCTTTGTCGCGTATCTATGAATCTGTGAAATGCGACCCGTCGACAGAAATCTAGTACTGCTCATGTATTTAGCCAGTGCCACTAAACCTACCACACCAGCAACCCAATTCAACTGTTCTGATTGAAATCAACACAGGTTACTATCCCAGCTTCCTATGCTGGGAGCTGACATGCGAGGACACATAATGTATGTTAGTACCAGGGTTATGGTGAGAGACAGATATCATTGCAACACAGGAACAGAGATGAGTTCATGGTTTGGTGGCGCCAGTGACCATGTATTATACTGTCTTTAGCGCACTGTGTCCGTTGTGTTCGTTAGCTAAACCTGCACAACTGCCAAGCTTCTAATCTAACGATAACACACCCACTGTTTTATTCAGTATTGCATATTGCACATGGAGTCCGTATACGCTGCACTACTTCTAAACTGGCCATGTTTAGGCCTCATCCAAAACAACAATGAAACAAATGCAATTTAATCATATTTAATGAGGTTGAATGTAAATTCGTTTTATTGGCTGTATTTTCAATGGCCTTATTAAGAATACTTGATATTCACAATCAAAATCATCTAGAAATGTGCATACTGCTGGTTTATACCAAATAAAGAATCCATGAGCAATATAACCTATTCCTAGCCATTGTATTGATGTACGTATAAACAGGGATATTCATTTGTGTAGTCAATGGTCATTTCTGGGAGTAGCTGTTTAACTTTCACCAATGATACATTGCCTTATGTAAAGAATGCAACTAAGTTGTGTCATATATACAGTACCAGTCAAAAGCTACTCATTCAAGTGTTTTTCTTTATTTTACTATTTTCTACATTGTAGAATAAGAGTGAAGACATCAAAACGATGAAATAACACATATGGAATAATGTGGTAACCAAAAAAGGGTTAAGCAAATCAAAAAATATTTTATATTTGAGATTCTTCAAAGTAGCCACCCTTTGCCTTGATGACAGGTTTGCACACGCTTGGCATTCTCTCAACCAGCTTCACCTGGAATGCTTTTCAAACAGTCTTGAAGGAGTTCCCACATATGCTGACCACTTGTTGGCTGCTTTTCCTTCACTCTACTGTCCGACTCATCCCAAACTATCTCAATTGGGTTGAGGTCAGGTGATTGTGGAGGCCAGATGACCTCTCTTTCTTGGTCAAATAGCCCTTACACAGCCTGGAGGTGTGCTGGGTCATTGTCCTGTTGAAAAACAAATTATAGTCCCACCAAGCGCAAACTAGATGGGTTGGCGTATCGCTGCAGAATGCTGTGGTAGCCATGCTGGTTAAGTGTGCCTTGAACTCTAAATAAATAATTGACAGTGTCACCAGCAAGCCTACTCTGCATCTCACAAAGACACTGTGGTTGGAACCAAACATCTCAAATTTGGACTCATCAGACCAAAGGACAGATTTCAACCGGTCTGATGTCCATTACTCGTATTTCTTGGCCCAAGCAAGTCTCTTCCTCTTATTGGTGTCCTTTAGTAGTGGTTTCTTTGCAGCAATTCGGCCTGATTCACGCAGTCTCCTCTGAACAGTTGATGTTGAGATGTGTCTGTTACTTGAACTCTGTGAAGCATTTATTTGGGCTGCAATTTCTGAGGCTGGTACCTCTAATGAACTTATCCTCTGCAGCAGAGGTAACTCTGGGTCTTCCTTTCCTGTGGCGGTCCTTATGAGAGACAGATTCATCATAGCGCTTGATGGTTTTTGCGACTGCACTTGAAGAAACGTTCAAAGTTCTTGAAATTTTCGGAATTGACTGACCTTCATGTCTTAAAGTAATGATGGATTGTCATTTCTCTTTGCCTCTTTCAGCTGTTCTTGCCATAATATGGACTCGGTCTTTTACCAAATAGGGATATCTTCTGTATACCACCCTTACCTTGTGACAACGCAAGTGATTGGCTTAAAAGCATTAAGAAGGAAATAAATTCCTCGTATGAACTTTTAACAAGGCACACCTGTTAATTGAAATGCATTCCAGGTGACTATCTCATGAAGCTGGTTGAGAGAATGCCAAGCGTGTGCAAAGCTGTCATTAAGTCAAAGGGTGGCTTCTTTGAAGAACCTCAAATATAAAGTATATTTTGATTTGTTTAACACTTTTTTGATTACTACATGATTCCATATGTGTTATTTCATAGTTTTGATGTCTTCACTATTACTCTACAATGTAGGAAATAGTAAATATAAAGAGAAACCCTGTAATGAGTAGGTGTGTCCAAACTTTTGACTGGGATTGTATATACTTACATTAGAAAGTATTTATTGAAGTGTTATAGAAATGACCAAATTAACATGCCTATTGTGAAATGGTTGAACAGCTTCTTATGTGACCTTAATTTTTAAGTACAGTATTTCTTCCTTTCATCTCTAACTCTCTTAAATGACTTTTTGTGGGAAGTTGTAGTAAGCATAATGTTTGCTTGAAGAATGTTGTCAGCAATTTCTATTAACATAATAATGAACATCGTTTAACTAACTATGTACAGTACCATATGTACACAATTCAAAGTATAGCTTCACTTAATTAATAATATCTGTTTCATTGCACCACAAAAGTTATACATGTTAATATGATTTAATATATGTTTAATAATAATTTGTACAAATAATATGCAAATAATGACCTAAATTAACAATAATTAACTAAATTATGTTATATGCAATATATTTTAATGTGCAATATACCATAACATTGTTTGACATTGATTCTAAATCCTCCGTTGGCTGGATGCCATCCACAGAGAAAATTATTCTTTTTTTTTTTTAGAATTCTTAACATCCATCACTTCTTGTGTTCTGGTCAAATAGCTCAACACAGCTCGAAACAGACTTATGCACTTGTTAGATTGCGGTAGTTTGCTTACCGTCCCAATTTGTGTGTAGCCTACCCGCATTTCATATTTAGAAATGTTTTTGTTATATCATTATGATTATGTGATTTCTGGTAGTTTTTAACTTGACTGTGGGCTGGATTACATTGGCAAGTGTCTACTTTTTGCTTGCAGCTGCAGGGTCTCTATTCCCAGTCACTGACAACAGGGGTCAGTATGCAGTAGTTCTTAAAGGATGACTGTACTGTACAATCACTTTTATATATCAAATAGCACTGCCCCCTTCTGGTTTCAAAAGACCCAGACCAAATGTAACAATCTGAGCTGCCCTCAAATAGCAAAACGACACATTCTTCTCAGTGGCTGCTCTTGTGTGATGTCAAAAGATAAGAAATTCCTAAATGAAATAAGTAAAAAAAAATAAAAATAGGTTTTCTCTTTAGTTTCGATTTTAAAAAAACAACATTTTTTATGGCCATTGAATATATTTTCTTTGTACTTTTATTTCCCTTCTATAGCTTCAACAGGTGTGTATATACTCGTATTTCACAGGGTGTACATTAACGGTAGTTTGACTTAATAAACACACTGCATTCATGTGCTGCTGTGGCAAAGCCATTTGTAGGCAATTATGTTTGTTATGGAGAAAAATCATGTTAATTTCCATTTTCAGCCATGTGTAGTATGTGTATGATTTAAATTTGTGTTTTGTATAATCAGAAGCATTATTTCTAAAATAATAAAATCACAATGTTGCTTTTCCCTTTAGTTACCATATCAATTGCTTATTGTCATTCCATAGACAATGTGGATGAGCAAAACTGAAAAATGTGTTGTGTTGTTTTTGGAATGATTTAACTCTTCAGTATTCAACAGTTTCTTTCCTTTTCTTATAAGTTATATTCTGTTTTTATTGTGAAGGAAACATAATCAAATAAGGTTGTAACACTTTCACTTATATAGTCTATTCTTTATTCCAATGCAACGCAGTATAACGATCAGGCTGTAACTTTGATTTGTGCCACAATTAATTAAGTATAATATATATGACTTATATTGAAAATAAATAATACTTCACTATACTCATTATGTACAATGAGTCTACAGTATTCAGATTGCTCTGTACATAGTAATGTGAAGGCAATGTGATGCGTTTTTTAAGCGTGTCATGCTGAAATTATTTGCATATTATTTAAGGACCAAAAGGAAATGATATTGATTCAGACTATTATTAATGTGAACATTTAAATTTGGGTCAATTGAATAACAATTATGCACCATTAGCCTTATCAAATACACTTGGCTCCTATGTATGAAGGATTCTGTATTATAATGTTGTATTTTGGGCATGTTTGGTATGTCGGTAGGGTTATCATAATACTAACACTTTTTGATTTATAAATATATATTTTTTCTGTAAAGGTTAATCTGAACAAAATGCTAAGCCTAAATAGGTATACATGGAATCAGATGATCAAACAGCATCTAATACCTCACAAGGAATTTCAAAGAATGTTTATACTTTTTCTTTTTGTTAATGCGTTTTCTGTTTTTAATCTCTTATACGCACATGTTTATTATCATATTCTAGCTAATGAAAATGTTGCCTACTATGATAAGGCTGTAACTCTAGTAATGATGCATTTAAAGATGGAGTTCTCTTGATTTGCTGACTGTGGATATAATGTAATTGACTCGGGTTGTGTCATAGCGTAATGGAAATTGTTTTTGGAAGTAAAACAATCCTCTTCTGATTAATTCACAGCTTAGACTGTATCGCAATTATGACTCCTACAAGACTTGTGACAAAAACACTTTAATGGTCATTCTTTTTTAATCAGAAGGGCTGAAAAGCAATTCGCAGCTTAACCGTGCAATGGACAGTGTTGGTGTGGCAAGGAAAACACTCTAGAAGTATGCAAATACATATTTAGCCGCAATACATTTTTATTTCACACGTCTGTTTTCACAGATGATCTGGATATCAACATGGGGATTAAAAATCTAAAGGAGCTGCAGATGATTTGCAGTTGCAGAAATGTCTTGCTGTACTAGGAGGCTAAAGCTGTCATTTATTTCACACTATTGAAAAGGTATTGTCAGTAAATGTTTAAGATAACAAGTTACTGTGCCTTATTAGACCCTGATGAATATTGTATTTAAATATTATCCATTCATAAGCAAGTATGGGTTTGCCTATGAACAACATTGTTTAATTGGTGTTGACACTGCATTTTGTGAGAGAGTCGACTGTGACAGTATTTTGGGGGGAATTTGTGTATTTCTTTCTCAGTTTGCTCCTTGATGTTTACAAATCCTATTCCATCATCTGATCTCATGTGAGTAATTCATTTGGACAACTGAATGTGACATTTATTTTCCTTTTCAGTCTTCCACTGTTGTTATATTCAGCACATTTTGAGAACATAACCTTGGATTTATGTGGTAGGGAACCCAGTCACAGTGACAAACAAAAATCCTAACATTTCAGTACCTGTTTGTCTGCCTTACATCAGAACACACAGAAGTCAATGGGCATAACACCTCGGTGATAACGACTCTTATACATGAATACAAAAGGTCATGTTTTCAACTACGTTGGTTGTATGTATAACAACACATACATTACCATACTAGTCTAAGGATGCAAGCGCGCAGGAAAGTTTAATGCACCGATTCTGAGCGAATTATGTATATTATATGGATTTGTGTACCGAGTTCAACGATTTCACTTAAGGAGTACATACATTAGCTCCTGGTCAGTAGTTGAGTCCTAGTGTTGTAATAGAATAGACAATCATACTATATGTCAGATTGTGTCAATAATTCCACTACCTCTGCAATTGTCATTTTAAAGCAAGTATAAGTGTCACACGGGTACGCAGCCGACCAATTACATTTTTATAATTGTAATATAAAGAAGTTGCATCACAATAGTCCAATAAAAAATCATGCGAACACATCCTCTGTTCACTGCACTTTTTTAAATGTATTATCTTTGCATAATTGGTGTGAATCTCTGATTGATCGTTTGGGCATGAATTGATTAATGAACATGCTAATATTGGCCACATTGACTTTCATTGTTTGTTGTTCAGAGATGCTCATGTTAGCGACTTGTTAAAGTGGCTAGATGTACAAAATTGAAGCATGGATTACTGCTTCTCCTTTCAGGGTAAGGTAATAAATATGTAATTAAGATATGTTGATGAACTATCCCTTTGAACCTATAGTTTTGACAGACACCTTATGATGATCCCAATATCAAAATGTGAAGTGGTCTTTTGAGAGAGGCAAATCAGCTGTCACCCTTCTAGGGCCTGGAACATTCCAAACCATCAGGCACCTGATAAACCTATCAGTCAACAGCGTGTTTGTTGAGTAGCATTGACATTTATTCCCTAACATTCACCATACAGGAAACTTAACATTTGTATTTGATCAACAGTCAAAGTGAAAGTGCATTGCAGCTTTAAGAACGCCAGTCCCCAGTTCTGATTCAGCATTTGCCTATAAATATGAGAGATAATTTCTATTGTCACATTTTAGGATGCAAGCCGCAGTCTCCTCCAACTCTGTGCATGCCCTCTCGTTAGTATGCAACGCTGTTTAGCAAGGCATGCGTGCCGATGATGGCTGAAGACCCCCAGGCTGGGTTTCAGGCTAGGTTTTAATGGGGCGGTAAGGGTCAACAGGAGATGGGAGAACAATGAGCCTCTCTAGTTTCCTGTGATAGGCATTTTAACAGGGCAGTGGACCCCAAGGGAATGGTATGGGGTTTGAATGCAGGAGGAATTGACCTTCAAAGCTGCAGAGCCTCAGTTCAACACCATTCCCAAACGGCTTCAATTAGTCCTAAAGGTTTGCAATGAATTGTCCCCATTGTGTTTTGACGTAGATACAGAACCTATTTTCTTGACATTGTGATAAGTTGATGTACTAAAGGGGGACCCCTGGCACTATAGGGGCAAGATACACATTTCTTTAATGTAGAATTGAATTGGTAATAATAACATTAGGCTAGTTGTATCAGCACAGAAACAATGATGTGAGCATATGTGTGACAGACAGGACAGGCTTTTTACAATGACTCCACGTATCTCATGTAGCTTTGTGTAGCAGTTAATTGTCCCACATTCCCAAGCAAAACAATTCAATTGGATACTCATTTTCAAATTCATTCTGTATGTGCATAATATATAGCAAGAGCATTAAATGGACCAATCTGCCAATATGTCTTAATTATCAATGAAAAATACACTGATCATTGACGTACGTCTACCTCATACTGTACACCACTACATCTACCTAATACACCTACATAACTAACACTACCTAATACCCCTACATCACTACCTCTACCTAATACCCCTACATCACTACATCTACCTAATACCCCTACATCACTACCTCTACCTAATACCCCTACATCCCTACCTCTACCTAATACCCCTACATCCCTACCTCTACCTAATACCCCTACATCACTACCTCTACCTAATACCCCTACATCACTACCTCTACCTAATACCCCTACATCACTACCTCTACCTAATACCCCTACATCACTACCTCTACCTAATACCCCTACATCACTACATCTACCTAATACCCCTACATCACTACCTCTACCTAATACCCCTACATCACTACCTCTACCTAATACCCATACATCACTACCTCTACCTAATACCCCTACATCCCTACCTCTACCTAATACCCCTACATCACTACCGCTACCTAATACCCCTACATCACTACCTCTACCTAATACCCCTACATCACTACCTCTACCTAATACCCCTACATCACTACCTCTACCTAATACCCCTACATCCCTACCTCTACCTAATACCCCTACACCACTACGTCTACCTAATACCCCTACATCACTACGTCTACCTAATACCCCTACATCACTACCTCTACCTAATACCCCTACACCACTACATCTACCTAATACCCCTACATCACTACATCTACCTAATACCCCTACATCACTACATCTTCCTAATAGCCTTACATCACTACCTCTACCTAATACCCTTACATCACTACATCTACCTAATACCCCTACATCACTACCTCTACCTAATACCCCTACATCACTACCTCTACCTAATACCCCTACATCACTACCTCTACCTAATACCCCTACATCACTACCTCTACCTAATACCCCTAATTCACTACATCTACCTAATACCCCTACATAACTACCTCTACCTAATACCCCTACATCACTACATCTACGTAATACCCCTACATCACTACCTCTACCTAATACCCCTACATCACTACCTCTACCTTATAACCCTACATCACTACATCTACCTAATACCCCTACATCACTACCTCTACCTAATACCCCTACATCACTACCTCTACCTAATACCCCTACATCACTACATCTACCTAATACCCTTACATCACTACCTCTACCTAATACCCCTACATCACTACCTCTACCTAATACCCCTACATCACTACATCTACCTAATACCTCTACATCACTACCTCTACCTAATACCCCTACATCACTACCTCTACCTAATACCCCTACATCACTACCTCTACCTAATACCCCCAATTCACTACATCTACCTAATACCCTTACATCACTACATCTACCTAATACCCCTACATCACTACCTCTACCTAATAACCCTACACCACTACATCTACCTAATACCCCTACATCACTACCTCTACCTAATACCCCTACATCACTACCTCTACCTAATACCCCTACACCACTACCTCTACCTAATACCCCTACATCACTACATCTACCTAATACCCTTACATCACTACCTCTACCTAATACCCCTACATCACTACATCTAACTAATACCCCTACATAACTACCTCTACCTAATACCCCTACATCACTACCTCTACCTAATACCCCTACATCACTACCTCTACCTAATACCCCTACATCACTACCTCTACCTAATACCCCTACATCACTACCTCTACCTAATACCCGTACATCACTACCTCTACCTAATAGCCGTACATCAGTACCTCTACCTAATACCCCTACATCACTACATCTAACTAATACCCCTACATAACTACCTCTACCTAATACCCCTACATCACTACCTCTACCTAATACCCCTACATCACTACCTCTACCTAATACCCCTACACCACTTAATCTACCAAATACCCCTACACCACTACCTCTACCTAATACCCCAACACCACTACATCTACCTAATATCCCTACACCAGTACATCTACCTAATACCCAACACCACTACATCTACCTAACACCACTACATCTACCTAATACCTCTACACCCCTACATCTACCTAATACCTCTACACCCCTACATCTACCTAATACGCCAACACCCCTACATCTACCTAATACCCCTACACCACTACATCTACCTATTACCCCTACACAACTACATCTACATAATAACACTACATCTACCTAATACCACAAACACAACTACATCTACCTAATACCCCTACACCATTACATCGACCTAATACCCCTACACAACTACATCTACCTAATACCCCTACACCCCTACATCTACCTAATACCCCTACACAACTACATCTACCTAATACCCCTACACCCCTACATCTACCTTATACCCCTACACCACTTCATCTACTTAATTCCTCTATACCCTTCAACTACCTAATACCCCTACATCTACCTAATACCCCAACACCAGTACATCAACCTAATACCCCTACAACTGCCTAATACCCCTACACCACTACATTTGCCTAATATCCCTACACCCTTACATCTACCTAATACCACAAACACAACTACATCTACCTAATACCCCTACAACCCTACATCTACCTAATACCCCTACACCACTACATCTACCGAATACCTCTACACCACTACATCTACCTAATACCCCTACACCACTACATCTACCTAACACCCCTACACTCCTACATTTACCTAATACCCCTACACCACTACATCTACCTAATACCACAAACACCTACATCTACCTAAAACCCCTACACCAGTACATCTACCTAATACCAAACACCACTACATCTACCTAATACCCCTACATCTACCTTATACCCTTACATCACTACCTCTACCTAATACCCCTACATCACTACCTCTACCTAATACCCCTACATCACTACATCTACCTAATACCTCTACATCACTACCTCTACCTAATACCCCTACATCACTACCTCTACCTAATACCCTTACATCACTACCTCTACCTAATACCCTTACATCACTACCTCTACCTAATACCCCTACATCACTACCTCTACCTAATACCCCTACACCACTACATCTACCTAATACCCCTACACCACTACATCTACATAATACCCCTACACCACTACCTCTACCTAATACCCCTACATCACTACCTCTACCTAATACCCGCACATCACTACCTCTACCTAATACCCGTACATCAGTACTTCTACCTAATACCCCTACATCACTACATCTAACTAATACCCCTACATAACTACCTCTACCTAATACCCCTACATCACTACCTCTACCTAATACCCCTACACCACTACATCTACCTAATACCCCTACACAACTACATCTACCTAATACCCCTACACCCCTTCATCTACCTTATACCCCTACACCACTTCATCTACTTAATTCCTCTATACCCTTCAACTTCCTAATACCCCTACATCTACCTAATACCCCAACACCAGTACATCAACCTAATACCCCTACAACTGCCTAATACCCCTACACCACTACATTTGCCTAATATCCCTACACCCTTACATCTACCTAATACCACAAACACAACTACATCTACCTAATACCCCTACAACCCTACATCTACCTAATAGCCCTACACCACTACATCTACCGAATACCTCTACACCACTACATCTACCTAATACCCCTACACCACTACATCTACCTAACACCCCTACACTCCTACATTTACCTAATACCCCTACACCACTACATCTACCTAATACCCCTACACCCCTACATCGACCTAATACCCCTACACCCCTACATCTACCTAATACCATTACATCACTACCTCTACCTAATACCCCTACATCACTACCTCTACCTAATACCCCTACATCACTACATCTACCTAATACCTCTACATCACTACCTCTACCTAATACCCCTACATCACTACATCTACCTAATACCCTTACATCACTACATCTACCTAATACCCTTACATCACTACCTCTACCTAATACCCCTACATCACTACCTCTACCTAATACCCCTACATCACTACCTCTACCTAATACCCCTACATCACTACCTCTACCTAATACCCCTACATCACTACCTCTACCTAATACCCCTACATCACTACCTCTACCTAATACCCCCAATTCACTACATCTACCTAATACCCTTACATCACTACATCTACCTAATACCCCTACATCACTACCTCTACCTAATAACCCTACACCACTACATCTACCTAATACCCCTACATCACTACCTCTACCTAATACCCCTACATCACTACCTCTACCTAATACCCCTACACCACTACCTCTACCTAATACCCCTACATCACTACATCTACCTAATACCCTTACATCACTACCTCTACCTAATACCCCTACATCACTACATCTAACTAATACCCCTACATAACTACCTCTACCTAATACCCCTACATCACTACCTCTACCTAATACCCCTACATCACTACCTCTACCTAATACCCCTACATCACTACCTCTACCTAATACCCCTACATCACTACCTCTACCTAATACCCGTACATCACTACCTCTACCTAATAGCCGTACATCAGTACCTCTACCTAATACCCCTACATCACTACATCTAACTAATACCCCTACATAACTACCTCTACCTAATACCCCTACATCACTACCTCTACCTAATACCCCTACATCACTACCTCTACCTAATACCCCTACACCACTTAATCTACCAAATACCCCTACACCACTACCTCTACCTAATACCCCAACACCACTACATCTACCTAATATCCCTACACCAGTACATCTACCTAATACCCAACACCACTACATCTACCTAACACCACTACATCTACCTAATACCTCTACACCCCTACATCTACCTAATACCTCTACACCCCTACATCTACCTAATACGCCAACACCCCTACATCTACCTAATACCCCTACACCACTACATCTACCTATTACCCCTACACAACTACATCTACATAATAACACTACATCTACCTAATACCACAAACACAACTACATCTACCTAATACCCCTACACCATTACATCGACCTAATACCCCTACACAACTACATCTACCTAATACCCCTACACCCCTACATCTACCTAATACCCCTACACAACTACATCTACCTAATACCCCTACACCCCTACATCTACCTTATACCCCTACACCACTTCATCTACTTAATTCCTCTATACCCTTCAACTACCTAATACCCCTACATCTACCTAATACCCCAACACCAGTACATCAACCTAATACCCCTACAACTGCCTAATACCCCTACACCACTACATTTGCCTAATATCCCTACACCCTTACATCTACCTAATACCACAAACACAACTACATCTACCTAATACCCCTACAACCCTACATCTACCTAATACCCCTACATCACTACATCTACCTAATACCCCTACATCACTACATCTACCTAATACCCCTACATCACTACCTCTACCTAATACCCCTACATCACTACCTCTACCTAATACCCTTACATCACTACCTCTACCTAATACCCTTACATCACTACCTCTACCTAATACCCCTACATCACTACCTCTACCTAATACCCCTACACCACTACATCTACCTAATACCCCTACACCACTACATCTACATAATACCCCTACACCACTACCTCTACCTAATACCCCTACATCACTACCTCTACCTAATACCCGCACATCACTACCTCTACCTAATACCCGTACATCAGTACTTCTACCTAATACCCCTACATCACTACATCTAACTAATACCCCTACATAACTACCTCTACCTAATACCCCTACATCACTACCTCTACCTAATACCCCTACACCACTACATCTACCTAATACCCCTACACAACTACATCTACCTAATACCCCTACACCCCTTCATCTACCTTATACCCCTACACCACTTCATCTACTTAATTCCTCTATACCCTTCAACTTCCTAATACCCCTACATCTACCTAATACCCCAACACCAGTACATCAACCTAATACCCCTACAACTGCCTAATACCCCTACACCACTACATTTGCCTAATATCCCTACACCCTTACATCTACCTAATACCACAAACACAACTACATCTACCTAATACCCCTACAACCCTACATCTACCTAATAGCCCTACACCACTACATCTACCGAATACCTCTACACCACTACATCTACCTAATACCCCTACACCACTACATCTACCTAACACCCCTACACTCCTACATTTACCTAATACCCCTACACCACTACATCTACCTAATACCCCTACACCCCTACATCGACCTAATACCCCTACACCCCTACATCTACCTAATACCATTACATCACTACCTCTACCTAATACCCCTACATCACTACCTCTACCTAATACCCCTACATCACTACATCTACCTAATACCTCTACATCACTACCTCTACCTAATACCCCTACATCACTACCTCTACCTAATACCCTTACATCACTACCTCTACCTAATACCCTTACATCACTACCTCTACCTAATACCCCTACATCACTACCTCTACCTAATACCCCTACACCACTACATCTACCTAATACCCCTACACCACTACATCTACCTAATACCCCTACACCACTACCTCTACCTAATACCCCTACATCACTACCTCTACCTAATACCCGCACATCACTACCTCTACCTAATACCCGTACATCAGTACTTCTACCTAATACCCCTACATCACTACATCTAACTAATACCCCTACATAACTACCTCTACCTAATACCCCTACATCACTACCTCTACCTAATACCCCTACACCACTACATCTACCTAATACCCCTACACAACTACATCTACCTAATACCCCTACACCCCTTCATCTACCTTATACCCCTACACCACTTCATCTACTTAATTCCTCTATACCCTTCAACTTCCTAATACCCCTACATCTACCTAATACCCCAACACCAGTACATCAACCTAATACCCCTACAACTGCCTAATACCCCTACACCACTACATTTGCCTAATATCCCTACACCCTTACATCTACCTAATACCACAAACACAACTACATCTACCTAACACCCCTACAGCCCTACATCTACCTAATACCCCAACACCACAACATCTACCTAATACCCCTACACCACGACATCTACCTAATACCCCTACACCCCCACATCTACCTAATACCCCTACACCACTACATTTGCCTAATATCCCTACACCCTTACATCTACCTAATACCACAAACACAACTACATCTACCTAACACCCCTACACCCCTACATCTACCTAATACGCCAACACCCCTACATCTACCTAATACGCCAACACCCCTACATCTACCTAATACCCCTACATCTACCTATTACCCCTTAACAACTACATCTACATAATAACACTACATCTACCTAATACCACAAACACAACTACATCTACCTAATACAACTACACCATTACATCTACCTAATACCCCTACACAACTACATCTACCTAATACCCCTACACCACTACATCTACCTAATACCCCTACACAACTACATCTACCTAATATCCCTACATCTACCTTATACCCCTACACCACTTCATCTACTTAATTCCTCTATACCCTTCAACTACCTAATACCCCTACATCTACCTAATACCCCAACACCAGTACATCAACCTAATACCCCTACAACTGCCTAATACCCCTACACCACTACATTTGCCTAATACCCCTACACCCTTACATCTACCTAATACCACAAACACAACTACATCTACCTAATACCCCTACAGCCCTACATCTACCTAATACCCCAACACCACAACATCTACCTAATACCCCTACATCTACCTAATACCCCTACACCCCTACATCTACCTAATACCCCAACACCAGTACATCAACCTAATACCCCTACAACTGCCTAATACCCCTACACCACTACATTTGCCTAATACCCCTACACCCTTACATCTACCTAATACCACAAACACAACTACATCTACCTAATACCCCTACACCACTACATCTACCTAATACCACAAACACAACTACATCTAACTAATACCCCTACAGCCTTACATCTACCTAATACCCCTACACCCCTACATCTACCTAAAACCCCTACACCAGTACATCTACCTAATACCCAACACCACTACATCTACCTAATACCCCTACATCTACCTAATACCTCTACATCACTACATCTACCTAATACCCCTACATCTACCTAATACCCCTACACCACTACATCTACCTAAAACCCATACATCTACCTAATACCCAACACCACTACATCTAACTAATACCCTTACATCCTTACATCTACCTAATACCCAACACCACTACATCTACCTAATACCCCTACACCACTACATCTACCTAAAACCCCCACCCCGCTACATCGACCTAATACCCCTACACCCCTACATCGACCTAATACCCCTACACCCCTACATCTACCTAATACCCCTACATCACTACCTCTACCTAATACCCCAACACCACTACCTCTACCTAATACCCCAACACCACTACATCTACCTAATACCCCTACACCACTACCTCTACCTAATACCCCTACACCACTACCTCTACCTAATACCCCTACATCACTACCTCTACCTAATACCCCTACATCACTACCTCTACCTAATACCCCTACATCACTACCTCAACCTAATACCCCTACATCACTACCTCAACCTAATACCCCTACATCACTACCTCTACCTAATACCCCTACATCACTACATCTTCCTAATGCCCTTACATCACTACCTCTACCTAATACCCCTACATCACTACATCTACCTAACACCCCTACATCACTACCTCTACCTAATACCCCTACATCACTACCTCTACCTAATACAGCTACATCACTACCTCTAACTAATACCCCTAATTCACTACATCTACCTAATACCCCTACATCACTACCTCTACCTAATACCCCTACATCACTACATCTACGAAATACCCTTACATCACTACCTCTACCTAATAACCCTACATCACTACCTCTACCTAATACCCCTACATCACTACATCTACCTAATACCCCTACATCACTACCTCTACCTAATACCCCTACATCACTACCTCTACCTAATACCCCTACACCACTACCTCTACCTAATACCCCTACACCACTACCTCTACCTAATACCCCTACATCTACCTAATACCCCTACACCACTTCATCTACCTAATACCCCTACATACTACATCTACCTAATACCCTTACATCACTACCTCTACCTAATACCCCTACATCACTACATCTAACTAATACCCCTACATAACTACCTCTACCTAATACCCCTACATCACTACCTCTACCTAATACCCCTACATCACTACCTCTACCTAATACCCCTACACCACTACCTCTACCTAATACCCCTACATCACTACCTCTACCTAATACCCGTACATCACTACCTCTACCTAATACCCCTACATCACTACATCTAACTAATACCCCTACATAACTACCTCTACCTAATACCCCTACATCACTACCTCTACCTAATACCCCTACATCACTACCTCTACCTAATACCCCTACACCACTTAATCTACCAAATACCCCTACACCACTACCTCTACCTAATACCCCAACACCACTACATCTACCTAATATCCCTACACCAGTACATCTACCTAATACCCAACACCACTACATCTACCTAACACCACTACATCTACCTAATACCTCTACACCCCTACATCTACCTAATACGCCAACACCCCTACATCTACCTAATACGCCAACACCCCTACATCTACCTATTACCCCTACACAACTACATCTACATAATAACACTACATCTACCTAATACCACAAACACAACTACATCTACCTAATACCCCTACACCATTACATCGACCTAATACCCCTACACAACTACATCTACCTAATACCCCTACACCCCTACATCTACCTAATACCCCTACACAACTACATCTACCTAATACCCCTACACCCCTACATCTACCTTATACCCCTACACCACTTCATCTACTTAATTCCTCTATACCCTTCAACTACCTAATACCCCTACATCTACCTAATACCCCAACACCAGTACATCAACCTAATACCCCTACAACTGCCTAATACCCCTACACCACTACATTTGCCTAATATCCCTACACCCTTACATCTACCTAATACCACAAACACAACTACATCTACCTAATACCCCTACAACCCTACATCTACCTAATACCCCTACACCACTACATCTACCGAATACCTCTACACCACTACATCTACCTAATACCCCTACACCACTACATCTACCTAACACCCCTACACTCCTACATTTACCTAATACCCCTACACCACTACATCTACCTAATACCACAAACACCTACATCTACCTAAAACCCCTACACCAGTACATCTACCTAATACCAAACACCACTACATCTACCTAATACCCCTACATCTACCTAATACCCTTACATCACTACCTCTACCTAATACCCCTACATCACTACCTCTACCTAATACCCCTACACCACTACATCTACCTAATACCTCTACATCACTACCTCTACCTAATACCCCTACATCCTACTCTACCTAATACCCTACATCACTACCTCTACCTAATACCCCTACACACTACTCTACCTAATACCCCTAATTCACTACCTCTACCTAATACCCCTACACACTACTCTACCTAATACCCTACACACTACTCTACCTAATACCCCTACACCTACTCTACCTAATACCCTACATCACTACCTCTACCTAATACCTACATCACTACCTCTACCTAATACCCCTACATCACTACTCTACCTAATACCCCTACACCACTACATCTACCTAATACCCCTACACCACTACATCTACCTAATACCCCTACACCACTACCTCTACCTAATACCCCTACATCACTACCTCTACCTAATACCCGCACATCACTACCTCTACCTAATACCCGTACATCAGTACTTCTACCTAATACCCCTACATCACTACATCTAACTAATACCCCTACATAACTACCTCTACCTAATACCCCTACATCACTACCTCTACCTAATACCCCTACACCACTACATCTACCTAATACCCCTACACAACTACATCTACCTAATACCCCTACACCCCTTCATCTACCTTATACCCCTACACCACTTCATCTACTTAATTCCTCTATACCCTTCAACTTCCTAATACCCCTACATCTACCTAATACCCCAACACCAGTACATCAACCTAATACCCCTACAACTGCCTAATACCCCTACACCACTACATTTGCCTAATATCCCTACACCCTTACATCTACCTAATACCACAAACACAACTACATCTACCTAACACCCCTACAGCCCTACATCTACCTAATACCCCAACACCACAACATCTACCTAATACCCCTACACCACGACATCTACCTAATACCCCTACACCCCTACATCTACCTAATACCCCTACACCACTACATTTGCCTAATATCCCTACACCCTTACATCTACCTAATACCACAAACACAACTACATCTACCTAACACCCCTACACCCCTACATCTACCTAATACCCAACACCCCTACATCTACCTAATACGCCAACACCCCTACATCTACCTAATACCCCTACATCTACCTATTACCCCTTAACAACTACATCTACATAATAACACTACATCTACCTAATACCACAAACACAACTACATCTACCTAATACAACTACACCATTACATCTACCTAATACCCCTACACAACTACATCTACCTAATACCCCTACACCACTACATCTACCTAATACCCCTACACAACTACATCTACCTAATATCCCTACATCTACCTTATACCCCTACACCACTTCATCTACTTAATTCCTCTATACCCTTCAACTACCTAATACCCCTACATCTACCTAATACCCCAACACCAGTACATCAACCTAATACCCCTACAACTGCCTAATACCCCTACACCACTACATTTGCCTAATACCCCTACACCCTTACATCTACCTAATACCACAAACACAACTACATCTACCTAATACCCCTACAGCCCTACATCTACCTAATACCCCAACACCACAACATCTACCTAATACCCCTACATCTACCTAATACCCCTACACCCCTACATCTACCTAATACCCCTACACCACTACATCTACCGAATACCTCTACACCACTACATCTACCTAATACCCCTACACCACTACATCTACCTAATACCACAAACACAACTACATCTAACTAATACCCCTACAGCCTTACATCTACCTAATACCCCTACACCCCTACATCTACCTAAAACCCCTACACCAGTACATCTACCTAATACCCAACACCACTACATCTACCTAATACCCCTACATCTACCTAATACCTCTACATCACTACATCTACCTAATACCCCTACACCCCTACATCTACCTAATACCCCTACACCACTACATCTACCTAAAACCCATACACCAGTACATCTACCTAATACCCAACACCACTACATCTAACTAATACCCTTACATCCTTACATCTACCTAATACCCAACACCACTACATCTACCTAATACCCCTACACCACTACATCTACCTAAAACCCCCACCCCGCTACATCGACCTAATACCCCTACACCCCTACATCGACCTAATACCCCTACACCCCTACATCTACCTAATACCCCTACATCACTACCTCTACCTAATACCCCAACACCACTACCTCTACCTAATACCCCAACACCACTACATCTACCTAATACCCCTACACCACTACCTCTACCTAATACCCCTACACCACTACCTCTACCTAATACCCCTACATCACTACCTCTACCTAATACCCCTACATCACTACCTCTACCTAATACCCCTACATCACTACCTCTACCTAATACCCCTACATCACTACCTCAACCTAATACCCCTACATCACTACCTCTACCTAATACCCCTACATCACTACCTCTACCTAATACCCCTACATCATTACATCTTCCTAATGCCCTTACATCACTACCTCTACCTAATACCCCTACATCACTACATCTACCTAACACCCCTACATCACTACCTCTACCTAATACCCCTACATCACTACCTCTACCTAATACAGCTACATCACTACCTCTACCTAATACCCCTAATTCACTACATCTACCTAATACCCCTACATCACTACCTCTACCTAATACCCCTACATCACTACATCTACGAAATACCCTTACATCACTACCTCTACCTAATACCCCTACATCACTACCTCTACCTAATACCCCTACATCACTACATCTACCTAATACCCCTACATCACTACCTCTACCTAATACCCCTACATCACTACCTCTACCTAATACCCCTACACCACTACCTCTACCTAATACCCCTACACCACTACCTCTACCTAATACCCCTACATCTACCTAATACCCCTACACCACTTCATCTACCTAATACCCCTACATCACTCCATCTACCTAATACCCCTACATCACTACCTCTACCTAATACCCCTACACCACTACCTCTACCTAATACCCCTACACCACTACATCTACCTAATACCCCTACACCACTTCATCTACCTAATACCCCTACATCACTCCATCTACCTAATACCCCTACATAACTACCTCTACCTAATACACCTACACCACTACATCTACCTAATATCCCTACACCACTACCTCTACCTAATACCCCTACATCACTACATCTACCTAATACCCCTACATCACTACCTCTACCTAATACCCGTACATCAGTACATCTACCTAATACCCCTACATCACTACATCTAACTAATACCCCTACATAACTACCTCTACCTAATACCCCTACACCACTACCTCTACCTAATACCCCAACACCACTACATCTACCTAATACCTCTACACCCCTACATCTACCTAATACGCCAACACCCCTACATCTACCTAATACCCCTACATCTACCTATTAACCCTACACAACTACATCCACATAATAACACTACATCTACATAATACCACAAACACAACTACATCTACCTAATACAACTCCACCATTACATCTACCTAATACCCCTACACAACTACATCTACCTAATACCCCTACACCACTACATCTACCTAATACCCCTACACAACTACATCTACCTAATACCCCTACACCCCTACATCTACCTTATACCCCTACACCACTTCATCTACTTAATTCCTCTATACCCTTCAACTACCTAATAACCCTACATCTACCTAATACCCCAACACCAGTACATCAACCTAATACCCCTTCAACTGCCTAATACCCCTACACCACTACATTTGCCTAATACCCCTACACCCTTACATCTACCTAATACCACAAACACAACTACATCTACCTAATACCCCTACAGCCCTACATCTACCTAATACCCCAACACCACAACATCTACCTAATACCCCTACATCTACCTAATACCCCTACACCCCTACATCTACCTAATACCCCTACACCACTACATCTACCGAATACCTCTACACCACTACATCTACCTAAAACCCCTACACCACTACATCTACCTAACACCCCTACACTCCTACATTTACCTAATACCCCTACACCACTACATCTACCTAATACCACAAACACAACTACATCTAACTAATACCCCTACAGCCTTACATCTACCTAATACCCCTACATCTACCTAAAACCCCTACACCAGTACATCTACCTAATACCCAACACCACTACATCTACCTAATACCCCTACATCTACCTAATACCTCTACATCACTACATCTACCTAATACCCCTACACCCCTACATCTACCTAATACCCCTACACCACTACATCTACCTAAAACCCATACACCAGTACATCTACCTAATACCCAACACCACTACATCTAACTAATACCCTTACATCCTTACATCTACCTAATACCCAACACCACTACATCTACCTAATACCCCTACACCACTACATCTACCTAATACCACAAACACAACTATATCTAACTAATACCCCTACAGCCTTACATCTACCTAATACCCCTACACCCCTACATCTACCTAATACCCCCACCCCGCTACATCGACCTAATACCTCTACACCCCTTCATCTACCTAATACCCCTACACCCCTACATCTACCTAATACCCCCACCCCGCTACATCGACCTAATACCCCTACACCCCTACATCGACCTAATACCCCTACACCCCTACATCGACCTAATACCCCTACATCACTACCTCTACCTAATACCCCTACATCACTACCTCTACCTAATACCCCAACACCACTACCTCTACCTAATACCCCTACACCACTACCTCTACCTAATACCCCTACATCACTACCTCTACCTAATACCCCTATATCACTACCTCAACCTAATACCCCTCATCACTACCTCTACCTAATACCCCTACATCACTACATCTTCCTAATGCCCTTACATCACTACCTCTACCTAATACCCCTACATCACTACATCTACCTAATACCCCTACATCACTACCTCTACCTAATACCCCTACATCACTACCTCTACCTAATACCCCTACATCACTACCTCTACCTAATACCCCATATTCACTACCTCTACCTAATACCCCATATTCACTACATCTACCTAATACCCCTACATCACTACCTCTACCTAATACCCCTACATCACTACATCTACGAAATACCCTTACATCACTACCTCTACCTAATACCCCTACATCACTACCTCTACCTAATACCCCTACATCACTACATCTACCTAATACCCCTACATCACTACCTCTACCTAATACCCCTACATCACTACCTCTACCTAATACCCCTACATCACTACCTCTACCTAATACCCCTACACCACTACCTCTACCTAATACCCCTACACCACTACATCTACCTAATACCCCTACACCACTTCATCTACCTAATACCCCTACATCACTCCATCTACCTAATACCCCTACATAACTACCTCTACCTAATACACCTACACCACTACATCTACCTAATATCCCTACACCACTACCTCTACCTAATACCCCTACATCACTACATCTACCTAATACCCCTACATCACTACCTCTACCTAATACCCCTACATCACTACATCTACCTAATACCCTTACATCACTACATCTACCTAATACCCTTACATCACTACATCTACCTAATACCCTTACATCACTACCTCTACGTAATACCCCTACATCACTACCTCTACCTAATACCCCTACATCACTACCTCTACCTAATACCCCTACATCACTACCTCTACCTAATACCCCTACATCACTACCTCTACCTAATACCCCTACATCACTACCTCTACCTAATACCCCTAAATCACTACCTCTACCTAATACCCCTAATTCACTACATCTACCTAATACCCCTACATCACTACCTCTACCTAATACCCCTACATCACTACATCTACCTAATACCCCTACATCACTACATCTACCTAATACCCTTACATCACTACCTCTACCTAATACCCCTACATCACTACCTCTACCTAATAACCCTACACCACTACATCTACCTAATACCCCTACACCACTACATCTACCTAATACCCCTACACCACTACCTCTACCTAATACCCCTACATCACTACCTCTACCTAATACCCCTACATCACTACATCTACGAAATACCCTTACATCACTACCTCTACCTAATACCCCTACATCACTACCTCTACCTAATACCCAACACCACTACATCTACCTATTACCCCTATACAACTACATCTACATAATAACACTACATCTACCTAATACCACAAACACAACTACATCTACCTAATACCCCTACACCATTACATCGACCTAATACCCCTACACAACTACATCTACCTAATACCCCTACACCCCTACATCTACCTAATACCCCTACACAACTACATCTACCTAATACCCCTACACCACTACATCTACCTAATACCCCTACACAACTACATCTACCTAATACCCCTACACCCCTACATCTACCTAATACCCCTACACCACTTCATCTACTTAATTCCTCTATACCCTTCAACTACCTAATACCCCTACATCTACCTAATACCCCAACACCAGTACATCAACCTAATACCCCTACAACTGCCTAATACCCCTACACCACTACATTTGCCTAATATCCCTACACCCTTACATCTACCTAATACCACAAACACAACTACATCTACCTAATACCCCTACAGCCCTACATCTACCTAATACCCCTATACCACTACATCTACCGAATACCTCTACACCACTACATCTACCTAATACCCCTACACCACTACATCTACCTAACACACCTACACCCCTACATTTACCTAATACCCCTACACCACTACATCTACCTAATACCACAAACACAACTACATCTAAATAATACCCCTACAGCCTTACATCTACCTAATACCCCTACACCCCTACATCTACCTAAAACCCCTACACCAGTACATCTACCTAATACCCAACACCACTACATCTACCTAATACCCCTACATCTACCTAATACCTCTACATCCCTACATCTACCTAATACCCCTACATCTACCTAATACCTCTACACCCCTAACATCTACCTAATACCTCTACACCCCTACATCTACCTAATACCCAACACCACTACATCTACAAAACACCACTACATCTACCTAATACCCCAACACCACAACATCTACCTAATACCCCTACACCCCTACATCTACCTAATACCCCTACACCACTACATCTACCTAATACCACAAACACAACTACATCTAACGAATACCCCTACAGCCTTACATCTACCTAATACCCCTACACCCCTACATCTACCTAATACCCCTACACCACTACATCTCCCTAATACCACAAACACAACTACATCTAACTAATACCCCTACAGCCTTACATCTACCTAATACCCCTACACCCCTACATCTACCTAAAACCCCTACACCAGTACATCTACCTAATACCCAACACCACTACATCTACCTAATACCCCTACATCTACCTAACACCTCTACACCCCTAACATCTACCTAACACCTCTACACCCCTAACATCTACCTAATACCCCTACATCTACCTAATACCCCTACACGCCTACATCTACCTAATACCCCTACATCACTACATCTACCTAATACCCCTACATCTACCTAATACCCCTACATCTACCTAAAACCCTTACATCACTACATCTACCTAATACCCCTACACCCCTACATCTACCTAATACCCCTACATCACTACATCTACCTAATACCCCTACATCTACCTAATACCCCTACACCACTACATCTACCTAAAACCCATACACCAGTACATCTACCTAATACCCAACACCACTACATCTAACTAATACCCTTACATCACTACATCTACCTAATACCCAACACCACTACATCTACCTAATACCCCTACACCACTACATCTACCTAATACCACAAACACAACTACATCTAACTAATACCCCTACAGCCTTACATCTACCTAATACCCCTACACCCCTACATCTACCTAATACGCCCGCCCCGCTACATCGACCTAATACCTCTACACCCCTTCATCTACCTAATACCCCTACACCCCTACATCTACCTAATACCCCCACCCCGCTACATCGACCTAATACCCCTACACCCACATCGACCTAATACCCCTACACCCCTACATCTACCTAATACCTCTACACCCCTACATCTACCTAATACCACTACATCTACCTAATACCCCTACATCTACCTAATACCTCTACACCCCTAACATCTACCTAATACCCCCAACCCGCTACATCGACCTAATACCCCTACACCCCTACATCGACCTAATACCCCTACACCCACCTAATACCCCTACATCACTACCTCTACCTAATACCCCTACATCACTACCTCTACCTAATACCCCTACATCACTACCTCTACCTAATACCCCTAATTCACTACATCTACCTAATACCCCTACATCACTACCTCTACCTAATACCCCTAATTCACTACATCTACCTAATACCCCTACATCACTACCTCTACCTAATACCCCTACATCACTACCTCTACCTAATACCCTTACATCACTACCTCTACCTAATACCCCTACACCACTACCTCTACCTAATACCCCTACACCACGACATCTACCTAATACCCCTACACCACTACATCTACCTAATACCCCTACACCACTACCTCTACCTAATACCCCTACATCACTACCTCTACCTAATACCCCTACATCACTACCTCTACCTAATACCCGTACATCAGTACCTCTACCTAATACCCCTACATCACTACATCTAACTAATACCCCTACATCACTACCTCTACCTAATAGCCCTACATCACTACCTCTACCTAATACCCCTACATCACTACCTCTACCTAATACCCCTACATCACTACCTCTACCTAATACCCCTACATCACTACCTCTAACTAATACCCCTACACCACTACATCTAACTAATACCCCTACACCACTACCTCTACCTAATACCCCTACACCAGTACATCTACCTAATACCCAACACAACTACATCTACCTAACACCACTACATCTACCTAATACCTCTACACCCCTACATATAGCTAATACCTCTACACCCCTACATCTACCTAATACGCCAACACCCCTACATCTACCTAATACCCCTACACCACTACATCTACCTATTACCCCTACACAACTACATCTACATAATAACACTACATCTACCTAATACCACAAACACAACTACATCTACCTAATACCCCTACACCATTACATCGACCGAATACCCCTACACAACTACATCTAACAAATACCCCTACACCCCTACATCTACCTAATACCCCTACACAACTACATCTACCTAATACCCCTACATCTACCTAATACCCCTACACAACTACATCTACCTAATACCCCTACACCCCTACATCTACCTAATACCCCTACACCACTTCATCTACTTAATTCCTCTATACCCTTCAACTACCTAATACCCCTACATCTACCTAATACCCCAACACCAGTACATCAACCTAATACCCCTACAACTGCCTAATACCCCTACACCACTACATTTGCCTAATATCCCTACACCCTTACATCTACCTAATACCACAAACACAACTACATCTACCTAATACCCCTACAGCCCTACATCTACCTAATACCCCAACACCACAACATCTACCTAATACGCCTACACCACTACATCTACCTAATACCCCTACACCCCTACATCTACCTAATACCCCTATACCACTACATCTACCGAATACCTCTACACCGCTACATCTACCTAATACCCCTACACCACTACATCTACCTAACACCCCTACACCCCTACATTTACCTAATACCCCTACACCGCTACATCTACCTAATACCACAAACACAACTACATCTAAATAATACCCCTACAGCCTTACATCTACCTAATACCCCTACACCAGTACATCTACCTTATACCCAACACCACTACATCTACCTAATACCCCTACATCTACCTAATACCTCTACACCCCTACATCTACCTAATACCACTACATCTACCTAATACCCCTACATCTACCTAATACCTCTACACCCCTAACATCTACCTAATACCTCTACACCCCTACATCTACCTAATACCCAACACCACTACATCTACCTAACACCACTACATCTACCTAATACCCCAACACCACTACATCTACCTAATACCCCTACACCCCTACATCTACCTAATACCCCTACATCTACCTAATACCACAAACACAACTACATCTAACTAATACCCCTACAGCCTTACATCTACCTAATACCCCTACACCCCTACATCTACCTAATATCCCTACACCACTACATCTCCCTAATACCACAAACACAACTACATCTAACTAATACCCCTACAGCCTTACATCTACCTAATACCCCTACACCCCTACATCTACCTAAAACCCCTACACCAGTACATCTACCTAATACCCAACACCAATACATCTACCTAATACCCCTACATAACTACCTCTACCTAATAGCCCTACATCACTACCTCTACCTAATACCCCTACATCACTACCTCTACCTAATACCCCTACATCACTACCTCTACCTAATACCCCTACATCACTACATCTAACTAATACCCCTACACCACTACCTCTACCTAATACCCCTACACCAGTACATCTACCTAATACCCAACACCACTACATCTACCTAACACCACTACATCTACCTAATACCTCTACACCCCTACATATAGCTAATACCTCTACACCCCTACATCTACCTAATACGCCAACACCCCTACATCTACCTAATACCCCTACATCTACCTATTACCCCTACACAACTACATCTACATAATAACACTACATCTACCTAATACCACAAACACAACTACATCTACCTAATACCCCTACACCATTACATCGACCTAATACCCCTACACAACTACATCTACCTAATACCCCTACACCCCTACATCTACCTAATACCCCTACACAACTACATCTACCTAATACCCCTACATCTACCTAATACCCCTACACAACTACATCTACCTAATACCCCTACACCCCTACATCTACCTAATACACCAACACCAGTACATCAACCTAATACCCCTACAACTGCCTAACACCCCTACACCACTACATTTGCCTAATATCCCTACACCCTTACATCTACCTAATACCCCTACACCACTACATCTACCTAATACCCCTACAGCCCTACATCTACATAATAACACTACATCTACCTAATACCACAAACACAACTACATCTACCTAATACCCCTACACCATTACATCGACCTAATACCCCTACACAACTACATCTAACAAATACCCCTACACCCCTACATCTACCTAATACCCCTACACAACTACATCTACCTAATACCCCTACACCACTACATCTACCTAATACCCCTACACAACTACATCTACCTAATACCCCTACACCCCTACATCTACCTAATACCCCTACACCACTTCATCTACTTAATTCCTCTATACCCTTCAACTACCTAATACCCCTACATCTACCTAATACCCCAACACCAGTACATCAACCTAATACCCCTACAACTGCCTAATACCCCTACACCACTACATTTGCCTAATATCCCTACACCCTTACATCTACCTAATACCACAAACACAACTACATCTACCTAATACCCCTACAGCCCTACATCTACCTAATACCCCAACACCACAACATCTACCTAATACGCCTACACCACTACATCTACCTAATACCCCTACACCCCTACATCTACCTAATACCCCTATACCACTACATCTACCGAATACCTCTACACCGCTACATCTACCTAATACCCCTACACCACTACATCTACCTAACACCCCTACACCCCTACATTTACCTAATACCCCTACACCGCTACATCTACCTAATACCACAAACACAACTACATCTAAATAATACCCCTACAGCCTTACATCTACCTAATACCCCTACACCAGTACATCTACCTTATACCCAACACCACTACATCTACCTAATACCCCTACATCTACCTAATACCTCTACACCCCTACATCTACCTAATACCACTACATCTACCTAATACCCCTACATCTACCTAATACCTCTACACCCCTAACATCTACCTAATACCTCTACACCCCTACATCTACCTAATACCCAACACCACTACATCTACCTAACACCACTACATCTACCTAATACCCCAACACCACTACATCTACCTAATACCCCTACACCCCTACATCTACCTAATACCCCTACATCTACCTAATACCACAAACACAACTACATCTAACGAATACCCCTACAGCCTTACATCTACCTAATACCCCTACACCCCTACATCTACCTAATATCCCTACACCACTACATCTCCCTAATACCACAAACACAACTACATCTAACTAATACCCCTACAGCCTTACATCTACCTAATACCCCTACACCCCTACATCTACCTAAAACCCCTACACCAGTACATCTACCTAATACCCAACACCAATACATCTACCTAATACCCCTACATAACTACCTCTACCTAATAGCCCTACATCACTACCTCTACCTAATACCCCTACATCACTACCTCTACCTAATACCCCTACATCAGTACCTCTACCTAATACCCCTACATCACTACATCTAACTAATACCCCTACACCACTACCTCTACCTAATACCCCTACACCAGTACATCTACCTAATACCCAACACCACTACATCTACCTAACACCACTACATCTACCTAATACCTCTACACCCCTACATATAGCTAATACCTCTACACCCCTACATCTACCTAATACGCCAACACCCCTACATCTACCTAATACCCCTACATCTACCTATTACCCCTACACAACTACATCTACATAATAACACTACATCTACCTAATACCACAAACACAACTACATCTACCTAATACCCCTACACCATTACATCGACCTAATACCCCTACACAACTACATCTACCTAATACCCCTACATCTACCTAATACCCCTACACAACTACATCTACCTAATACCCCTACATCTACCTAATACCCCTACACAACTACATCTACCTAATACCCCTACACCCCTACATCTACCTAATACCCCAACACCAGTACATCAACCTAATACCCCTACAACTGCCTAACACCCCTACACCACTACATTTGCCTAATATCCCTACACCCTTACATCTACCTAATACCACAAACACAACTACATCTACCTAATACCCCTACAGCCCTACATCTACCTAATACCCCAACACCACAACATCTACCTAATACCCCTACACCACTACATCTACCTAATACCCCTACACCCCTACATCTACCTAATACCCCTATACCACTACATCTACCGAATACCTCTACACCACTACATCTACCTAATACCCCTACACCACTACATCTACCTAACACCCCTACATCCCTACATTTACCTAATACCCCTACACCCCTACATCTACCTAAAACCTTACACCAGTACATCTACCTAATACCCAACACCACTACATCTACCTAATACCCCTACATCTACCTAATACCTCTACACCCCTACATCTACCTAATACCACTACATCTACCTAATACCCCTACATCTACCTAATACCTCTACACCCCTAACATCTACCTAATACCTCTACACCCCTACATCTACCTAATACCCAACACCACTGCATCTACCTAACACCACTACATCTACCTAATACCCCAACACCACTACATCTACCTAATACCCCTACACCCCTACATCTACCTAATACCCCTACACCACTACATCTACCTAATACCACAAACACAACTACATCTAACGAATACCCCTACAGCCTTACATCTACCTAATACCCCTACACCCCTACATCTACCTAAAACCCCTACACCAGTACATCTACCTAATACCCAACACCACTACATCTACCTAATACCCCTACATCTACCTAATACCACAAACACAACTACATCTAACGAATACCCCTACAGCCTTACATCTACCTAATACCCCTACACCCCTAACATCTACCTAATACCCCTACACCACTACATCTACCTAATACCCCTACACGCCTACATCTACCTAATACCCCTACATCACTACATCTACCTAATACCCAACACCACTACATCTACCTAATACCCCTACATCTACCTAATACCTCTACATCACTACATCTACCTAATACCCCTACACCCCTACATCTACCTAATACCCCTACACCACTACATCTACCTAAAACCCATACACCGGTACATCTACCTAATACCCAACACCACTACATCTAACTAATACCCTTACATCCTTACATCTACCTAATACCCAACACCACTACATCTACCTAATACCCCTACACCACTACATCTACCTAAAACCCCCACCCCGCTACATCGACCTAATACCCCTACACCCCTACATCGACCTAATACCCCTACACCCCTACATCTACCTAATACCCCTACATCACTACCTCTACCTAATACCCCAACACCACTACCTCTACCTAATACCCCAACACCACTACATCTACCTAATACCCCTACACCACTACCTCTACCTAATACCCCTACACCACTACCTCAACCTAATACCCCTACATCACTACCTCTACCTAATACCCCTACATCACTACCTCAACCTAATACCCCTACATCACTACCTCAACCTAATACCCCTACATCACTACCTCTACCTAATACCCCTACATCACTACATCTTCCTAATGCCCTTACATCACTACCTCTACCTAATACCCCTACATCACTACATCTACCTAACACCCCTACATCACTACCTCTACCTAATACCCCTACATCACTACCTCTACCTAATACAGCTACATCACTACCTCTACCTAATACCCCTAATTCACTACATCTACCTAATACCCCTACATCACTACCTCTACCTAATACCCCTACACCACTACCTCTACCTAATACCCCTTCACCACTACCTCTACCTAATACCCCTACATCTACCTAATACCCCTACACCACTTCATCTACCTAATACCCCTACATCACTCCATCTACCTAATACCCCTACATAACTACCTCTACCTAATACCCCTACACCACTACCTCTACCAAATACCCCTACACCACTACATCTACCTAATACCCCTACACCACTTCATCTACCTAATACCCCTACATCACTCCATCTACCTAATACCCCTACATAACTACCTCTACCTAATACACCTACACCAACACATCTACCGAATACCTCTACACCACTAAATCTACCTAATACCCCTACACCACTACATCTACCTAACACCCCTACACTCCTACATTTACCTAATACCCCTACATCTACCTAATACCACAAACACAACTACATCTAACTAATACCCCTACAGCCTTACATCTACCTAATACCCTTACATCACTACCTCTACCTAATACCCCTACATCACTACCTCTACCTAATACCCCTACACCACTACATCTACCTAATACCCCTACACCACTACATCTACCTAATACCCCTACCTCTACCTAATACCCCTACATCACTACCTCTACCTAATACCCCTACATCACTACCTCTACCTAATACCCGTACATCACTACCTCTACCTAATACCCGTACATCAGTACATCTACCTAATACCCCTATATCACTACATCTAACTAATACCCCTACATAACTACCTCTACCTAATACCCCTACATCACTACCTCTACCTAATACCCCTACATCACTACCTCTACCTAATACCCCTACACCACTTCATCTACCAAATACCCCTACACCACTACCTCTACCTAATACCCCAACACCACTACATCTACCTAATACCTCTACACCCCTACATCTACCTAATACGCCAACACCCCTACATCTACCTAATACCCCTACATCTACCTATTACCCCTACACAACTACATCCACATAATAACACTACATCTACATAATACCACAAACACAACTACATCTACCTAATACAACTACACCATTACATCTACCTAATACCCCTACACAACTACATCTACCTAATACCCCTACACCACTACATCTACCTAATACCCCTACACAACTACATCTACCTAATACCCCTACACCCCTACATCTACCTTATACCCCTACACCACTTCATCTACTTAATTCCTCTATACCCTTCAACTACCTAATAACCCTACATCTACCTAATACCCCAACACCAGTACATCAACCTAATACCCCTTCAACTGCCTGATACCCCTACACCACTACATTTGCCTAATACCCCTACACCCTTACATCTACCTAATACCACAAACACAACTACATCTACCTAATACCCCTACAGCCCTACATCTACCTAATACCCCAACACCACAACATCTACCTAATACCCCTACATCTACCTAAAACCCCTACACCAGTACATCTACCTAATACCCAACACCACTACATCTACCTAATACCCCTACATCTACCTAATACCTCTACATCACTACATCTACCTAATACCCCTACACCCCTACATCTACCTAATACCCCTACACCACTACATCTACCTAAAACCCATACACCAGTACATCTACCTAATACCCAACACCACTACATCTAACTAATACCCTTACATCCTTACATCTACCTAATACCCAACACCACTACATCTACCTAATACCCCTACACCACTACATCTACCTAATACCACAAACACAACTATATCTAACTAATACCCCTACAGCCTTACATCTACCTAATACCCCCACCCCGCTACATCGACCTAATACCTCTACACCCCTTCATCTACCTAATACCCCTACACCCCTACATCTACCTAATACCCCCACCCCGCTACATCGACCTAATACCCCTACACCCCTACATCGACCTAATACCCCTACACCCCTACATCGACCTAATACCCCTACATCACTACCTCTACCTAATACCCCAACACCACTACATCTACCTAATACCCCTACACCACTACCTCTACCTAATACCCCTACATCACTACCTCTACCTAATACCCCTACATCACTACCTCAACCTAATACCCCTACATCACTACCTCTACCTAATACCCCTACATCACTACATCTTCCTAATGCCCTTACATCACTACCTCTACCTAAT
The DNA here is from genome assembly GCF_965601325.2 of Salmo salar. Lineage (NCBI taxonomy): Eukaryota > Metazoa > Chordata > Actinopteri > Salmoniformes > Salmonidae > Salmo > Salmo salar. The sequence continues at coordinate 58,999,094 of NC_138307.1, forward strand.
ACCCCTACATCACTACATCTACCTAATACCCCTACATCACTACCTCTACCTAATACCCCTACATCACTACCTCTACCTAATACCCCTACATCACTACCTCTACCTAATACCCCTACATCACTACCTCTACCTAATACCCCATATTCACTACCTCTACCTAATACCCCATATTCACTACATCTACCTAATACCCCTACATCACTACCTCTACCTAATACCCCTACATCACTACATCTACGAAATACCCTTACATCACTACCTCTACCTAATACCCCTACATCACTACCTCTACCTAATACCCCTACATCACTACCTCTACCTAATACCCCTACATCACTACCTCAACCTAATACCCCTACATCACTACCTCTACCTAATACCCCTACATCACTACATCTTCCTAATGCCCTTACATCACTACCTCTACCTAATACCCCTACATCACTACATCTACCTAATACCCCTACATCACTACCTCTACCTAATACCCCTACATCACTACCTCTACCTAATACCCCTACACCACTACCTCTACCTAATACCCCTACACCACTACATCTACCTAATACCCCTACATCACTCCATCTACCTAATACCCCTACATAACTACCTCTAGCTAATACACCTACACCACTACATCTACCTAATATCCCTACACCACTACCTCTACATAATACCCCTACATCACTACATCTACCTAATACCCCTACATCACTACCTCTACCTAATACCCCTACATCACTACCTCTACCTAATACCCCTACATCACTACCTCTACCTAATACCCCTACACCACTTCATCTACCAAATACCCCTACACCACTACCTCTACCTAATACCCCAACACCACTACATCTACCTAATACCTCTACACCCCTACATCTACCTAATACGCCAACACCCCTACATCTACCTAATACCCCTACATCTACCTATTACCCCTACACAACTACATCCACATAATAACACTACATCTACATAATACCACAAACACAACTACATCTACCTAATACAACTACACCATTACATCTACCTAATACCCCTACACAACTACATCTACCTAATACCCCTACACCACTACATCTACCTAATACCCCTACACAACTACATCTACCTAATACCCCTACACCCCTACATCTACCTTATACCCCTACACCACTTCATCTACTTAATTCCTCTATACCCTTCAACTACCTAATAACCCTACATCTACCTAATACCCCAACACCAGTACATCAACCTAATACCCCTTCAACTGCCTGATACCCCTACACCACTACATTTGCCTAATACCCCTACACCCTTACATCTACCTAATACCACAAACACAACTACATCTACCTAATACCCCTACAGCCCTACATCTACCTAATACCCCAACACCACAACATCTACCTAATACCCCTACATCTACCTAAAACCCCTACACCAGTACATCTACCTAATACCCAACACCACTACATCTACCTAATACCCCTACATCTACCTAATACCTCTACATCATTACATCTACCTAATACCCCTACACCCCTACATCTACCTAATACCCCTACACCACTACATCTACCTAAAACCCATACACCAGTACATCTACCTAATACCCAACACCACTACATCTAACTAATACCCTTACATCCTTACATCTACCTAATACCCAACACCACTACATCTACCTAATACCCCTACACCACTACATCTACCTAATACCACAAACACAACTATATCTAACTAATACCCCTACAGCCTTACATCTACCTAATACCCCCACCCCGCTACATCGACCTAATACCTCTACACCCCTTCATCTACCTAATACCCCTACACCCCTACATCTACCTAATACCCCCACCCCGCTACATCGACCTAATACCCCTACACCCCTACATCGACCTAATACCCCTACACCCCTACATCGACCTAATACCCCTACATCACTACCTCTACCTAATACCCCTACATCACTACCTCTACCTAATACCCCAACACCACTACATCTACCTAATACCCCTACACCACTACCTCTACCTAATACCCCTACATCACTACCTCTACCTAATACCCCTACATCACTACCTCAACCTAATACCCCTACATCACTACCTCTACCTAATACCCCTACATCACTACATCTTCCTAATGCCCTTACATCACTACCTCTACCTAATACCCCTACATCACTACATCTACCTAATACCCCTACATCACTACCTCTACCTAATACCCCTACATCACTACCTCTACCTAATACCCCTACATCACTACCTCTACCTAATACCCCATATTCACTACCTCTACCTAATACCCCATATTCACTACATCTACCTAATACCCCTACATCACTACCTCTACCTAATACCCCTACATCACTACATCTACGAAATACCCTTACATCACTACATCTACCTAATACCCCTACATCACTACATCTACCTAATACCCCTACATCACTACCTCTACCTAATACCCCTACATCACTACCTCTACCTAATACCCCTACATCACTACCTCTACCTAATACCCCTACACCACTACCTCTACCTAATACCCCTACACCACTACATCTACCTAATACCCCTACACCACTTCATCTACCTAATACCCCTACATCACTCCATCTACCTAATACCCCTACATAACTACCTCTACCTAATACACCTACACCACTACATCTACCTAATATCCCTACACCACTACCTCTACATAATACCCCTACATCACTACATCTACCTAATACCCCTACATCACTACCTCTACCTAATACCCCTACATCACTACCTCTACCTAATACCCCTACATCACTACATCTACCTAATACCCCTACATCACTACATCTACCTAATACCCTTACATCACTACATCTACCTAATACCCTTACATCACTACCTCTACCTAATACCCCTACATCACTACCTCTACCTAATACCCCTACATCACTACCTCTACCTAATACCCCTACATCACTACCTCTACCTAATACCCCTACATCACTACCTCTACCTAATACCCCTACATCACTACCTCTACCTAATACCCCTAAATCACTACCTCTACCTAATACCCCTAATTCACTACATCTACCTAATACCCCTACATCACTACCTCTACCTAATACCCTTACATCACTACATCTACCTAATACCCCTACATCACTACATCTACCTAATACCCTTACATCACTACCTCTACCTAATACCCCTACATCACTACCTCTACCTAATAACCCTACACCACTACATCTACCTAATACCCCTACACCACTACATCTACCTAATACCCCTACACCACTACCTCTACCTAGTACCCCTACATCACTACCTCTACCTAATACCCCTACATCACTACATCTACGAAATACCCTTACATCACTACCTCTACCTAATACCCCTACATCACTACCTCTACCTAATACCCCTACATCACTACATCTACCTAATACCCCTACATCACTACCTCTACCTAATACCCCTACATCACTACCTCTACCTAATACCCCTACATCACTACCTCTACCTAATACCCCTACATCCCTACCTCTACCTAATACCCCTACACCACTACATCTACCTAATACCACTACACCACTTCATCTACCTAATACCCCTACATCACTCCATCTACCTAATACCCCTACATAACTACCTCTACCTAATACACCTACACCACTACATCTACCTAATATCCCTACACCACTACCTCTACCTAATTCCCCTACATCCCTACATCTACCTAATACCCCTACATCACTACCTCTACCTAATACCCCTACATCACTACCTCTACCTAATACCCCTACATCACTACATCTACCTAATACCCTTACATCACTACATCTACCTAATACCCTTACATCACTACCTCTACCTAATACCCCTACATCACTACCTCTACCTAATACCCAACACCACTACATCTACCTAACACCACTACATCTACCTAATACCTCTACACCCCTACATATAGCTAATACCTCTACAACCCTACATCTACCTAATACGCCAACACCCCTACATCTACCTAATACCCCTACACCACTACATCTACCTATTACCCCTAAACAACTACATCTACATAATAACACTACATCTACCTAATACCACAAACACAACTACATCTACCTAATACCCCTACACCATTACATCGACCTAATACCCCTACACAACTACATCTACCTAATACCCCTACACCCCTACATCTACCTAATACCCCTACACAACTACATCTACCTAATACCCCTACACCACTACATCTACCTAATACCCCTACACAACTACATCTACCTAATACCCCTACACCCCTACATCTACCTAATACCCCTACACCACTTCATCTACTTAATTCCTCTATACCCTTCAACTACCTAATACCCCTACATCTACCTAATACCCCAACACCACTACATCTACCTAATACCACAAACACAACTACATCTAAATAATACCCCTACAGCCTTACATCTACCTAATACCCCTACACCCCTACATCTACCTAAAACCCCTACACCAGTACATCTACCTAATACCCAACACCACTACATCTACCTAATACCCCTACATCTACCTAATACCACTACATCTACCTAATACCCCTACATCTACCTAATACCTCTACACCCCTAACATCTACCTAATACCTCTACACCCCTACATCTACCTAATACCCAACACCACTACATCTACAAAACACCACTACATCTACCTAATACCCCAACACCACTACATCTACCTAATACCCCTACACCCCTACATCTACCTAATACCCCTACACCACTACATCTACCTAATACCACAAACACAACTACATCTAACGAATACCCCTACAGCCTTACATCTACCTAATACCCCTACACCCCGACATCTACCTAATACCCCTACACCACTACATCTCCCTAATACCACAAACACAACTACATCTAACTAATACCCCTACAGCCTTACATCTACCTAATACCCCTACACCCCTACATCTACCTAAAACCCCTACACCAGTACATCTACCTAATACCCAACACCACTACATCTACCTAATACCCCTACATCTACCTAACACCTCTACACCCCTAACATCTACCTAACACCTCTACACCCCTAACATCTACCTAATACCCCTACATCTACCTAATACCCCTACACGCCTACATCTACCTAATACCCCTACATCACTACATCTACCTAATACCCCTACACCACTACATCTACCTAATACCCCTACATCTACCTAAAACCCTTACATCACTACATCTACCTAATACCCCTACACCCCTACATCTACCTAATACCCCTACATCACTACATCTACCTAATACCCCTACATCTACCTAATACCCCTACACCACTACATCTACCTAAAACCCATACACCAGTACATCTACCTAATACCCAACACCACTACATCTAACTAATACCCTTACATCACTACATCTACCTAATACCCAACACCACTACATCTACCTAATACCCGTACACCACTACATCTACCTAATACCACAAACACAATTACATCTAACTAATACCCCTACAGCCTTACATCTACCTAATACCCCTACACCCCTACATCTACCTAATACGCCCGCCCCGCTACATCGACCTAATACCTCTACACCCCTTCATCTACCTAATACCCCTACACCCCTACATCTACCTAATACCCCCACCCCGCTATATCGACCTAATACCCCTACACCCCTACATCGACCTAATACCCCTACACCCCTACATCTACCTAATACCTCTACACCCCTACATCTACCTAATACCACTACATCTACCTAATACCCCTACATCTACCTAATACCTCTACACCCCTAACATCTACCTAATACCCCCAACCCGCTACATCGACCTAATACCCCTACACCCCTACATCGACCTAATACCCCTACACCCACCTAATACCCCTACATCACTACCTCTACCTAATACCCCTACATCACTACCTCTACCTAATACCCCTACATCACTACCTCTACCTAATACCCCTACATCACTACATCTACCTAATACCCCTACATCACTACCTCTACCTAATACCCCTACATCACTACATCTACGTAATACCCTTACATCACTACCTCTACCTAATACCCCTACATCACTACCTCTACCTAATACCCCTACATCAGTACATCTACCTAATACCCCTACATCACTACCTCTACCTAATACCCATACATCACTACCTCTACCTAATACCCCTACATCACTACCTCTACCTAATACCCCTACATCACTACCTCTACCTAATACCCCTAATTCACTACATCTACCTAATACCCCTACATCACTACCTCTACCTAATACCCCTACATCACTACATCTACCTAATACCCTTACATCACTACCTCTACCTAATACCCCTACATCACTACCTCTACCTAATACCCCTACACCACGACATCTACCTAATACCCCTACACCACTACATCTACCTAATACCCCTACACCACTACCTCTACCTAATACCCCTACATCACTACCTCTACCTAATACCCCTACATCACTACCTCTACCTAATACCCGTACATCAGTACCTCTACCTAATACCCCTACATCACTACATCTAACTAATACCCCTACATCACTACCTCTACCTAATAGCCCTACATCACTACCTCTACCTAATACCCCTACATCACTACCTCTACCTAATACCCCTACATCACTACCTCTACCTAATACCCCTACTTCACTACCTCTAACTAATACCCCTACACCACTACATCTAACTAATACCCCTACACCACTACCTCTACCTAATACCCCTACACCAGTACATCTACCTAATACCCAACACAACTACATCTACCTAACACCACTACATCTACCTAATACCTCTACACCCCTACATATAGCTAATACCTCTACACCCCTACATCTACCTAATACGCCAACACCCCTACATCTACCTAATACCCCTACACCACTACATCTACCTATTACCCCTACACAACTACATCTACATAATAACTCTACATCTACCTAATACCACAAACACAACTACATCTACCTAATACCCCTACACCATTACATCGACCTAATACCCCTACACAACTACATCTAACAAATACCCCTACACCCCTACATCTACCTAATACCCCTACACAACTACATCTACCTAATACCCCTACACCACTACATCTACCTAATACCCCTACACAACTACATCTACCTAATACCCCTACACCCCTACATCTACCTAATACCCCTACACCACTTCATCTACTTAATTCCTCTATACCCTTCAACTACCTAATACCCCTACATCTACCTAATACCCCAACACCAGTACATCAACCTAATACCCCTACAACTGCCTAATACCCATACACCACTACATTTGCCTAATATCCCTACACCCTTACATCTACCTAATACCACAAACACAACTACATCTACCTAATACCCCTACAGCCCTACATCTACCTAATACCCCAACACCACAACATCTACCTAATACCCCTATACCACTACATCTACCGAATACCTCTACACCGCTACATCTACCTAATACCCCTACACCACTACATCTACCTAACACCCCTACACCCCTACATTTACCTAATACCCCTACACCGCTACATCTACCTAATACCACAAACACAACTACATCTAAATAATACCCCTACAGCCTTACATCTACCTAATACCCTTACACCAGTACATCTACCTTATACCCAACACCACTACATCTACCTAATACCCCTACATCTACCTAATACCTCTACACCCCTACATCTACCTAATACCACTACATCTACCTAATACCCCTACATCTACCTAATACCTCTACACCCCTAACATCTACCTAATACCTCTACACCCCTACATCTACCTAATACCCAACACCACTACATCTACCTAACACCACTACATCTACCTAATACCCCAACACCACTACATCTACCTAATACCCCTACACCCCTACATCTACCTAATACCCCTACATCTACCTAATACCACAAACACAACTACATCTAACGAATACCCCTACAGCCTTACATCTACCTAATACCCCTACACCCCTACATCTACCTAATATCCCTACACCACTACATCTCCCTAATACCACAAACACAACTACATCTAACTAATACCCCTACAGCCTTACATCTACCTAATACCCCTACACCCCTACATCTACCTAAAACCCCTACACCAGTACATCTACCTAATACCCAACACCAATACATCTACCTAATACCCCTACATAACTACCTCTACCTAATAGCCCTACATCACTACCTCTACCTAATACCCCTACATCACTACCTCTACCTAATACCCCTACATCACTACCTCTACCTAATACCCCTACATCACTACATCTAACTAATACCCCTACACCACTACCTCTACCTAATACCCCTACACCAGTACATCTACCTAATACCCAACACCACTACATCTACCTAACACCACTACATCTACCTAATACCTCTACACCCCTACATATAGCTAATACCTCTACACCCCTACATCTACCTAATACGCCAACACCCCTACATCTACCTAATACCCCTACATCTACCTATTACCCCTACACAACTACATCTACATAATAACACTACATCTACCTAATACCACAAACACAACTACATCTACCTAATACCCCTACACCATTACATCGACCTAATACCCCTACACAACTACATCTACCTAATACCCCTACACCCCTACATCTACCTAATACCCCTACACAACTACATCTACCTAATACCCCTACATCTACCTAATACCCCTACACAACTACATCTACCTAATACCCCTACACCCCTACATCTACCTAATACCCCAACACCAGTACATCAACCTAATACCCCTACAACTGCCTAACACCCCTACACCACTACATTTGCCTAATATCCCTACACCCTTACATCTACCTAATACCACAAACACAACTACATCTACCTAATACCCCTACAGCCCTACATCTACCTAATACCCCAACACCACAACATCTACCTAATACCCCTACACCACTACATCTACCTAATACCCCTACACCCCTACATCTACCTAATACCCCTATACCACTACATCTACCGAATACCTCTACACCACTACATCTACCTAATACCCCTACACCACTACATCTACCTAACACCCCTACATCCCTACATTTACCTAATACCCCTACACCCCTACATCTACCTAAAACCCCTACACCAGTACATCTACCTAATACCCAACACCACTACATCTACCTAATACCCCTACATCTACCTAATACCTCTACACCCCTACATCTACCTAATACCACTACATCTACCTAATACCCCTACATCTACCTAATACCTCTACACCCCTAACATCTACCTAATACCTCTACACCCCTACATCTACCTAATACCCAACACCACTGCATCTACCTAACACCACTACATCTACCTAATACCCCAACACCACTACATCTACCTAATACCCCTACACCCCTACATCTACCTAATACCCCTACACCACTACATCTACCTAATACCACAAACACAACTACATCTAACGAATACCCCTACAGCCTTACATCTACCTAATACCCCTACACCCCTACATCTACCTAAAACCCCTACACCAGTACATCTACCTAATACCCAACACCACTACATCTACCTAATACCCCTACATCTACCTAACACCTCTACACCCCTAACATCTACCTAATACCCCTACACCACTACATCTACCTAATACCCCTACACGCCTACATCTACCTAATACCCCTACATCACTACATCTACCTAATACCCCTACACCACTACATCTACCTAATACCCCTACACCCCTACATCTACCTAATACGCCCGCCCCGCTACATCGACCTAATACCTCTACACCCCTTCATCTACCTAATACCCCTACACCCCTACATCTACCTAATACCCCCACCCCGCTACATCGACCTAATACCCCTACACCCCTACATCGACCTAATACACCTACACCCCTACATCTACCTAATACCTCTACACCCCTACATCTACCTAATACCACTACATCTACCTAATACCCCTACATCTACCTAATACCTCTACACCCCTAACATCTACCTAATACCTCTACACCCCTACATCTACCTAATACCCAACACCACTACATCTACCTAACACCACTACATCTACCTAATACCCCAACACCACTACATCTACCTAATACCCCTACAACCCTACATCTACCTAATACCCCTACATCTACCTAATACCACAAACACAACTACATCTAACGAATACCCCTACAGCCTTACATCTACCTAATACCCCTACACCCCTACATCTACCTAATACCCCTACACCACTACATCTCCCTAATACCACAAACACAACTACATCTAACTAATACCCCTACAGCCTTACATCTACCTAATACCCCTACACCCCTACATCTACCTAAAACCCCTACACCAGTACATCTACCTAATACCCAACACCACTACATCTACCTAATACCCCTACATAACTACCTCTACCTAATAGCCCTACATCACTACCTCTACCTAATACCCCTACATCACTACCTCTACCTAATACCCCTACATCACTACCTCTACCTAATACCCCTACATCACTACATCTACCTAATACCCCTACACCACTACCTCTACCTAATACCCCTACACCACTACATCTACCTAATACCCAACACCACTACATCTACCTAACACCACTACATCTACCTAATACCTCTACACCCCTACATATAGCTAATACCTCTACACCCCTACATCTACCTAATACGCCAACACCCCTACATCTACCTAATACCCCTACATCTACCTATTACCCCTACACAACTACATCTACATAATAACACTACATCTACCTAATACCACAAACACAACTACATCTACCTAATACCCCTACACCATTACATCGACCTAATACCCCTACACAACTACATCTACCTAATACCCCTACACCCCTACATCTACCTAATACCCCTACACAACTACATCTACCTAATACCCCTACATCTACCTAATACCCCTACACAACTACATCTACCTAATACCCCTACACCCCTACATCTACCTAATACCCCTACACCACTTCATCTACTTAATTCCTCTATACCCTTCAACTACCTAATACCCCTACATCTACCTAATACCCCAACACCAGTACATCAACCTAATACCCCTACAACTGCCTAATACCCCTACACCACTACATTTGCCTAATATCCCTACACCCTTACATCTACCTAATACCACAAACACAACTACATCTACCTAATACCCCTACAGCCCTACATCTACCTAATACCCCAACACCACAACATCTACCTAATACCCCTACACCACTACATCTACCTAATACCCCTACACCCCTACATCTACCTAATACCCCTATACCACTACATCTACCGAATACCTCTACACCACTACATCTACCTAATACCCCTACACCACTACATCTACCTAACACCCCTACACCCCTACATTTACCTAATACCCCTACACCACTACATCTACCTAATACCACAAACACAACTACATCTAAATAATACCCCTACAGCCTTACATCTACCTAATACCCCTACACCAGTACATCTACCTAATACCCAACACCACTACATCTACCTAATACCCCTACATCTACCTAATACCTCTACACCCCTACATCTACCTAATACCACTACATCTACCTAATACCCCTACATCTACCTAATACCTCTACACCCCTAACATCTACCTAATACCTCTACACCCCTACATCTACCTAATACCCAACACCACTACATCTACCTAACACCACTACATCTACCTAATACCCCAACACCACTACATCTACCTAATACCCCTACACCCCTACATCTACCTAATACCCCTACATCTACCTAATACCACAAACACAACTACATCTAACGAATACCCCTACAGCCTTACATCTACCTAATACCCCTACACCCCTACATCTACCTAATACCCCTACACCACTACATCTCCCTAATACCACAAACACAACTACATCTAACTAATACCCCTACAGCCTTACATCTACCTAATACCCCTACACCCCTACATCTACCTAAAACCCCTACACCAGTACATCTACCTAATACCCAACACCACTACATCTACCTAATACCCCTACATAACTACCTCTACCTAATAGCCCTACATCACTACCTCTACCTAATACCCCTATATCACTACCTCTACCTAATACCCCTACATCACTACCTCTACCTAATACCCCTACATCACTACATCTAACTAATACCCCTACACCACTACCTCTACCTAATACCCCTACACCAGTACATCTACCTAATACCCAACACCACTACATCTACCTAACACCACTACATCTACCTAATACCTCTACACCCCTACATATAGCTAATACCTCTACACCCCTACATCTACCTAATACGCCAACACCCCTACATCTACCTAATACCCCTCACATCTACCTATTACCCCTACACAACTACATCTACATAATAACACTACATCTACCTAATACCACAAACACAACTACATCTACCTAATACCCCTACACCATTACATCGACCTAATACCCCTACACAACTACATCTCCCTAATACCCCTACACCCCTACATCTACCTAATACCCCTACACAACTACATCTACCTAATACCCCTACATCTACCTAATACCCCTACACAACTACATCTACCTAATACCCCTACACCCCTACATCTACCTAATACCCCTACACCACTTCATCTACTTAATTCCTCTATAACCTTCAACTACCTAATACCCCTACATCTACCTAATACCCCAACACCAGTACATCAACCTAATACCCCTACAACTGCCTAACACCCCTACACCACTACATTTGCCTAATATCCCTACACCCTTACATCTACCTAATACCACAAACACAACTACATCTACCTAATACCCCTACAGCCCTACATCTACCTAATACCCCAACACCACAACATCTACCTAATACCCCTACACCACTACATCTACCTAATACCCCTACACCCCTACATCTACCTAATACCCCTATACCACTACATCTACCGAATACCTCTACACCACTACATCTACCTAATACCCCTACACCACTACATCTACCTAACACCCCTACATCCCTACATTTACCTAATACCCCTACACCACTACATCTACCTAATACCACAAACACAACTACATCTAAATAATACTCCTACAGCCTTACATCTACCTAATACCCCTACACCCCTACATCTACCTAAAACCCCTACACCAGTACATCTACCTAATACCCAACACCACTACATCTACCTAATACCCCTACATCTACCTAATACCTCTACACCCCTACATCTACCTAATACCACTACATCTACCTAATACCCCTACATCTACCTAATACCTCTACACCCCTACATCTACCTAATACCCAACACCACTACATCTACCTAACACCACTACATCTACCTAATACCCCAACACCACTACATCTACCTAATACCCCTACACCCCTACATCTACCTAATACCCCTACACCACTACATCTACCTAATACCACAAACACAACTACATCTAACTAATACCCCTACAGCCTTACATCTACCTAATACCCCTACACCCCTACATCTACCTAATACCCCTACACCACTACATCTCCCTAATACCACAAACACAACTACATCTAACTAATACCCCTACAGCCTTACATCTACCTAATACCCCTACACCCCTACATCTACCTAAAACCCCTACACCAGTACATCTACCTAATCCCAACACCACTACATCTACCTAATACCCCTACATCTACCTAACACCTCTACACCCCTAACATCTACCTAATACCCCTACACCACTACATCTACCTAATACCCCTACACGCCTACATCTACCTAATACCCCTACATCACTACATCTACCTAATACCCCTACACCACTACATCTACCTAATACCCCTTCACCCCTACATCTACCTAAAACCCTTACATCACTACATCTACCTAATACCCCTACACCCCTACATCTACCTAATACCCCTACATCACTACATCTACCTAATACCCCTACACCCCTACATCTACCTAATACCCCTACACCACTACATCTACCTAAAACCCATACACCAGTACATCTACCTAATACCCAACACCACTACATCTAACTAATACCCTTACATCACTACATCTACCTAATACCCAACACCACTACATCTACCTAATACCCCTACACCACTACATCTACCTAATACCACAAACACAATTACATCTAACTAATACCCCTACAGCCTTACATCTACCTAATACCCCTACACCCCTACATCTACCTAATACGCCCGCCCCGCTACATCGACCTAATACCTCTACACCCCTTCATCTACCTAATACCCCTACACCCCTACATCTACCTAATACCCCTACACCCGCTACATCGACCTAATACCCCTACACCCCTACATCGACCTAATACCCCTACACCCCTACATCTACCTAATACCTCTACACCCCTACATCTACCTAATACCCCTACATCTACCTAATACCCCTACATCTACCTAATACCTCTACACCCCTAACATCTACCTAATACCTCTACACCCCTACATCTACCTAATACCCAACACCACTACATCTACCTAACACCACTACATCTACCTAATACCCCAACACCACTACATCTACCTAATACCCATACAACCCTACATCTACCTAATACCCCTACATCTACCTAATACCACAAACACAACTACATCTAACGAATACCCCTACAGCCTTACATCTACCTAATACCCCTACACCCCTACATCTACCTAATACCCCTACACCACTACATCTCCCTAATACCACAAACACAACTACATCTAACTAATACCCCTACAGCCTTACATCTAACAAATACCCCTACACCCCTACATCTACCTAAAACCCCTACACCAGTACATCTACCTAATACCCAACACCACTACATCTACCTAATACCCCTACATAACTACCTCTACCTAATAGCCCTACATCACTACCTCTACCTAATACCCCTACATCACTACCTCTACCTAATACCCCTACATCACTACCTCTACCTAGTACCCCTACATCACTACATCTAACTAATACCCCTACACCACTACCTCTACCTAATACCCCTACACCACTACATCTACCTAATACCCAACACCACTACATCTACCTAACACCACTACATCTACCTAATACCTCTACACCCCTACATATAGCTAATACCTCTACACCCCTACATCTACCTAATACGCCAACACCCCTACATCTACCTAATACCCCTACATCTACCTATTACCCCTACACAACTACATCTACATAATAACACTACATCTACCTAATACCACAAACACAACTACATCTACCTAATACCCCTACACCACTACATCTACCTAATACCCCTACACAACTACATCTACCTAATACCCCTACATCTACCTAATACCCCTACACAACTACATCTACCTAATACCCCTACACCCCTACATCTACCTAATACCCCTACACCACTTCATCTACTTAATTCCTCTATACCCTTCAACTACCTAATACCCCTACATCTACCTAATACCCCAACACCAGTACATCAACCTAATACCCCTACAACTGCCTAACACCCCTACACCACTACATTTGCATAATATCCCTACACCCTTACATCTACCTAATACCACAAACACAACTACATCTACCTAATACCACTACAGCCCTACATCTACCTAATACTACAACACCACAACATCTACATAATACCCCTACACCACTACATCTACCTAATACCCCTACACCCCTACATCTACCTAATACCCCTATACCACTACATCTACCGAATACCTCTACACCACTACATCTACCTAATACCCCTACATCTACCTAACACCCCTACACCACTACATTTACCTAATACCCCTACACCACTACATCTACCTAATACCACAAACACAACTACATCTAAATAATACTCCTACAGCCTTACATCTACCTAATACCTCTACACCCCTACATCTACCTAAAACCCCTACACCAGTACATCTACCTAATACCCAACACCACTACATCTACCTAATACCCCCCCTACATCTACCTAATACCTCTACACCCCTACATCTACCTAATACCACTACATCTACCTAATACCCCTACATCTACCTAATACCTCTACACCCCTAACATCTACCTAATACCTCTACACCCCTACATCTACCTAATACCCAACACCACTACATCTACCTAACACCACTACATCTACCTAATACCCCAACACCACTACATCTACCTAATACCCCTACACCCCTACATCTACCTAATACCCCTACACCACTACATCTACCTAATACCACAAACACAACTACATCTAACGAATACCCCTACAGCCTTACATCTACCTAATACCCCTACACCCCTACATCTACCTAATACCCCTACACCACTACATCTCCCTAATACCACAAACACAACTACATCTAACTAATACCCCTACAGCCTTACATCTACCTAATACCCCTACACCCCTACATCTACCTAAAACCCCTACACCAGTACATCTACCTAATACCCAACACCACTACATCTACCTAATACCCCTACATCTACCTAACACCTCTACACCCCTAACATCTACCTAATACCCCTACACCACTACATCTACCTAATACCCCTACACGCCTACATCTACCTAATACCCCTACATCACTACATCTACCTAATACCCCTACACCACTACATCTACCTAATACCACTTCACCCCTACATCTACCTAAAACCCTTACATCACTACATCTACCTAATACCCCTACACCCCTACATCTACCTAATACCCCTACATCACTACATCTACCTAATACCCAACACCACTACATCTAACTAATGCCCTTACATCACTACATCTACCTAATACCCAACACCACTACATCTACCTAATACCCCTACACCACTACATCTACCTAATACCACAAACACAATTACATCTAACTAATACCCCTACAGCCTTACATCTACCTAATACCCCTACACCCCTACATCTACCTAATACGCCCGCCCCGCTACATCGACCTAATACCTCTACACCCCTTCATCTACCTAATACCCCTACACCCCTACATCTACCTAATACCCCCACCCCGCTACATCGACCTAATACCCCTACACCCCTACATCGACCTAATACCCCTACACCCCTACATCTACCTAATACCTCTACACCCCTACATCTACCTAATACCACTACATCTACCTAATACCCCTACATCTACCTAATACCTCTACACCCCTAACATCTACCTAATACCTCTACACCCCTACATCTACCTAATACCCAACACCACTACATCTACCTAACACCACTACATCTACCTAATACCCCAACACCACTACATCTACCTAATACCCATACACCCCTACATCTACCTAATACCCCTACACCACTACATCTACCTAATACCACAAACACAACTACATCTAACTAATACCCCTACAGCCTTACATCTACCTAATACCCCTACACCCCTACATCTACCTAAAACCCCTACACCAGTACATCTACCTAATACCCAACACCACTACATCTACCTAATACCCCTACATCTGCCTAACACCTCTACACCGCTAACATCTACCTAATACCCCTACACCACTACATCTACCTAATACCCCTACACACCTACATCTACCTAATACCCCTACATCACTACATCTACCTAATACCCCTACACCACTACATCGACCTAATACCCCTACACCCCTACATCTACCTAAAACCCTTACATCACTAAATCTACCTAATACCGCTACACCCCTACATCTACCTAATACCCCTACATCACTACATCTACCTAATACCCCTACACCCCTACATCTACCTAATACCCCTACATCTACCTAATACCCCTACATCTACCTAAAACCCATACACCAGTACATCTACCTAATACCCAACACCACTACATCTAACTAATACCCTTACATCACTACATCTACCTAATACCCAACACCACTACATCTACCTAATACCCCTACACCACTACATCTACCTAATACCACAAACACAACTACATCTAAATAATACCCCTACAGCCTTACATCTACCTAATACCCCTACACCCCTACATCTACCTAATACGCCCGCCCCGCTACATCGACCTAATACCTCTACACCCCTACATCTACCTAATACGCCAACATCCCTACATCTACCTAATACCCCTACACCACTACATCTACATAATAACACTACATCTACCTAATAACACAAACACAACTACATCTACCTAATACCCCTACACCATTACATTGACCTAATACCCCTACACAACTACATCTACCTAATACCGCTACACCCCTACATCTACCTAATACCCCTACACAACTACATCTACCTAATACCCCTACACCCCTACATCTACCTAATACCCCTACACCACTTCATCTACTTAATTCCTCTATACCCTTCAACTACCTAATACCCCTACATCTACCTAATACCCCAACACCAGTACATCAACCTAATACCCCTACACCTGCCTAATACCCCTACACCACTACATTTGCCTAATATCACTACATCCTTACATCTACCTAATACCACAAACACAACTACATCTACCTAATACCCCTACAGCCCTACATCTACCTAATACCCCAACAACACAACATCTACCTAATACCCCTACACCACTACATCTACCTAATACCCCTACATCACTACATCTACCTAATACCCAACACCCCTTCATCTACCTAATACCACTACACCCCTACATCTACCTAATACCCCCACCCCGCTACATCGACCTAATACCCTTACACCCCTACATCTACCTAATACCCCTACACCCCTACATCTACCTAATACCCCTAAACCCGCTACATCTACCTAATACCCCTACACCACTACATCTACCTAATACCCCTACACCACTACATCTACCTAATACCCCTACACCCCTACATCTACCTAATACCCCCACCCCGCTACATCGACCTAATTCCCTTACACCCCTACATCTACCTAAAACCCCTACACCCCTACATCTACCTAATACCCCTAAACCTGTACATCTACCTAATACCCCTACACCCCTACCTCTACCTAATACCCCTACATCTACCTAATACCCCCACCCCGCTACATTGACCTAATACCCCTACACCACTACATCTACCTAATACCCAAAACCACTACATCTACCTAACACCACTACATCTACCTAATACCTCTACACCCCTAACATCTACCTAATACCCCTACATCTACCTAAAACCCCTACACCAGTACATCTACCTAATACCCAACACCACTACATCTACCTAACACCACTACATCTACCTAACACCACTACATCTACCTAATACCTCTACACCCCTACATCTACCTAATACCTCTACATCTACCTAATACCTCTACATCTACCTAATACGCCAACACCACTATGTCTACCTAATACCCCTACACCACTGCCTCTACCTAATACCCCTACATCACTACCTCTACCTAATACCCCTACATCACTACCTCTACCTAATAGCCCTAATTCACTACATCTACCTAATACCCCTACATCACTACCTCTACCTAATACCCCTACATCACTACCTCTACCTAATACCCCTACACCACTACCTCTACCTAATACCCCTACACCACTACATCTAAATAATACCATTACACCACTACATCTACCTAATAACCCTACACCCCTACATCTACCTAATACCCCCACCCCGCTACATCGACCTAATACCCTTACACCCCTACCTAATACCCCTACACCCCTACATCTACCTAATACCCCTAATCCTGTACATCTACCTAATACCCCTACACCCCTACCTCTACCTAATACCCCTACATCTACCTAATACCTCCACCCCGCTACATCGACCTAATACCCCTACACCACTGCATCTACCTAATACCCAACACCACTACATCTACCTAACACCACTACATCTACCTAACACCCCTACATCTACCTAACACCCCTACATCTACCTAATACCTCTACACCCCTACATCTACCTAATTCGCCAACACCCCTACATCTACCTAATACCCCTACATCACTACATCTACCTAATACCCCTACATCACTACCTCTACCTAATACCCCTACATCACTACCTCTACTTAATACCCCTACACCACTACATCTACCTAATACCCCTACATCACTACATCTACCTAATACCCAACACCCCTTCATCTACCTAATACCACTACACCCCTACATCTACCTAATACCCCCACCCCGCTACATCGACCTAATACCCTTACACCCCTACATCTACCTAATACCCCTACACCCCTACATCTACCTAATACCCCTAAACCTGTACATCTACCTAATACCCCTACACCACTACGTCTACCTAATACCCCTACACCACTACATCTACCTAATACCCCTACACCCCTACATCTACCTAATACCCCCACCCCGCTACATCGACCTAATTCCCTTACACCCCTACATCTACCTAAAACCCCTACACCCCTACATCTACCTAATACCCCTAAACCTGTACATCTACCTAATACCCCTACACCCCTACCTCTACCTAATACCCCTACATCTACCTAATACCCCCACCCCGCTACATTGACCTAATACCCCTACACCACTACATCTACCTAATACCCAAAACCACTACATCTACCTAACACCACTACATCTACCTAATACCTCTACACCCCTAACATCTACCTAATACCCCTACATCTACCTAAAACCCCTACACCAGTACATCTACCTAATACCCAACACCACTACATCTACCTAACACCACTACATCTACCTAACACCACTACATCTACCTAATACCTCTACACCCCTACATCTACCTAATACCTCTACATCTACCTAATACGCCAACACCACTATGTCTACATAATACCCCTACACCACTGCCTCTACCTAATACCCCTACATCACTACCTCTACCTAATACCCCTACATCACTACCTCTACCTAATAGCCCTAATTCACTACATCTACCTAATACCCCTACATCACTACCTCTACCTAATACCCCTACATCACTACCTCTACCTAATACCCCTACACCACTACCTCTACCTAATACCCCTACACCACTACATCTAAATAATACCATTACACCACTACATCTACCTAATAACCCTACACCCCTACATCTACCTAATACCCCCACCCCGCTACATCGACCTAATACCCTTACACCCCTACCTAATACCCCTACACCCCTACATCTACCTAATACCCCTAATCCTGTACATCTACCTAATACCCCTACACCCCTACCTCTACCTAATACCCCTACATCTACCTAATACCTCCACCCCGCTACATCGACCTAATACCCCTACACCACTGCATCTACCTAATACCCAACACCACTACATCTACCTAACACCACTACATCTACCTAACACCCCTACATCTACCTAACACCCCTACATCTACCTAATACCTCTACACCCCTACATCTACCTAATTCGCCAACACCCCTACATCTACCTAATACCCCTACATCACTACATCTACCTAATACCCCTACATCACTACCTCTACCTAATACCCCTACATCACTACCTCTACTTAATACCCCTACATCACTACATCTACCTAATACCCCTACATCACTACCTCTACCTAATACCCCTACATCACTACCTCTACCCAATACCCCTAATTCACTACATCTACCTAATACCCCTACATCACTACCTCTACCTAATACCCCTAATTCACTACATCTACCTAATACCCCTACATCACTACCTCTACCTAATACCCCTACATCACTACATCTACGTAATACCCTTACATCACTACCTCTACCTAATACCCCTACATCAATACCTCTACCTAATACCCCTACATCACTACCTCTACCTAATACCCCTACATCACTACATCTACCTAATACCCTTACATCACTACCTCTACCTAATACCCCTACATCACTACCTCTACCTAATACCCCTACACCACGACATCTACCTAATACCCCTACACCACTACATCTACCTAATACTCCTACACCACTACCTCTACCTAATACCCCTACATTACTACCTCTACCTAATACCCGTACATCAATACCTCTACCTAATACCCCTACATCACTACATCTAACTAATACCCCTACATAACTACCTCTACCTAATACCCCAACACCACTACCTCTACCTAATACCCCTACACCAGTACATCTACCTAATACCCAACACCACTACATCTACCTAACACCACTACATCTACCTAATACCTCTACACCCCTACATATACCTAATACCTCTACACCCCTACATCTACCTAATACGCCAACGTCCCTACATCTACCTAATACCCCTACACCACTACATCTACCTATTACCCCTACACAACTACATCTACATAATAACACTACATCTACCTAATAACACAAACACATCTACCTAATACCCCTACACCCCTACATCTACCTAATACCCCTACACAACTACATCTACCTAATACCCCTACACCCCTACATCTACCTAATACCCCCACCCCGCTACATCGACCTAATTCCCTTACACCCCTACATCTACCTAAAACCCCTACACCCCTACATCTACCTAATACCCCTAAACCTGTACATCTACCTAATACCCCTACACCCCTACCTCTACCTAATACCCCTACATCTACCTAATACCCCCACCCCGCTACATCGACCTAATACCCCTACACCACTACATCTACCTAATACCCAAAACCACTACATCTACCTAACACCACTACATCTACCTAATACCTCTACACCCCTAACATCTACCTAATACCCCTACATCTACCTAAAACCCCTACACCAGTACATCTACCTAATACCCAACACCACTACATCTACCTAACACCACTACATCTACCTAACACCACTACATCTACCTAATACCTCTACACCCCTACATCTACCTAATACCTCTACATCTACCTAATACGCCAACACCCCTATGTCTACCTAATACCCCTACACCACTGCCTCTACCTAATACCCCTACATCACTACCTCTACCTAATACCCCTACATCACTACCTCTACCTAATAGCCCTAATTCACTACATCTACCTAATACCCCTACATCACTACCTCTACCTAATACCCCTACATCACTACCTCTACCTAATACCCCTACACCACTACATCTACATAATACCATTACACCACTACATCTACCTAATACCCCTACACCCCTACATCTACCTAATACCCCTAATCCTGTACATCTACCTAATAACCCTACACCCCTACCTCTACCTAATACCCCTACATCTACCTAATACCTCCACCCCGCTACATCGACCTAATACCCCTACACCACTGCATCTACCTAATACCCAACACCACTACATCTACCTAACACCACTACATCTACCTAACACCCCTACATCTACCTAACACCCCTACATCTACCTAATACCTCTACACCCCTACATCTACCTAATTCGCCAACACCCCTACATCTACCTAATACCCCTACATCACTACCTCTACCTAATACCCCTACATCACTACCTCTACCTAATACCCCTACATCACTACATCTACCTAATACCCCTACATCACTACCTCTACCTAATACCCCTACATCACTACCTCTACCTAATACCCCTACATCACTACCTCTACCCAATACCCCTAATTCACTACATCTACCTAATACCCCTACATCACTACCTCTACCTAATACCCCTAATTCACTACATCTACCTAATACCCCTACATCACTACCTCTACCTAATACCCCTACATCACTACATCTACGTAATACCCTTACATCACTACCTCTACCTAATACCCCTACATCACTACCTCTACCTAATACCCCTACATCACTACCTCTACCTAATACCCCTACATCACTACCTCTACCTAATACCCCTACATCACTACATCTACCTAATACCCTTACATCACTACCTCTACCTAATACCCCTACATCACTACCTCTACCTAATACCCCTACACCACGACATCTACCTAATACCCCTACACCACTACATCTACCTAATACTCCTACACCACTACTTCTACCTAATACCCCTACATTACTACCTCTACCTAATACCCGTACATCAGTACCTCTACCTAATACCCCTACATCACTACATCTAACTAATACCCCTACATAACTACCTCTACCTAATACCCCAACACCACTACCTCTACCTAATACCCCTACACCAGTACATCTACCTAATACCCAACACCACTACATCTACCTAACACCACTACATCTACCTAATACCTCTACACCCCTACATATACCTAATACCTCTACACCCCTACATCTACCTAATACGCCAACGTCCCTACATCTACCTAATACCCCTACACCACTACATCTACCTATTACCCCTACACAACTACATCTACATAATAACACTACATCTACCTAATAACACAAACACAACTACATCTACCTAATACCCCTACACCATTACATCGACCTAATACCCCTACACAACTACATCTACCTAATACCTCTACACCCCTACATCTACCTAATACCCCTACACAACTACATCTACCTAATACCCCTACATCTACCTAATACCCCTACACAACTACATCTACCTAATACCCCTACACCACTTCATCTACTTAATTCCTCTATACCCTTCAACTACATAATACCCCTACATCTACCTAATACCCCAACACCAGTACATCAACCTAATACCCCTACAAATGCCTAATACCCCTACATTTGCCTAATATCCCTACATCCTTACATCTACCTAATACCACAAACACAACTACATCTACCTAATACCCCTACAGCCCTACATCTACCTAATACCCCAACAACACAACATCTACCTAATACCCCTACACCACTACATCTACCAAATACCCCTACATCACTACATCTACCTAACACCCCTACACCACTACATCTACCTAATACCCCTACACCCCTACATCTACCAAAACCCTTACATCACTACATCTACCTAATACCCCTACATCTACCTAATACCCCTACATCACTACATCTACCTTATACCCCTACACCCCTACATCTACCTAATACCCCTACACCACTACATCTACATAAAACCCATACACCAGTACATCTACCTAATACCCAACACCACTACATCTACCTAATACACCTACACCACTACATCTACCTAATACCACAAACACAACTACATCTAACTAATACCCCTACAGCCTTATATCTACCTAATACCCCTACACCCCTACATCTACAATAATACGCCCGCCCGCTACATCGACATAATACCTCAACACCCCTTCATCTACCTAATACCCCTACAGCCCTACATCTACCTAATACCCCTACACCACGACATCTACATAATACCATTACACCACTACATCTAACTAATACCACTACACCCCTACATCTACCTAATACCCCCACCCCGCTACATCGACCTAATACCCTTACACCCCTACATCTACCTAATACCCCTACACCCCTACATCTACCCAATACCCCTAAACCTGTACATCTACCTAATACCCCTACACCACTATGTCTACCTAATACCCCTACACCACTACATCTACCTAATACCCCTACACCCCTACATCTACCTAATACCCCCACCCCGCTACATAGACCTAATTCCCTTACACCCCTACATCTACCTAATACCCCTACATCTACCTAATACCCCTAAACCTGTACATCTACCTAATATCCCTACACCCCTACCTCTACATAATACCCCTACATCTACCTAATACCCCCACCCCGCTACATCGACCTAATACCCCTACACCACTACATCTACCTAATACCCAACACCACTACATCTACCTAACACCACTACATCTACCTAACACCACTACATCTACCTAATACCTCTACACCCCTACATCTACCTAATACCTCTAAACCACTACATCTACCTAATACCCCTACACCACTACCTCTACCTAATACCCATACATCACTACCTCTACCTAATACCCCTACATCACTACCTCTACCTAATACCCCTAATTCACTACATCTACCTAATACCCCTACATCACTACCTCTACCTAATACCCCTACATCACTACCTCTACCTAATACCCCTACATCACTACCTCTACCTAATACCCCTACATCACTACCTCTACCTAATACCCCTACACCACGACATCTACCTAATACCCCTACATCTACCTAATACCCCTACACCACTACCTCTACTTAATACCCCTACATCACTACCTCTACCTAATACCCCTACATCACTACCTCTACCTAATACCCCTACCTAATACCCCTACATAACTATATCAACTTAATACCTCTACACCACTACATCTACCTAATACCCCTACAGCCTTACATCTACCTAATACCCCTACACCCCTACATCTACCTAATACCCCCACCCCGCTACATCGACCTAATACCCTTACACCCCTACATCTACCTAATACCCCTACACCCCTACATCTACCCAATACCCCTAAACCTGTACATCTACCTAATACCCCTACACCACTACGTCTACCTAATACCCCTACACCACTACATCTACCTAATACCCCTACACCCCTACATCTACCTAATACCCCCACCCCGCTACATAGACCTAATTCCCTTACACCCCTACATCTACCTAATACCCCTACATCTACCTAATACCCCTAAACCTGTACATCTACCTAATATCCCTACACCCCTACCTCTACATAATACCCCTACATCTACCTAATACCCCCACCCCGCTACATCGACCTAATACCCCTACACCACTACCTCTACCTATTACCCCTACACAACTACATCTACATAATAACACTACATCTACCTAATAACACAAACACAACTACATCTACCTAATACC
This sequence comes from Salmo salar, assembly GCF_965601325.2. Taxonomy (NCBI): domain Eukaryota; kingdom Metazoa; phylum Chordata; class Actinopteri; order Salmoniformes; family Salmonidae; genus Salmo; species Salmo salar. The sequence goes on from NC_138307.1 coordinate 59,025,856, forward strand.
CCTACACCCCTACATCTACCTAATACCCCTACACAACTACATCTACCTAATACCCCTACACCCCTACATCTACCTAATACCCCCACCCCGCTACATCGACCTAATTCCCTTACACCCCTACATCTACCTAAAACCCCTACACCCCTACATCTACCTAATACCCCTAAACCTGTACATCTACCTAATACCCCTACACCCCTACCTCTACCTAATACCCCTACATCTACCTAATACCCCCACCCCGCTACATCGACCTAATACCCCTACACCACTACATCTACCTAATACCCAAAACCACTACATCTACCTAACACCACTACATCTACCTAATACCTCTACACCCCTAACATCTACCTAATACCCCTACATCTACCTAAAACCCCTACACCAGTACATCTACCTAATACCCAAACCCACTACATCTACCTAACACCACTACATCTACCTAACACCACTACATCTACCTAATACCTCTACACCCCTACATCTACCTAATACCTCTACATCTACCTAATACGCCAACACCCCTATGTCTACCTAATACCCCTACACCACTGCCTCTACCTAATACCCCTACATCACTACCTCTACCTAATACCCCTACATCACTACCTCTACCTAATAGCCCTAATTCACTACATCTACCTAATACCCCTACATCACTACCTCTACCTAATACCCCTACATCACTACCTCTACCTAATACCCCCACCCCGCTACATCGACCTAATACCCTTACACCCCTACATCTACCTAATACCCCTACACCCCTACATCTACCTAATACCCCTAATCCTGTACATCTACCTAATACCCCTACACCGCTACCTCTACCTAATACCCCTACATCTACCTAATACCTCCACCCCGCTACATCGACCTAATACCCCTACACCACTGCATCTACCTAATACCCAACACCACTACATCTACCTAACACCACTACATCTACCTAACACCCCTACATCTACCTAACACCCCTACATCTACCTAATACCTCTACACCCCTACATCTACCTAATTCGCCAACACCCCTACATCTACCTAATACCCCTACATCACTACATCTACCTAATACCCCTACATCACTACCTCTACCTAATACCCCTACATCACTACCTCTACCTAATACCCCTACATCACTACATCTACCTAATACCCCTACATCACTACCTCTACCTAATACCCCTACATCACTACCTCTACCCAATACCCCTAATTCACTACATCTACCTAATACCCCTACATCACTACCTCTACCTAATACCCCTAATTCACTACATCTACCTAATACCCCTACATCACTACCTCTACCTAATACCCCTACATCACTACATCTACGTAATACCCTTACATCACTACCTCTACCTAATACCCCTACATCACTACCTCTACCTAATACCCCTACATCACTACCTCTACCTAATACCCCTACATCACTACATCTACCTAATACCCTTACATCACTACCTCTACCTAATACCCCTACATCACTACCTCTACCTAATACCCCTACATCACTACCTCTACCTAATACCCCTACATCACTACCTCTACCTAATACCCCTACATCACTACATCTAACTAATACCCCTACATAACTACCTCTACCTAATACCCCAACACCACTACCTCTACCTAATACCCCTACACCAGTACATCTACCTAATACCCAACACCACTACATCTACCTAACACCACTACATCTACCTAATACCTCTACACCCCTACATATACCTAATACCTCTACACCCCTACATCTACCTAATACGCCAACGTCCCTACATCTACCTAATACCCCTACACCACTACATCTACCTATTACCCCTACACAACTACATCTACATAATAACACTACATCTACCTAATAACACAAACACAACTACATCTACCTAATACCCCTACACCATTACATCGACCTAATACCCCTACACAACTACATCTACCTAATACCTCTACACCCCTACATCTACCTAATAACCCTACACAACTACATCTACCTAATACCCCTACATCTACCTAATACCCCTACACAACTACATCTACCTAATACCCCTACACCACTTCATCTACTTAATTCCTCTATACCCTTCAACTACCTAATACCCCTACATCTACCTAATACCCCAACACCAGTACATCAACCTAATACCCCTACAAATGCCTAATACCCCTACACCACTACATTTGCCTAATATCCCTACATCCTTACATCTACCTAATACCACAAACACAACTACATCTACCTAATACCCCTACAGCCCTACATCTACCTAATACCCCAACAACACAACATCTACCTAATACCCCTACACCACTACATCTACCTAATACCCCTACATCACTACATCTACCTAACACCCCTACACCACTACATCTACCTAATACCCCTACACCCCTACATCTACCAAAACCCTTACATCACTACATCTACCTAATACCCCTACATCTACCTAATACCCCTACATCACTACATCTACCTTATACCCCTACACCCCTACATCTACCTAATACCCCTACACCACTACATCTACCTAAAACCCATACACCAGTACATCTACCTAATACCCAACACCACTACATCTAACTAATACCCTTACATCACTACATCTACCTAATACCCAACACCACTACATCTACCTAATACACCTACACCACTACATCTACCTAATACCACAAACACAACTACATCTAACTAATACCCCTACAGCCTTATATCTACCTAATACCCCTACACCCCTACATCTACAATAATACGCCCGCCCGCTACATCGACATAATACCTCAACACCCCTTCATCTACCTAATACCCCTACAGCCCTACATCTACCTAATACCCCTACACCACGACATCTACATAATACCATTACACCACTACATCTAACTAATACCACTACACCCCTACATCTACCTAATACCCCCACCCCGCTACATCGACCTAATACCCTTACACCCCTACATCTACCTAATACCCCTACACCCCTACATCTACCCAATACCCCTAAACCTGTACATCTACCTAATACCCCTACACCACTACGTCTACCTAATACCCCTACACCACTACATCTACCTAATACCCCTACACCCCTACATCTACCTAATACCCCCACCCCGCTACATAGACCTAATTCCCTTACACCCCTACATCTACCTAATACCCCTACATCTACCTAATACCCCTAAACCTGTACATCTACCTAATATCCCTACACCCCTACCTCTACATAATACCCCTACATCTACCTAATACCCCCACCCCGCTACATCGACCTAATACCCCTACACCACTACATCTACCTAATACCCAACACCACTACATCTACCTAACACCACTACATCTACCTAACACCACTACATCTACCTAATACCTCTACACCCCTACATCTACCTAATACCTCTAAACCACTACATCTACCTAATACCCCTACACCACTACCTCTACCTAATACCCCTACATCACTACCTCTACCTAATACCCCTACATCACTACCTCTACCTAATACCCCTAATTCACTACATCTACCTAATACCCCTACATCACTACCTCTACCTAATACCCCTACATCACTACCTCTACCTAATACCCCTACATCACTACCTCTACCTAATACCCCTACATCACTACATCTACCTAATACCCTTAAATCACTACCTCTACCTAATACCCTTACATCACTACCTCTACCTAATACCCCTACATCACTACCTCTACCTAATACCCCTACACCACGACATCTACCTAATACCCCTACATCTACCTAATACCCCTACACCACTACCTCTACCTAATACCCCTACATCACTACCTCTACCTAATACCCCTACATCACTACCTCTACCTAATACCCCTACCTAATACCCCTACATAACTATATCAACTTAATACCTCTACACCACTACATCTACCTAATACCCCTACAGCCTTACATCTACCTAATACCCCTACACCCCTACATCTACCTAATACCCCCACCCCGCTACATCGACCTAATACCCTTACACCCCTACATCTACCTAATACCCCTACACCCCTACATCTACCCAATACCCCTAAACCTGTACATCTACCTAATACCCCTACACCACTACGTCTACCTAATACCCCTACACCACTACATCTACCTAATACCCCTACACCCCTACATCTACCTAATACCCCCACCCCGCTACATAGACCTAATTCCCTTTCACCCCTACATCTACCTAATACCCCTACATCTACCTAATACCCCTAAACCTGTACATCTACCTAATATCCCTACACCCCTACCTCTACATAATACCCCTACATCTACCTAATACCCCCACCCCGCTACATCGACCTAATACCCCTACACCACTACATCTACCTAATACCCAACACCACTACATCTACCTAACACCACTACATCTACCTAATACCTCTACACCCCTAACATCTACCTAATACCCCTACATCTACCTAAAACCCCTACACCAGTACATCTACCTAATACCCAACACCACTACATCTACCTAACACCACTACATCTACCTAACACCACTACATCTACCTAATACCTCTACACCCCTACATCTACCTAATACCCCTAATTCACTACATCTACCTAATACCCCTACATCACTACCTCTACCTAATACCACTACATCACTACCTCTACCTAATACCCCTACATCACTACCTCTACCTAATACCCCTACATCACTACCTCTACCTAATACCCTTACATCACTACCTCTACCTAATACCCTTACATCACTACCTCTACCTAATACCCCTACATCACTACCTCTACCTAATACCCCTACACCACGACATCTACCTAATACCCCTACATCTACCTAATACCCCTACATCACTACCTCTACCTAATACCTCTACACCACTACATCTACCTAATACCCCTACAGCCTTACATCTACCTAATACCCCTACACCCCTACATCTACCTAAAACCCCTACACCAGTACATCTACCTAATACCAAACACCACTACATCTACCTAATACCCCTACATCTACCTAATACCTCTACACCCCTAACATCTACCTAATACCCCTACACCACTACATCTACCTAATACCCCTACACCACTACATCTAACTAATACCCTTACATTGCTACATCTACCTAATACCCAACACCACTACATCTACCTAATACCCCTACACCACTACATCTACCTAATACCACAAACACAACTACATCTAACTAATACCCCTACAGCCTTACATCTACCTAATACCCCTACATCTACCTAATACCCCCACCCCGCTACATCTACCTAATACCCCTACACCACTACATCTACCAAATACCCCTACACCACTACATCTACCTAATACCCCCATCCCGCTACATCTACCTAATACCCCTACACCCCTACATCTACCTAATAGCCCCAACACCCCTACATCTACCTAATACCCCTACACCCCTACACCCCTACATCTACCTAATACCCCTACACCCCTACATCTACCTAATACCTCTACACCCCTACATCTACCTAATACCCCTACACCACTACATCTACCTAATACCCATACACCCCTACATCTACCTAATACCCCTACACCACTACATCTACCTATTACCCCTACACCCCTACATCTACCTAATACCCCTACACCACTACATCTACCTAATACCCATACACCCCTACATCTACCTAATACCCCTACACCACTACATCTACCTATTACCCCTACACCCCTACATCTACCTAATACCTCTACACCCCTACATCTACCTAATACCTCTACACCACTACATCTACCTAATACCCCTACAGCCTTACATCTACCTAATACCCCTACACCCCTACATCTACCTAATACCACAAACACAACTACATCTAACTAATACCCCTACAGCCTTACATCTACCTAATACCCCTACACCCCTACATCGACCTAATACCCCTACACCCCTACATCTACCCCCCTACATCTACCTAATACCCCTAAACCTGTACATCTACCTAATACCCCTACACCCCTACCTCTACCTAATACCCCTACATCTACCTAATGCCCCACTCCGCTACATCGACCTAATACCCCTACACCACTACCTCTACCTAATACCCAACACCACTACATCTACCTAACACCACTACATCTACCTAATACCCCTACATCTACCTAATACCCAACACCACTACATCTACATAACACCCCTACATCTACCTAATACCTCTACACCCCTACATCTACCTAATACCCCTACATCACTACCTCTACCTAATACCCCTACACCCTACATCTACCTACTACCCTACACCCCTACATCTACCTAATACCCCTACATCTACCTAATACCCCTACATCACTACCTCTACCTAATACCCCTACATCACTACCTCTACCTAATACCCCTACATCACTACCTCTACCTAATACCCCTACATCACTACCTCTACCTAATACCCCTACATCACTACCTCTACCTAATACCCCTACATCACTACCTCTACCTAATACCCCTACATCACTACCTCTACCTAATACCCCTACACCACTACGTCTACCTATTACCCCTACACCAGTACATCTACCTAATACCCCTACACCCCTACATCTACCTAATACCTCTACATCTACCTAATTCCCCTACACAACTACATAATACCACTACATCTACCTAATACCACAAACTCAACTACATCTACCTAATACCCCTACACCCCTACATCTACCTAATACCCCTACACCAGTACATCTACATAATACCCCTACACCACTACGTCTACCTAATACCCCTACACCACTACATCTACCTAATATCCCTACATCTACCTAATACCCCTACATCACTACCTCTACCTAATACCCCTACACCCCTACATCTACCTACTACCCCTACACCCCTACATCTACCTAATACCCCTACCTCTACCTAATACCCCTACATCACTACCTCTACCTAATACCCCTACATCACTACCTCTACCTAATACCCCTACATCACTACCTCTACCTAATACCCCTACATCACTACCTCTACCTAATACCCCTACATCACTACCTCTACCTAATACCCCTATATCACTACCTCTACCTAATACCCCTACACCACTACGTCTACCTATTACCCCTACACCAGTACATCTACCTAATACCCCTACACCCCTACATCTACCTAATACCTCTACATCTACCTAATTCCCCTACACAACTACATAATACCACTACATCTACCTAATACCACAAACTCAACTACATCTACCTAATACCCCTACACCCCTACATCTACCTAATACCCCTACACCAGTACATCTACATAATACCCCTACACCACTACGTCTACCTAATACCCCTACACCACTACATCTACCTAATATCCCTACATCTACCTAATACCCCTACATCACTACCTCTACCTAATACCCCTACACCCCTACATCTACCTACTACCCCTACACCCCTACATCTACCTAATACCCCTACATCACTACCTCTACCTAATACCCCTACATCACTACCTCTACCTAATACCCCTACATCACTACCTCTACCTAATACCCCTACATCACTACCTCTACCTAATACCCCTACATCACTACCTCTACCTAATACCCCTATATCACTACCTCTACCTAATACCCCTACACCACTACGTCTACCTATTACCCCTACACCAGTACATCTACCTAATACCCCTACACCCCTACATCTACCTAATACCTCTACATCTACCTAATTCCCCTACACAACTACATAATACCACTACATCTACCTAATACCACAAACTCAACTACATCTACCTAATACCCCTACACCCCTACATCTACCTAATACCCCTACACCAGTACATCTACATAATACCACTACATCTACCTAATACCACAAACACAACTACATCTACCTAATACCCCTACATCTACATCTACCTAATACCCCTACATCTACCTAATACCCCTACACAAATACATCTACATAATACCCCTACACCACTACGTCTACCTAATACCCCTACACCACTACATCTACCTAATATCCCTACATCACTACATCTACCTAATACCCCTACACCCCTATATCTACCTAATACCCCTACATCACTACGTCTACCTAATACACCTACACCACTACGTCTACCTAATACCCCCACACCCCTACATCTACCTAATACCCCTACATCTACCTAATACCCCTACATCTACCTAATACCCCTACATCTACCTAATACCCCTACATCTACCTAATACCCCTACACAAATACATCTACATAATACCCCTACACCACTACGTCTACCTAATACCCCTACACCACTACATCTACATAATACCACTACATCTACATAATACCTCTACATCTACCTAATACCACAAACACAACTACCTCTACCTAATACCCCTACACCACTACATCTACTTAATTCCTCTATACCCCTTCATCTTCCTAATACCCCTACACCACTACATCTACTTAATTCCTCTATACCCCTTCATCTTCCTAATACCCCTACACCACTACATCTACTTATTTCCTCTATACCCCTTCATCTTCCTAATACCCCTACACCACTACATCTACCTAATACCCCTACATCCCTATATCTACCTAATACACCTACACCACTACGTCTACCTATTACCCCTACACCAGTACATCTACCTAATACCCGTACACCAGTATCATCCTCTCCTCTTTCCCCACCTGATAATGACACTTCGTTATCACCAGCAGCAGAAGGGGATGTTGGACACGTAATGTATAACAGGCTGTATGACCATCCCGCCATGCTGCTGAGTTTTCATCCCAGGTTTTGAGGCATTGAAGTAGTTGCGGCATCAACCAAGTGGGGATTGGGTGAAAACTGCTGTTTCAAGCCATTTGTAGAAAACCCTATTTGTGTGCTAGTCGTCGTTGTTACTGGGTAAATGAAACCTGTACTGCCAGGCCCTGAGGCAGTCGGCCCAAACTGGACCTCAGACTTGCCATACCCAAAAGCTACAAGCTGCTGGGCTGTCTCAACAAAACACACATTAACCTTTTTTGTTATTTTTCTGTGGAGGATCTCCCACTTTGAAGTGCTTCCATTTAACCTTCATTTAACTTTTGTGTTGTGCGCTCCCCGGTGCTTCATTTCTGACAGTGGAAGCCTTTAGAACTGTTGAAAATGCCTGGGGGCAATCGATGGCATATTCCACTGCACATCTGTCTCCTCTGCGGCGCCACGTTCCAACTCGGAACTGGAAGCACCACATTATTTTGCTATTGTTCGACCCTCCTGATCCTTTTATTAATCTCAATCCTGTTCTTGAGTCTAACTGTTGAAGTCTTTTCTCTTTCTGTAGGATGTTTACTGCATGCCTGGGGTTCGCCACATTACAGATGCTAATTCCTCAGCTTTAAATGAAAATGCTTACAGTGTTCTTTGTTTGCTTGATCAGGTTTTGTGCATCATGTGCTCCCTACTAGTATCAACTACCCAGTGTGCATTTTAATTTGGCTCATTCTCTTCTATGTGCAAAAGGGAATGTTTAAAGGCGATACGTGTATTTGGAGCCATTTGATAGCCCTCTAGAGAGCACATGACAAAAGCTGTGTATAACACAGCACAGACCATATGTTCTAAGCAAACCATTATTCCCTTATCATGATGATTATGCTTCTCAAGAAGATCCCTGGTAATACTGTATAACCCAAGAAGATCCCTGGTAATACTGTATAACCCAAGAAGATCCCTGGTAATACTGTATAACCCAAGAAGATCCCTGGTAATACTATATAACCCAAGAAGGTCCCTGGTAATATAACCCAATAAGATCCCTGGTTATACTGTATGTCTAATGATGTTCTGTATTATGTCACTCTGTATTATGTTTCATGATTTGTGTGGACCCCAGGAAGAGTAGCTGCTGCTTTTGCAACAGCTAATGGGGATCCCAATAAAATACCAAAATACCAAATACCAAATAACCCAAGAAGATCCCTGGTAGTACTGTATAACTCGATTTGGGAATCCACTTATGTGCCTTATTGGATACACCTGACTGGTTTCTTTGATATGTTTTTGTCAGCCATTTGTTGAATTATTGTTCATTCTACTGTATTATATAAACATATATAAAATAGTCTGCATGCGATGGGACTATGTATATTTGGGTTACTCAGGCATGATATAAAATGCAATAATATTGATTGAGCATTTCTTACACAGATAATAAGGGCACCTATTCTGCCCTTCCAAGCAAAAAGGCAGTAACTGCTCATAGTGTGGAACAGAGAAATGGCTTTTATTTACCTTGGTTAAACAGTAACTTTATGCAGTTACTGCCAAAACACAACACAATAGAGGCAGGACACTTGTCCACATGATTAAGCATGTATTTAATGTAGCAAAAATGACATTAACTCATTTTCGACCAAATGAGCAGGTACTGCCTTTTTGCTTGATAGGGCAGTATTGTAGACTACCTGAATGGTTGACAAGTTAATTTCTAATCTATGTTAGGAATATGTGATTTATCTTAGCAGGTACGTCGTGGATGAGGTCTTGACAGGGTCTCTTGGTTTAGTGGATAAGACAGTGAAGATCTGCTGGCGGATCTCTCTGATCTGCCCTGTCTCTTCATTTAACTCCATTTGACACTGCACATAGAAAGGGCATTTTGAATTGGAACGTTTCTGATGTATCTTTCACCTTAGATACACCCTTATCTCTGAAGGAAGACAAAAATATGTTTAATTTAAAACTGAGTATCTGGGCTATTGGTTATTGGCTGTTGGTTTAAGCAAGAAATGTCAGGAAATGCATAAAATGAAAACCCTTGTCTGAATAAAAGTGATTGTGTTGTTATTTGATCATTTAGTAATAGGATGTGTGGAACCAGTTTGATTATTGCAGAACTAAATACCACTCAGAAATAAAACCGAGGAGGAAAACATCGCCTGCATACAGGGGGCACTCTTCTCCTGTTTATACAGTCTGTCTGTAAGCTCAGCCTGCAGATGCTCAGGATGTCATCCAGAGAGTCCACGCTTAGCTTTGAAAGGTTAAAAAGTAAAAAAATATATATATTTGCGGAGGTGAGTTTTCTTCATGTCAGCAGAGCTACAAAGCATTTCTTATAGTTCCCCTGAGTACAGTCTTACATTATAAACTTCATCAGCACAGATTACTATAAATAGCCCCTATGATGAGAAACTAATGGTGCTCATACTGATCAGTGGGAAGACAGAGTATTTAAAGTGTTTGAAGGTCTGTAAAAGGATTTCAAAGGCTGTCTTTGGGAGAGATGTTCTGAAAGTGCAAACAACTTTTCTCTTGTTAAACTGTTGCATGGGGATAATTGAAATTTGCGATAACAAACGGTCAATCAAAGTATGTACCTGGGAAAATAATAAATGGGTACAGGAATGATAGTTATATTTGGAGAATGAGCTGTTCTTTGTGACTAGTTGGTACAGTTCATCTGGGAAATGAATAATTTAGACAACACTCCCATAACAATACACTATTCTCATGCAGATAGATGACATATATTTGTATTTACATTTCCATATCATTAATTATGTCCTTCAACTCAACTGTGCACTGATTATTCATTGGCTGCCAAAGTTGAATAAAACTGTGACACCTCCGTTCAGTTCTGCAATTGAATTACAATCAAACTGCTGACTTCAAACTAACATCCTGCAAGTCGCAGCACATTCTGTGACATTTCTGCACCATCCAAAAGAGAGACAGAAAACACCTTACTGTTGTTTGCACTTGGTCATTTGTAATTCTACCCTATTTGACCCACATAGGAATTATCCACATACATGTGTTATGCAAGCTACCTACCCAGAGAACAGACTTGTCTAATCACACATTTTATTTCCTGTAGATATGCTTCTTAGAGGTCTGCAATTCTAATTATGAAGACGCATGCAGAACTTAAAAAGCTACAGTATTAGTTGTGAATAGTTATAACCTGGCGCATTTGAATAGAAACCGAACCAAGATTTTGGCAATGTGAGGCTTGTTGGAAGCTCTGAGCTGAATTTTGATCTTCAATCAAACACTCCCTGGTAATTATCTATGGCTGCACTGTAGGATGCGTTACCTTGGGCGAGCAGAATCCACAGGACAGGGTCACTCCAGACTCATGTGCCAGCGTGTCTCCACCCCCTCTCATGATGCAAGGTAAAAAGGCTATCTCTAGTGCTGAGCCTCTCTAAACAGTCTCAACTAAGTTAATGATGGGTCTTTCACTCCTTCCAAGCTGTAACAGATATTCCTCCTAAAATACTTCAGCCTCATTCAATAGCTGCATTTGGCAACATAATATTCCAAAGTAGGAGCTCTGAATTCAATTGGGGAGAATCTTCAGATATTCCAGGCATTCTCCAAGTTAAAACATAGTAAGGGAACCTTGTGTATGCAAACTCGGTTCAGCAGAATTGACCCTCTGTTGACTACTTGATAGCACACTAGGCTATAACACTTTGTCATCATCCCTAGGGTGAGAGACAAGACAGCACATCATTACCTCAATGTCATCATGCCTAATCAAAATTCTGTGATATGTACAGTGTCTGTCTATACAGTAGATATCTACATTTAGTGATATTTTACTGCAGTTTATATGGTATATCTTATGAACGAACACAGGGAGAGAAGCTAGTCCTCTCCACTTCCAGCACCTGCCATGCTACCTCATCATTAAAACAGCTGAAGGATCTCAACCATTTTAGCTACGAGCCATCAGTTAGTCTTAAGAATCTGTAAAAGCCCTTTGCCAGTCCAGGCATGAGAGTTGCACTGTTCCTCGTCCATCCACATTTCTGTTCACAGGGGCAAGACTAAAATACACTATGTCCCACAAACCCATCCTGAAGTCCCCCCAACCCTGCCCACACCATTCATTTTAGCTTCATGTCGTCACACAGGGTGTATAGTGCTGTAGTATCAATGATCTTGATGACATAGTGAACGTGCACAAGCTACTCTAGAGATGGGGTTGAGGTAAGGTCAGTATCCATGCTTTTCCCTGACTCAGGCCAGAGCCCATGCTAACAGCTCCTCCCTGGTTCTGCTGGTGGTTTTCATGGATTCACCGTGCTCCTCTTCTGGAAGGAGCTCACCCATTGTTAATAAGGTCTCCCTGGAGAATGTCCACGCACTCTGCTCAGCAAGGAACGCTCCTCTTCAATGCCTCACTAAGCATTATCTGGTTATGATGCAGACCATGCATTCAAATGGTTTATCTTCAAATGGACCTGAACCGTTGCCTGTCCTCAGCAGTGTAAGAACAACGTACGAGTAGGGATTAAGGGATGTCTGGAAGGTATACAGTACATCCTTCAAAAGTCAACCTTTCGCTTTCTGGAAATACATGTTTCTCAGATGGTGCTCAGTTGTTGTCCATTTGGAATGTCTACAGCTACATTTTCTTTAAAAAATTATTTAACTTCCATTTAGCACTAGTTTCCACTAGACGCAGGTTCTCGGTTTAAAGTTTGTTATCTGAACACTTGGACTTTGCTTACACTGTGACCAATGTGTTGATAGCCTCTCCTTGAAGGGGACCTGAACTGACAGTGAGGTAAATCTGGTGTGACCAGAGACCATGGAAGGGAGTCTTGTTAGTGCCATTGCCCTAGGACGTGAGACAGACCCAAAGGAGAGGCAAACACAGAAGGTGAAGACAGTACAGAGAAGACATTTAATGTATGCTGTTTGAAAAGCCTCTCTCTCTCCTCCTCAACTCTCTTTCTCTTCTTGTTGAGGCAGAACTTGATGTGTCCACAGGCCAAAATAAAATTGCATTCCAAACAGGTTCCCTGGAGCGAGTAGAGCAGAGGCCTCCACTCTATTCCACAAGGAAAATTGGACTTCCACTCAAAGACTCGGGACGTGGGAGTACGGAAGTACGGCATGGACATAACTTCTTCCCTTGCACTTTCCGTATTCCGTCTTTTTTCCTTCAGTGTTCAGAGTGGTTTGTTGATTTTGGGGGAACATATGCTGTTATGTACGGTGGTTCACTAGGGATTCAATGTTTTCTGTTTGTCTGGGCTTGTCATTCCAAATCTGCTGCCATCTAAGTGAAACATTCAGAGGCTCATGCAAATTCTGCCATTACTGTGTTGCATTGGTCAGCTAAAAGGGTCATGTCATCTGTGGTTCACAGTTCAATGACTTTGCCTAGCTCAGTGCTAAATGTCAGGGTAAATGCTATCTTATCCTTGCCTGTCCCTATTTCTGCCTTAAGTAACATTTATACGTTATATTTGCTCAACATTTTTATTGTGTACTTGAGAGGCATGCTCAGTATTACCTAGGCCTACACAAGATTGTTTTCGTGCAGCTATGTAAGACAAACGGCTCACCGTATTTCAAAGCTAATTCATGCTAATGTTATTCTTATGAGCTAGTCATGCTAGATTAGCTTTTGTTTGCAATCGCAGGGGCATGCTTATTTCCTAAATGTACAATCATTTCAGGTCAAAATAAATGTATGCTATTATCCACATGTGAGTGATGTCATATAGGCCTACGCTCAACTCATATGTCGTAAATTATGCAGTAGCTAATGAATGATAATTTACTAGCTAATAACATATGATAATCACAGGGAGCATGATGTATATGGTATTATGTGTGTAGAATAGCAAGTGAACGCTGTGTTTGTGTTTTGATGTCACATAAAGCCATTCCACTAGTCTGAGACTTCCAGTTCTTCATTGTTGGTCCATGTGTTCAGCTATTCATCTCCCAAAAAGAGCTAGACAGAGTCAGGGAAAATGTACTGCATTTATTAAAGCTTATGGGAGTGTTACTGACTGGCATTGAACCCTGGTTTTCAGTGTTCCACTTGTCAGAATTGACTGTACATAACAATAGACAGTAAAGCTAGCTTTGCATTGGATCAGGTATTCCCAAACAGTGGTACGCACAATGCCATCAGGGGTACGCCAAATAAAAATGTGATTCACATTTAAAATAAATAAATAAATACATGTTTTTTGTTATGTTTTGAAAAAAAAGTCTTCACATTTTCAAACAGTCCATTTGTATTTTCCGACTGGGCTAAACATTTGGGTGAGGTTTTTTTCTCCCCTGAGTAGCCTCGTTTCACTGCCAAAAATAAAATTAAACCATCAAGTGTTCAGCGAAATAACCACACAATGTCAAATACAGGTAGCCGAGTCAAATAATGAACATCCAATCCCATTAACCGTCACTCTCTCCCGGGAGAGCCAAATGTAGCTGCTGCTCATTCCGTTTGCTCGAAAATTGATAAATAGTTAAAAAAAAGTAAGGCAGGCGTCCATAGAGACACATATCAGCTCTACTGGTAGTACTGCTACTACCAGCAGTACTACACCTGCACCTGTTGATGACACAAGTTGTTCTGCTTCCACGAGCACATCCAATGCTAGCATCAGTAATGCTACATTTGTTGTTAGCCCAGCTAGCATGGACACTGACAGTTGTCAAGCTGATGCAGCCGAAGAGCTACTGCCCCATTACCCGGGAAGGCACCAAACAACAGACAGGGACGATGGATCATCGAAGAAGCGCAAATATGATGAGAACTACATTGATTTGGGGTTCACTTATATTGGGAGTAGTGCCTTTCCTCAGCCAGTGTCAATGTCAAATGTGATATAGCGTAGCACCTGAGTGAGTTGGGTGCGCAATTACGTAGGTACTTTCCCGAAACCGATGACACAAACAACTGGATTCGTTATCCCTTTCATGCCCTGCCTCCAGTACTCTGATATCTGAACAAGAGAGCCTCATCAAAATTGCAACAAGCGGTTCTGTGAAAATTCAATTTAATCAGAAGCTACCGGCAGATTTCTGGATTGGGCTGTGCTCAGAGTATCCTGCCTTGGCAAATCGCGCTGTTAAGACACTGATGCCCTTTGCAACCACGTACCTATGTAAGAGTGAATTCTCAGCCCTCATTAGCATGAAAAATAAATACAGGCCCAGACAGTGTGTGGAAAAAGACTGAGACTCTTTCCAATACAACCCAACATTGCAGAGTTATGTACATCTTTCAAACACCTTTCTCATTAACCTGTGGTGAGTTATTGTCACGGATCCCTCTGGAACTTTCATTACGCACACCTGTCCCCTAGTCCCACTGATTAGTACTTGTATGAGTGTGCCCTTTGGTTTCCATTGGGCTGTCGATTATTGTTACTATGTTCGTTGGTGCGTGTGTGTACCTGTGCTGTGTGTTTTGGCTTTTGTGCCATTGTGGATTGTGCAGATGATTACGGGTCTTGTCCCGTGTGTTAATCATTGTGCGCGTGTGTTATTTATTCGAGGTACTCCTCGCTCTTTTGTTTTGGGTTTCTACCCTGTGTTTTGTTACGTGTTTGTTTGGTCTTTGTCCCCGTGCCTTTACTCGTGTAACGCCCTGGCCATAGAGAGGGGGTTTTGTTCTTTATTTTGGTTAGGCCAGGGTGTTACATTGGGTGGGCGTTCTATGTTCCTTTTTCTATGTTTTTGTATTTCTTTGTTTTGGGCCGTGTGTGGCTCCCAATCAGGCACAGCTGAAGTTCGTTGTTGCTGATTGGGAGTCACACATAAGGAGCATGTTTTTCCTTTGGGTTTTGTGGGAAATTGTTTCTGTTTAGTGTTTGCACCTGACAGGACTGTTTGGTTGTCGGTTTTTTTGTTTTGTATAGTGTTCTTTCTATTGTTAAATGCAATGATGAACACTAACTCCGCTGCACCTTGGTCTACTCTCTCTCACGACAGCCGTTACAACATGGCACGCCGTAATTTGGGCTTAATAAAAAACCCTATCCAGCGCCTGTCGCCCAAATTTCTTCATACCAACGTGACAGTTATTCACAATTTTTGATGAACAAATAAGGTTTTATATGTAAGATTTTTAAATAAAGAGCACAATTATTGATTATTATCATATTATTATTTGTGCCCTGGTCCTATAAGAGCTCATTGTCACTTCCCACGAGCCGGGTTGTGACAAAAACTCACACTCATTATTATGTTTAATAAATGTATCATAGGCTTACAATGATGGCAAAAAAAACAACATTTTAGAGTGCTAGAGAGGGCACGCAGCTGGAGGTTGAATGTTTGAAGGGGTACGGGACTATAAAAAGTTTGGGAACCACTGTGTTGGAGGATGCTTCTTGACATCCTAGTAGCCTACAGTACCACCTCGGCCGGCTACATCCTCTAAAGCGCAGTAGCAGTAGAGGAGAGAGAGAGGGAAGTTCTCCCGGAAGGTCTTATCAATTCAGAGTGCATATGATATCACACCACTGGCCATTAATCAAATATTACCCTCTCCTATCTATTACAGTAATATAATGAAGTTCTGGACTGTGTCAGATAAATGGGGACAATAACTTTTTCCACATGAAGACTGTCTGTCCACCAGCTCATTTCAACTCTTTCAGGCTCCTTTTCCAATTTGAATTTCTAAGTGAATGACATCTCTATATTTAGATAGTGGCTTGTGATCCTGATCCCTAATGAACATATGATAAGACAGTCTCTGAAGTAGGTCTCTCTGGACCATTTCTTCAGAGTGTGTGGTGAGTGTAAGGAGGTTGAGCCATGACCTATACACCAGTCCATCATTCAATGCAAACCAATTGTTCCCAACTAAATCCATATTGAAATCATTTCAAATCATTGTGTTTTCTCGAAAATAGTGCTTTAAGGAAAACTGACTGCAAGTTATGATATCTGTAGGCCTGCAGTACATTCACTTGGGTGCATTTTCCAAAGGCTAATGTTAACATTGGCCTATGGAAACCCTTGCCTTAATGACTCACAAATAGGAATATATTAGCCTGGTTGCTTCAGCAATTTGTTTTCCAAACAGAGATCGTCTGAAAATAGCGCCCATGCATGAAAACATTTACATAAATAAAACGTACTGTAGTCTGTGGATAATTATTACTCAAGCCAAATCTACATGCATTCATAATCTGTACAAACCATGACGATGCTGATGAATTCTGAAACACAGATTTGTAAGACCTCTCTGGTTATTATTGTCCATTTGTATGTGCGGATATAACTGTTAATTAGCAAAACACTGTCATAATCATGAAGACGTAATGTTCCAGAGAGACTTCAATATGTACAGCATAATATCAAACCGGATGTTGTGTTGTCTGTGTCCCTCCAAATATAGATCTATAACCCATCTGTCACGCCCTGACCATAGAGAGCCTCGGGGTTCTCTATGGTATTTTAGGTCAGGGTGTGACTAGGGGGGTTTCTAGGTATTATATTTCTATGTTGGTGTGTGTGTATGGTTCCCAATTAGAGGCAGCTGAATATCGTTCCCTCTAATTGGGGATCATACTTAGTGTGTCCTTTTTCCCCACCTGCCATGTGGAATATTGTTTTGTATGAGTGCCTTTGTGCGCTACGTATTTCACGATCGTTATATCTTTGTTGTTTTGGAAGTTTCACTATCATTAAAATGTGGAACTCTACTCACGCTGCACCTTGGGCCAATTATTCATACGACTGTTGTGACAGAATATCCCACCTAGCCAGGACCAAGCAGCGTGCCCAGGAGGTGAAGGAGAGTTGGTCATGTGAAGAGATACTAGGTGGATGCGAGACCCTTCCTTGGTGGGAGTCGCTGAGGAGTAAAGGAGGACAGCGACAACGCCGGGGTCCACGGCCACAAACAACCCAAGGGCAACCCCAAGATTCTTTTTGGGGGGAGGGGGGGGCACAAGCGAGAGAGAGAGAGCCAGAGACCGTCTGGGAGTCGATGAAGCAGTTTGAGGAGGGATATCGGAGAGAGATGTTGGCTAGGAGTATGCTGCAGCGCAGGCGTTTTGAGGAGCGTGTCATCAGTCCGGTGCAACCTGTGCCGGCTCCACGCACCAGGCCTACAGTGCACCTCCCCAACCCGGTACGTCCTGTGCCAGCTCCCCGCACTCACCCTGAGGAGCGTGTCATCAGTCCGGTTCAACCTGTGCTGGCTCCACGCACCAGGCCTCCAGTGTGCCTCCCCAGCCCGGTACGTCCTGTGCTGGCTCCCTGCACTCGCCCTGAAGAGTGTGTCACCAGCTCGGTGCAACCTGTGCCGGCTCCATGCACCAGGCCTCCAGTGCGCCTCCCCAGCCCGGTACGTCCTGTGCCGGCTCCCCGCACTCGCCCTGAGGAGCGTGTCATCAGTCCGGTGCCACCTGTGCCGGCTCCACGCTCCAGGCCTCCAGTGCGTGTGTCCAGTCCGGAGTCTCCAGCGACGGTCTACAGCCCGGAACCTCCAGCGACGGTTCACAGTCCAGAGCTTCCAGCGACGGTTCACAGTCCAGAGCTTCCAGCGACGGTTCACAGTCCAGAGCTTCCAGCGATGGTTCACAGTCCAGAGCTTCCAGCGACGGTTCACAGTCCAGAGCTTCCAGCGACGGTTCACAGTCCAGAGCTTCCAGCGACGGTTCACAGTCCAGAGCTTCCAGCGACGGTTCACAGTCCGGAGCATCCAGTGACGGTCCACGACCCGGAGCTTCCTGCGCCGGTGCCATGTCCGGAGCCTTCCACTGCGCCGATGCCCAGTCCAGGCACGGTGTCCAGTCCCGCTCCATGGCCGGAGCCTTCCTCTGTGCCAGTGCTCAGTCCAGGCACGGTGTTCAGTCCCGCTCCATGGCCAGAGCCTTCCTCTGCGCCGGTGCCCAGTCCAGGCACGGCGTCCAGTCTCGCTCCATGGCCGGAGCCTTCCTCTGCGCCGGTGCTCAGTCCAGGCACGGCGTCCAGTCCCGCTCCATGGCCGAAGCCTTCCTCTGCGCCGGTGCCCAGTCCGAGCACGGCGTTCAGCCCGGCTCCATGGCCGGATCTGCGGTCTGAGCGGGTGCTACGTCCCGCACCGGAGCCGACGCTAGTTGCCCACCCTAACCCTCCCCATCTAGTTTCAGGTTTTGTGGTTGGAGTCCGCACCTTTGGGGGGGTACTGTCACACCCTGACCATAGAGAGCCCTTGGGGTTCTCTGGGGTGTTTTAGATCAGGGTGTGACCAGGGGGGTTTCTAGGTATTATATTTCTATGTTGGTGTGTGTGTATCGTTCCCAATTAGAGGCAGCTGAATATCGTTACCTCTAATTGGGGATCATACTTAGTGTGTTGTTTTTCCAACCTGCTATGTGGGAGATTGTTTTGTATGAGTGGCTATGTGCGCTACATATTTCACTATCGTTATATTTTTTGTTGTTTTGGAAGTTTCACTATCATTAAAATGTGGAACTCTACTCACACTGCGCCTTGGTCCAATTATTCATACGACGGTCGTGACACCCTCTTTGTCCCTCCACTCAAGGATGGCGAGGAAACAACCTGTCAAGGTCATGTAGAGCATGAACGTGTTAGACAGAGGGATACTCTGTCACACGTACACACACACACACACACACACACAGAGACCACACACACCGAGACCTCACACACATTCACACAAGTGGCGGTGCAACTTAATTTCATCTCTCACTTTGTCCTGTCTGCTGCAGTATCCATTTTTCATATTTGCTGCCCCCCCCCCCCCCCCCCCCCCCGCCCCCCGATTGCTATATTAGGCATTAATCAATGAGAGCCGAGGGCTGCTGTTACATGGAGAGGTCCTCTCTTAATTAAAGGATGCAATTGAAACCATGAACATTTATTTAATCGAATGGCCCGAGAAGCAATCAGATAAACAAGGTGACTTATTCTTGTAATTGTTGTACTTAGTTTTGTTCAGAGCCCCTCATAACACATATTAACCTGATCAGAGAGTAAGGATTCTCCTCTACACTTCCTGTCTCTAAAAAGCCAATTGTCCAGAATATTGTCATGCACTTGTTCATCTCAGACCTATTTGTCCACTGTAATCCCAGGACAATGTGGTATGATCAACCAAAATGGCAGTGTTGACTTCGTTCTTAGTTACTGTGAGAAAGTTTTGTGACTGCCTTGGAATGTACAATATGTACTGGTTGAATCGTTCAGCTTTTACTGTGGTCATGAAACATAATTTGTATCCGTGTTGTTTATAGGAACTCACTCCTGTCGCTCTAGAACTAGCCCAAAGTGAAGTGTGTATGAGTGTGTGTGTGTTCCCATCCTTGGAATTACCTGGCATGACAGAAATACTTGCTAAGACCAACTGCAAGAGTATGGAGGCCACAGTCACCCAACACCAACTGCACTGGCTCGGGCATGTCTTCAGGATGTCTCAGGAGCGCCCGCTGCAGAAGATCGTGTATGGCCAGTTACACCGTGACCGGCTGTCTACAGGGGGCTGACGAAGCATTACGAGGACCAGCTGAAAACGTGACTGAAGAAGTGCAATCATCAAACCCACAGAGCTGGAGGAAACTGCTGCCGAACATCCCACCTGAAGGCAGCTCTGCCAGAGCGGTGTACAGAGGTGGGAGGAGGAGAGGAACACAAAGAGACAGCAAAAACAACCATGCCTTCCCCCACCAACACAGAATACACATGACCCACCTGCAATAAAGCTTGTGGATCACGGATTGGACTCTACAGGCACCAAATACTTCACCGTTACCTCAGACGGGGAAGTCATCATGGACTACCATAAGCGATGGACTACCATAAGCAAGTAAGTGTGTGTGTGTGTGTGTGTGTGTGTGTGTGTGTGTGTGTGTGTGTGTGTGTCTGTGTGTATATATGTGTGCGAGCATGCCCTTGACTAGCTTTGGGAACAGATTTGCTCACAACTGGAAGGAGGCATCAGGGGCATCCCTATCAGCGTGCCTAGTGTAAGGGACAGCTGGCACAGACACCAACCAACGTCATATATTAGCCAGGTGGGTCCTCTCAATTAACCCATAAACTCCGACATGAGCGATAGATGAGCAATAGAAAACAGAGAGAAGAAACTGAATACTTCTGCACCATTCAGTCAATTAGCGTTTAGCGTTACCATTTGGCAACCCCTGAAGAGGAAGACAATGCCTTTTGAATAATGTACTTTGTTGTGACACTGGACAGATGCAAGGTCAGAAGCTTCAAAGCTGCGGTAACTAAATCTGAAAAAGCACTTCTTGTGATGTCAGCTTCGCAAAGGGTCGCAACATTCCACATGTCCGTTAATGGGTTTGAGTGTTCTGCATGGTGTAATATGATCAAGTCCACTCGTCAAAGACAGATTGACACTTCACTTACTGGTTTATACCTGTAATGCAACGATAGACTTTTACATGGAACAGAAACTACGAACATAATCTGAAGAGTGCTTTGGATTTCATTCATCACCCTGTTTATTGCTCCCATTCTTTGTTCAATCGCAATTTAAGCTTGGCATCGATCAGCCTTTAAACAAAAAATGTGTATATTTTCTAGATAAATGCATTCCTCCACTCAAATGTTTACCTATGAGTGCGGATACATCCTTTTGACACAGAGTCTGAAAGTGACAGTAAGCCTTATTATCTAACCATGCTGAGGTCAGGAGGCAAGGCCTGTCTAGTTGATAGTATCACCAGTTTTTCGCTGAAATACCAGCTGGACTATTAAAAGGAACAAATACTTGTTGTGCTGGCAGTGCAACACTCTCTCTCGCTCATCTCATGTGTGGATGCTGTTGCCAGGAGCTCCTCCATCTTCCTTTGGGATTTTCTGTCCACTTCAGACATTGTCCTTTGACCTCCTCTCTCGCTCTCTCTCTTTTACACACACACTCTCTCTCTCAGTCTCCCCCCCACTCTCACCCTCACTCTCTCACTTTTGCTCACTCTCTCTCTCTCTCTGTCTGTCTCGCTCTCTCTCTCCCCCTCCTCTCTCTGTCTGTCTCTCTCTCTCCCCATCTCTCTGTCTGTCTCTCTCTCTCCCCCTCCCCTCTCCACCTCACTCTCTCGCTCTTTTGCTCTCTCTCTCTCTCTCTCTCTCCCTCCCTGTCTCTCTCTCTGTCTGTCTCTCTCTCTCCCCTCCTCTCTCTGTCTGTCTCTCTCTCTCTCTCTCTCTCCCCCTCCTCTCTCCACCTCACTCTCTCTCGCTCTTTTGCTCTCTCTCTCTCTCTCTCTCTCTCCCTCCCTGTCTCTCTCTCTGTCTGTCTCTCTCTCTCCCCCTCCTCTCTCTGTCTGCTCCCCCTCCTCTCTCCACCTCACTCTCTCTCGCTCTTTTGCTCTCTCTCTGGGATGGAATGATCCTCATTATCTCTCAGTCACATTTAAGCTTATATGCGGCAGCCAGAAGAACCCCCTCAAGGTGATGAGGGGTGAAGGGCCAAGTAAAGGGTTTCATCTCTCTCAGCCTACCATGTGACTCTCAGCGCACACACACAAACACATGCGCACACACACACACACACACACACACATATATCCTCTTGGTATTACCTGCCACATCAACTTAAAGGCACAACACCTACACCCATGCATATACGGTATTATTCAGAATCCAATGCATGAGGTTTTTGTCTCCCTCAAGTTCACATTGATGTAAACATACTCTTACCTTCTCTTTAATATCCTCATACCACGATACTCTCCGTATATGTGTCCTTAATCAATCTCTCACTGTCTTTCCTCTCGCTCTCGCTCTCAGACACACACACACACACACACACACACACACACCACAGGCACACACACCTTGCCTTTCCCTGGCGCAGTGGCGCTGACAAGATACATGATGAACGCAACCACAGTGATTTATAATAAGTCACTTCAGAGCGATGCCATTGCAGAAGAGGAAATTGAACAAACAGGCCATGCTATCTGTCACCAGATGACCCAGTTCAAGTTCAAGAAGCTGCCTGTCAAGTACAATTGACTGCACAAGTGATATATTAGACCTTAATGGCAGCAGAAAAAAAGACTGTCTTAACGATTGCCTTTGCTGGATATGTGAAGGTCCCACTGTAGGGTGGATTGCAAAGAGGAAACAAATGATTTCCCGGTGAAGCATCTTCCCCCAAAAAACGTATTCGATACACATCCAGAAACGGCACCGGCAAGGGAGTTACGTGACCACGTATCAACCCGCTTCTTGATTGAAGCAAAGCCCTTCGAGAAGGAGTTTAGGTGAACATATTACTGTACTGTATTTGCAGTCTTTTCATTGACATTGTAGAAGAGGGTGTGCTATGAGAAGATGACAAGAAGAAAACTCAACAGCTGCTCAGGTGCTGTAAGTGTTACACTGCCTTCAGAAAGTATTCACAACCCTTAAAACCTGTTGGGGCTACAGGTTAGCAATGAACCCCGAGTCGGGATTGCTAACAAGGCTGGAAATTCAAAACATCAAAAATCTAATAATTTCAATTTCTCAAACAATCAACTATTTTACACAATTTAAATGATAAACATCTCCTTAATCTAACCACATTGTTCGATTTTCAAAGAGGCTTTACGGCAAAAGCATAAAGTTAGATTATGTTAGGACAGTACATAGCCACAAAAGTACAAACATCCATTTTCAATTCAAGGTCAGGCGTCACCAAAAGCAGAAACCAGCTAGAATTATGCACTAACTTTTGTCAATCTCCATCAGATGACACTCCTAGGACATTATGTTATACAATACATGCATTTTTTGTTCCATCAAGTTCATATTTATATCCAAAAACAGCATTTTACAGTAGCGTGAAATTCAGATTTTTTTCTTCTCTGAAATGCTTCCGGTGAACATAACAAAATTACTATTCGAAAACATTGGTAAATTATAATATTGTCATTCAAAGAATAATATATTATCATCTCGTAATTGCTACCGAATGGCCAGGTCTCAAAATAACTTTACTGGGAAATCACATTTTGCAATAAACGGGGTGCTATGCTAAGAACAACAGGCTATGCTATACAGTTAGCATCATCTAAAATCGATAATAACATTGTAAATATCCCCTTACCTTTGATTATCTCCATCAGAAGGCACGCATCCCAGGTCCGGAAGGCATCCCAGGTCCGGAACAAATGTGGTTTCTTTTGACAAAGTTCATAATTTATGTCCAAATAACACCAAGTACTTAGCGTTCATTATGCTCCCACAAAACGTGGTGGGGGGAGTGTAAAATCACGCAGAAAAGCTAAAAAAACCTAGTAATATAATCTATTTACGTCCGTTCAAACATGTCAAATGTTGTTTAGCATTAATCTTTTGGTCCATTTTTAACGTTAAACATCAGTAATATTTTCACACAACCTATCCTATGTCTAGATAAACAATTAATGACAAACTCACGCTTCTCAGATTTATGCGCAGGCACAAAAAAAATGAAGTGATGACATGTCAACTTCCTTGGATTCTAATTTGCTCTCTGTTTATCATAGACGCTTCAAACAACTTTATAAAGATCGTTGACATCTAGTGGAAGCCGTAGGTGTTGCGAAATGAATCCTTTCTCACTATGGTATCTATAAAACAATGACACTAAATAGTACAGTCACAAAATTCACATTTTTTTTGGATCTATTTTTCACAGGTTTTTGCCTGCAATATGAGTTTTGTTATACTTACAGACACCATTCAAACTGTTTTAGAAAATTCAGAGTGTTTTCTATCCGAATGTGTTAATAATATGCATATCCTAGCTTCTGAGTTGGTGTAGGAGGCAGTTAAAAATGGGCACATATTTTTTTCAAAATGTCTCAATACTGCCCCCGAGCCCCAACAGGCTCCACATTTTGTTGTGTTACAAAGTGGGATTTAACTGTCATTTTTGTCAATGATTTGCACAAAATACTCTGTAATGTCAAAGTGGAAGAATCATTTTCTAAGAGTAATAATAATAATAATAATAAAACAATAATACAGTATATCTTGATTAGATACCTATTCGACCCCCTGAGTCAATACATGTTACAATCACCATTGGCAGCTACTACAGCTGTGAGTCTTTCTGGGTAAATCTCTAAGAGCTTTCCACACCTGGATTGTGCAGTGTTTGCCCATTATTATTTTTCAAAAATCTACAAGCTCTGTCAAATTGGTTGTTGGTCATTGCTAGACAACCATTTTCCGGTCTTGCCAGATTTAAGTTTAAACTGTAACTCTGCCACTCAGGAACATTCACTGTCTTCTTGGTAAGCAAGTCCAGTGTAGATTTGGCCTTGTGTTATTGTCCTGCTGAAAGATGAATTAATCTCCCAGTGTCTGGTGGAAAGCAGACTGAACCAGATTTTCCTCTCGGATTTTTGCCTGTGCTTAGCACCATTCCGTTTCTTATTATCCTGAAAAACTCCCCAGTCCTTAATGATTATAAAAATAGCATAACATGAAGCAGACACCACTATGCTTGAAAATATGGAGAGTGGTACTCAGTAATGTGTTGGGTTGGATTTGCACCAAACATAACACTTTTTATTCAGGACAAAAAGTGAATTGCTTTGCCAAATTTTTTTGCACTAATACTTTAGTGCCTTGTTGCAAATAGGATTCATGTTTTGGAGTATATGTATTCTGTACAGGCTTCCTTCTTTTCGCTCTGTCAATTAGGTTAGTATTGTGGAGTAACTAAAATGTTGTTGATCCATTAACCTATCACAGCTGGTAAACACTGTAACTGTTTTAAAGTCACTCGTGGTGAAATCCCTGAGCGGCTTCCTTCCTCTCCGGCAACTGAGTTAGGAAGGACGCTTTTGTATCTTTGGGTGTATTGATACACTATCTAAAGTGTACTTTTTTTTAACCCACTACCAGTAGGTGCCCTTCTTTGCAAGGCATTTGAATACCTCCAAGGTCTTTGTATATAGTTTAATCTCCGTTTGAAATTCACTGCTCGACTGAGGGACCTTACTAATAATTGTATGTGTGGGGTACAGAGAAGAAGTAGTCATTCAAAAATCCTATCAATCACTATTATTGCTCACAGAGTGAGTCCATGCAACTTATTATGTGACTTGTTAAGCACATTTTACTGCTGAACTTATTTAGGCTTGCCATAACAAAGGGGTTGAAGACATTTCAGCTTTTTCTTCGTTATTAATTTGTACAAAAATTCTAAAAACATAATTCCACTTTGACATTATGGGGTATTGTTTGTAGGCCAGTGGCCAAGAAAATCTCTATTTAATCAATTTTAAATTCAGGCTGTAACACAACAAAATGTGGAAAAAGTCAAGGGGTGTGAATAATTTCTGAAGGCACTGTATGTAGTTGGAGCATATCCAGGGGCATGAAAATGTGTTGACCAAAGATAAAATACCATTGACCTTATTGTCCCCAGAGGGGAATTTTACTTGGACACACAGTGCTGCTGTGTCCAAACAACACAAATTATATAAGATGATCTCATACAAACATTTGAAGCAAATGGAAGCTGTGGAGCGAAAGTCTTTTGATCAGCAGCTGTGCCACAAACGACGCAGTTTTGTCTAATCATCATTAGAAAGCAGTCATGAAAGGCCTATAAAAAAGACTCATCATTTGTTCCCCTTACCAGATAACAATGATGAAAAATGGTTATGTCACAGGTGACATTCTCTAGCATCTGACATTTTCCACTGAGGGTATAAGTTCTTTACAAGGTGACAATAACAAAGCAAAATTCAATTGATTGGCATTATCAGAAAGCATGGGGGAGCATATGTCACGACAGATGGTCCAAAAAGTGGAACTATGGATTTTCCAATCAGAGGGGAGGATAGGGGTGTTTAACTTAGTTTAGAAAGTTCCCGAAACCCAGCACATGGTTGATTGTGAAATACACATTAACCTTTTCACTGAGTGGTGTGGAATGGAAGGCACAGATGTGTTGGGGAAATAGGAGAGCTGTGGAGGTGCATTCCGATTTGCATGCTAGTGGCCCCGGATGTGTAGTTGAAGCGCCCTTTTATTTATTTTTCTCATTACACTACACCAGACCTAATCATATCC
The DNA here is from genome assembly GCF_965601325.2 of Salmo salar. Classification (NCBI taxonomy): domain Eukaryota; kingdom Metazoa; phylum Chordata; class Actinopteri; order Salmoniformes; family Salmonidae; genus Salmo; species Salmo salar. The sequence goes on from NC_138307.1 coordinate 59,053,614, forward strand.
CCATGCTACATTGAGGGCAATCTAGCGGCGCAATTGCAGTCATGTCAAATTGCAATCAATAGACACTGAGGCCCACCCCTGGGGTCAGTTTACTGTTTCATTAGCCAACAGGAATAAAAGCCTTTAGGAGGGCCTTGTGGATTACATTTGAATGACAACCCACAAAATAATCACTGGTCCCGTCGACACAGCAACCCCTCTGTAAGTTTGCCACTTCCTCTTCGATCCTTGCAGAGGATTTCCTTTCCGATGTGAATTTAGCATGTGATGATGCCTATCTAATCTATAGTGCTTCAGTTATTACATCTGTTATTCTGAAACGTAACGGGCATATATTTTATTTGAAATCCTATTGACATCTGAGTTATATGAGTGTGATTAGTTCATCCATGTCTAAATATTTTCATTGTTATTTCCTACCTTGAAATACTGCTGAGTCAGACTGTGAGTCATTTTATTTTATGACAGGCTTTGCTTCGGTAACATCTCCATAATGATTCATTATTTTAAACAGTTAGCCTTGATCCACCTTGAAAATAGAAATGAATGATGGATTAAAAATACTTCATATGAATCAGCATACAAGGCCCAAACGTTCAAGTGTTTACCTTGAATAGACTTACTTTGAAACGTTGAACTCCATTGTATTCCTAAAGCAGATAGTGCAAACAGAGCAGCAGTGGTGTTGTGCAGTCCTCCCACACCTAAATCAGCCTCCCTGCTCTAAATGTGATTTTAGAACGTCTCTCTGTGTCATCCACACCACAGCAGGACGTAAGACAACTCTCAGACAAACACTAGTAAATAGTAATTCATCGCATAAAAGCACATGTCTTTGGAGGAGGCGGGTGAGATGTAACTCTGCTGGTGGAAGATAGAGGATGAGAGTCTTGAGGGTTGCTCATCTTTAAATAATCCCTTCCTTGTGTCCTCTTGTTTCATACAGCAGTGCATTTATTATCTGTACGCAAATTACTTCGAGTTCAGTCAATTATTAATATATGTGAATGTTTCATGAATCATAGTGTTGGCAAACTGCAGATGAATTAGAGTTGTCTGGGCTATTGTGTAGCATGTCCTTTATAACTCAGTATTTCAGGGTAATACACACACGAGGGGGATGTGACTGAGGTCGATTTTCACCTTCCCAGACATTGGGAAGACAGACACATGAGACAGCCCTGAGTCTCTGTGCTCGTAGGCAGAGAAAGCATTAAGTCACTCTTTTCCAGGTAAGACCGCCAAATATCAATCATCAATCACTATGACGCTCTCCAAACGGGAACAAGTGCTTTCTCCGCTCAGAACTAATCTATTTGTCACAAATGGTGGATGCAGATGTCTACCCGGAATATTGGGAACATATATGCGTCTGTAAATGAAGTTCCATTGTCATTATTTTACAGCAACACTGTCATTATTACTGTCATAAGTCGAAGTTATGGACTCATAAAAATCAGGTTCTGTCTGGAAATAGCTGGGTTTAATTTATATGTAAATGTGCTCTGTGTACATTATTTGTCAGCAAATTATTTGTTGAATTGTGACATGGGGGGGAAAAGAGCTGGATTGGAGGCCTGCTCTCAAAATAAAGGGGAAGGATAAAAAAAATCCCAACATAAACATTTAGACTCAAACCCCAAAGGAATTCATCACTGCTTTGAAGTATAAAACCAATCTATCCAACCTATATTAAACAACCAAATTCAACTGCTTTTCAATGGATGGAAAAATACAGATTACTCAAACCCTTTGCTTTGTGTATTTTTAAGAGAAGACAATGAGATCATTATGGAAACAAATATAGGGGCACGGGATTGGAAACGAATTTAGTTAAGAAGAAAATAAACAATATTGCAGTAGAGCTCACTGCAGCGTTTAGTCAATTCTTCATTCTAGCTCTGGGAATAGGGATAAGCTCCACATCAAGTATTACAATATTGCCCTGTATTAGTCTGTAATGACCATCGCCTCTAGTCACAAACACACTCATAGTAGAGCTGTGGAAATATTACAGTTAGAGGATCAGGGGGCCTTTGGCTTGTGGATCTATACTCTGTGGAATCACAAACGGAATCGTTTCATGGTTCAGATTGTGTTATCTTATTGTCTATCTAGTGCTCTGGAACAATAGTGTCAGGCTCGGCCTGTAACAGTCAAACGGAGTGTGTTCTGGGTTTAGGAACCATTTTAGATACTGAGGTGTAGGATGTTAATCATGTGACGGAGTGCAGTGTGAAAGCATGGGAATTTGTTCAGTGAGCTGATCTAGCTGATTGACTATCGAGCACAAAGGAAATTGAACTCAGCCTGAACTAATGTCCTTTCAAGACTCTTAACAAGTCTTGGATGTTGTGTCCTACTGTACCTAGCAGACTGCAATCTAAGGAGGATATTCTTTGAGGATCCGACTATCTGTTCAACCAGAGAAATTTGTCTCTTGCATGGATCACTACATTTCCTTTCTTCTCTGCACATTTCAATCCGATCTAACCTGTAAACCGAATAAGGACACGCAGACTTAGAGTTAAAACACCTTTTTGTGACGGTAACAATGTCCTCAACCACTCAGGTGAACTACCGAACAAACCATTATACACTTAGACATGACCTCCTGATTGGGTTCATGTTAATTGACTGTATGCATTTCACAAAGGACAAAGGATAAGTGTCTGTATTCAATCAAATCTATTGAGAGCCTGGAGGATGGTTGGGGTAGAATATGTAAGGTAAACATGGAATTATGAGGAGTTGATTCTATTTTCAGGCTTGGGGGTCGCTGGTGATGCTATCTCATATCTGGACTCAGTGATCTGCACAGCGCTCTGATTCCAGGGTTAATCAGATTATTATAGCACCGAGGCCCAGATTATTTGATTGAGATTAGTTTAAATGTCAGCTTCCATAAATGGTCTCAAATGTCAGCGCTCTCTGAGGTGAGATTACATTTCATTTAAATATTTTTTTAAATTCACACAGACCTAAAACAATCTTTCTGCTTTAATTACGTTATGATCCTTTCATTGGTGTGTGTGTGTGTGTGTGTGTGTGTGTGTGTGTGTGTGTGTGTGTGTGTGTGTGTGTGTGTGTGTGTGTGTGTGTGTGTGTGTGTGTGTGTGTGTGTGTGTGTGTGTGAGAGAGAGAGAGAGAGTGGCGCCTAAGAAAGGCAGTATGTACCTTGGGTTTATCATCCTCTTGGAAGTGTGTAATCACAGGGTTTCCGGTCAGACCTAATGAAACAACATCCCTTGGCCAAGACCAAAGCTACCTCTCGTCAGAACAGAGCAGTGGGTACATAATCCTGTTAGGGCTAGGGGGCAGTATTGACACGGCTGGATAAAAAACATACCCGATTTAATCTGGTTACCACTCCTACCCAGTAACTAGAATATGCATATACTTATTACATATGGATAGAAAACACCCTAAATTTTCTAAAACTGTTTGAATGGTGTCTGTGAGTATAACAGAACTCAAATGGCAGGTCAAAACCTGAGAGATTCCTTTACAGGAAGTGGCCTGTCTGACCATTTCTTGAACTTCTTTTCCATCTCTATCATTTACTAAGGATCTCTGCTCTAACGTGACACTTCCCACGTCGTCCATAGGCGCTCAGAGCCCGGGAAAAAACAGAATGTCGTCATTCCAGCCCCAGGCTGAAACACATTATCGCCTTTCTCAAGTGGCCGATCAAGGGACACTGGGCTTAGGCGCGTGACCCCGACCGCCCCCGCCTTTGGGATTTTTTCCTCTGTTTGCCGAAAAGGAGATTCCCTGTCGGAATATTATCGCTTTTCTACGAGAAAAATGTCGTAAAAATTGATTTTAAACAGCGGTTGACATGCTTCGAAGTACGGTAATGGAATATTTAGAATTTTATTGTCACGAATTGCGCCATGCGCGCGACACTTCTTTACTATTTCGGATAGTGTCTGGAACGCACGAACAAAACGCCGCTATTCGGATATAACGATGGATTATTTTGGACCAAACCAACATTTGTTATTGAAGTAGCAGTCCTGGGTGTGCATTCTGACGAAGACAACAAAAGGTAATCAAACTTTTATAATAGTAAATATGATTATGGTGAGTGCTAAACTTGCCGGGTGTCTAAATAGCGAGCCCGTGATGCCTGGGCTATGTACTTAGAATATTGCAAAATGTGCTTTCACCAAAAAGCTATTTTAAAATCGGACATATCGAGTGCATAGAGGAGGTCTGTATCTATAATTCTTAAAATAATTGTTATGCTTTTTGTGAACGTTTATCGTGAGTAATTTAGTAAAATGTTAGCGAATTCCCCGGAAGTTTGCGGGGGTATGCTAGTTCTGAACGTCACATGCTAATGTAAAAAGCTGGTTTTTGATATAAATATGAACTTGATTGAACAAAACATGCATGTATTGTATAACATAATGTCCTAGGGTTGTCATCTGATGAAGATCATCAAAGGTGAGTGCTGCATTTAGCTGTCTTCTGGGTTTTGGTGACATTATATGCTGGCTTGAAAAATGGGTGTCTGATTATTTCTGGCTTGGTACTCTGCTGACATAATCTAATGTTTTGCTTTCGTTGTAAAGCCTTTTTGAAATCGGACAGTGTGGTTAGATTAACGAGAGTCTTGTCTTTAAATAGCTGTAAAATAGTCATATGTTTGAGAAATTGAAGTAATAGGATTTTTAACGTTTTGAAAATCGCGCCACAGGCTGCCAGTGGCTGTTACGTAGGTGGGACGAATTCGTCCCGCCTAGCCCAGAGAGGTTTTAAAGGAGGATCATGCATGATGGGTTCAAGGGTGAAGATACTCTCGGCACCCATAACAAATGCGAGAGACTAGGGCCAAGATAACTTGGAACAATCATATTAAATCAAATTGTATTTGTCACATCCACGTGTTTAGCAGATGTTATTAAGGGTGTAGCGAAATGCTTGTGTTTCTAGATCCAACAGTGCAGTAATATCTAACAAGTAATATCGAACAATTTTCCAACACTACACACAATACACACAAATCTAAAGTAAAGGAATGGAATAAAGAATATAGAAATATTTGGGCGAGCAATATCAGAGCAGCATAGACTAAGATACAGTAAAAATGGGTAGAATACAGTATATACATATGAGATGAGTACTGCAAAATATGTAAACATTATTAAAGTTGTCAGTGATTTCAAGTCTATGTATATAGGGCAGCAGCCTCTAATGTGCTAGTGATGGCTGTTTAACAGTCTGATGGCCTTGAGATACAAGCTGTTTTTCAGTCTCTCGGTCTCACCTTTGATGCACCTGTACTGACCTCGCCTTCTGGATGATAGCAGGGTGCAAAGCATTGTGAAGGGTTGAGAAGAAAGGGCCAATATAACAAAGGATTTCCCCAAAAAGCACAGATATATTTTTGGAGAAACGCTGGAAATGTTATCATTGTTTCCATTGAGCATTAGCGCAATTATGCATTATACTAAAGCTCTGTAGTAAGTATAATTTGCATGATTTACGGTAAGTGTTGCATTGTTTGAGTCTGCAAGCAGTCTCCAAAAAAGTATATATTGGAACTGAAATTAAATTAGGTCATGTGGGCTTGGCATGTAGAGACACACAATCACTCCACAATGAATCCCTTTAGATAATGGCATTTACACAATTGCTTTTTCTTTTTCATTGTTCTTCCAGTTTGTTTTCTGTTCCATGAAGGACTTACAAGCCTCTACCCCCGAGTAGCTTTTTACCTCTAAAGGACCACTTAAAGCTTCCCAGCAGTCCACGAGTGCTGATGTGGAAGTAGCTACAGCAAAGTGTACACAGGAAGAATAATTGAGGGGCAAAATGGAGGTAAAGGGCAGTTTGGCTGAAGACTAATGGGAATGATTATGAATATGGACTGGCTGTGATTTACCATAAGGGAAAGCACTCTACACTGTAGTCTGAAGGAGCTCACTGTCACTGCAGTGGTACCAGTATATGCACTCAAGTACTCTGCTGGCCAAGTCCCAAGGTTGGCAAGCCAGGGAAATCTCCAATATCTCTCGTATAGCACCTCAAATCCACATTGATCTTAGTCATGTCTAGCCCTCTGAGAAGTGCCTAATGCAAATGCTTTGGCTGCGGTGGCTGGAATCAGTTATGGTAGCTAACATTAAGCAAGTTGCACACTTACACTGATATGAGTATAAATGTGTTACTAAGGTGTGGTGAAGTCTGTTTAATGTTATGTTGTTGGCATGCAGTATTAACTCAACACTGCCTCATCACTGCCCTATGAGGTCCAATGTGAAGCGTTGGAGTGTAACCTCTTTAGCCGTCAATAAGTATTGATGGTGTAGAGTGGTCAGGTGAGGACAAAAACAGGAGTTGATCTGTTCATAACTCATTATGTCCTGTCAGCACTCTGGTTGCGTCAACTCCATCTGACAGATTGGGAACTGATCTGGTGCCATTTCTGTTAACCTTTTACTGCAGTTGGCTAAATCAGGGTCAAACAAAGTTATTCTTGGTAGAATCAAATCTACTTTGAAACAGAAGTATAGACCTCACACACATGGTTATGGGCTTAAAAAAAGAAGACACCTGTACCATGTCAGATATAGAGTTGAAATGTATTACATTTTGAGTTTTCATCCCAATATTACACTTTATATACATCACAGAAGACTGAAATATAACAAAACTGTTTGACATAGAAACACCGGATTTTCATCTGTTTTTTTTCTAAGAATCTTTATTAAGTAATGAAAATGATTAATAATAACATTCCACCCATGAGACCAAAGAGGGCGCTTTTGGTCATTGACTGCAGGACAGGTCTACACAAATGTCCAGTACCATGTTAGACGACATCGTTCTTTTGTCTTATCACCATCTCAAACAGCAATTATTACAGTTTATTTGATATGACGGTTAGCTATATCAAACAACATTTGGTACTTTATTAAACTGTACCTATACCCTGAAATCAAATATATTCAGTGTCTTCCGAAAGTATTCATATCACTTGACTTTGTCCACATTTTGTTCCGTTACAGCCTGAATTCAAAATGTATTAAATAGATTTTTTCCCCCACCCATCTACATACAATATTCCATAATGAAAAAGTGAAAACATGATTTTAGACATTTTAGCAAATTTATTGACAACGAAATACAGAAATATCTAGTTTATGTAAATAACCACACACCTTCGCTATAACACTCCAAATTGAGCTCAGGTGCATCCAATTTCCTTTGATCATCCACCTGTGACCAATTCAATTGTTTGGACATAATTTAGAAAGAAAGACACCTGTCTATATAATGTCCCACAGCTGACAGTGCATGTCAGTCAGAAACTATACCATGAAGTCCAAGGAACTGTCCGTAGATCACAGAGATTGTGATTGTGATGAGGCATATATCTGGAGAAGGGTATAAAACAATTTCTAGAGTGTTGAATGTTTCCAAGAACACAGTGGTCTCCAGCGTTGGGAAATTGAAAAAATATGGAACTACCCAGACTCTGCCTAGAGCTGGCCATCCGACCAAATTGAGTAACCATGTAGGAAGGACCTTGGTCAGGGAGGTGACCAAGAACCCAATGACCACTCTGACAGAACTATATATTTCCTTGGTTGAGATGGGAGGTCCTGCCAGAAGGACAACAGTCTCTACAGCACTTCACCAATCTGTGCTTTATGGGAGAGAGGCCAGACAGAAGCCACTCCAGAGAAAAAAGCAAGTGAAAAACCTAAGAGCATAAGGCAAAATATTCTGTGATCTGATGACAATTTTTTTTTACTCTTTGGCCTGAATGCAAAGAACTATGGTAAAGCGGCAGGGAATGGGAGACTGGTAATGATAGAAGGAACAATGAATAGAACCAAATACAGGAAAATCATTGAGAACCTGCTTTAGAGTGTATAATGACCTTAGACTGGGAGCGAAGATTTACGTTTTACGTTCTTACAGGACAATGACAAGCATACAGCCAAAGCAACGCTGAAATGGCTTCAGAACAAGAATGTGAAAGTCCTTGAATGGCCCAGCCAAAGCCCAGAATTGAATCCCATTGAAAATCTCTGGAAAGACTGGAAGATTGCTGTTCACCACCGGTTTCCATCTAACTTAACAGAGCTTGAGAAAATCAGCAAGGAAGAATGGGAGACAATCCCCAAATCCAGATGTGCAAAGCTGATACAGATATACCCAAGCTGTAATGTGTGAATACTTATATTGTGTGAATACTTATTTAAATTAGATATTTCTGTATTTCATTTTCAATAAATTAGCAAAAAATTATAATAATGTCAATTTGACATTATGGGGTATTCTGTGTATATGGGTGAGAAAAATCCATTTTGAATTCTGGCTATTACACAACAAAATGTGGACTAAGTCAATGGGTATGAGTACTTTCTGCCATGAGATTACAGGTATGGTAATGTCAGTGTATGACACACAGAACCACATTGATTATTATTTAATGATTAAAGGAGCTCTAAATTACATTTTGACCTAAAGGCTGACATCTGTCCATTTTAACATCCATATTTCATAACCCTTCTAACCAGGTAATTTTAAAAACCCAATTTGAGATTAGCTGTGACCCTGCAAGCATCTATTCATATTTGACACAAGCTCGCCCAGTTACCGTGACATAATAAACGTTCACTGATCTTTGAGTCTATTTAAACTATAAAATTAGAAATACATGGGCACAGCGTGCTATTGACTTTATAGTCCCTGGAGTTGAGATCCTCACTAACCTGTTCAGGACATGGTGGTTCATAGCACATCGCTTCCTCAGCCATATCTAACTGGGGCCAGACGGGCTGCCTGGACAGCTAGTCCCTGACTGTCCCTGACCTGCATAAGGCAGTTGTCACGTCTCTCTTTCTGCAGTGAGAAATTGAGTTTGACTCTGCCTGTTTGTGCCCTGAATCCTCTGGGGGCTGTATTAAAAACGCATCGCAGCAATGTTGACAGGAATACATTTATCGGAATTGTGTCGCCTTTCAAGAGCCGGCTGGGGGTAGTGGGTAGCACATGCTGCCGCGGGTCGTCTTGGCTGGCTGGTATGGTGTTTGATCTCCATATCGTCTGGATTGGACAGCCCTGTTCTTGCTGGTTTGGTGCCGACGTTGGAATTTCAGTCAATGAAGAATTTTGAGAAATACAGTATAAGGCTACTTTTTGTGTAATGTATGGAGACAAAACTCAGCAAAACATTGTGATCATTGTTCATGTACTGCATGTTCCCTGCATTGAATGTATGTCCTGGTTCAACCTAGTCCGATAATCAACAGTTACTGTACCATTCTTTCTCATGAATGTCTATCAATAACAAGAATGAGCTGTTCAACTGAGGAACAGTAGCTGGTGATGAACGCCACACATTTCCTATTCATTTTGAACGCTAATGCAGGTTTGTCTTTGGTCTGAATAAATTCACATAAACAAACACAGAACTGCATACACACTCAACACAGGACATGTACAGGTCATGGTAGGCCATGGTATGAATCATAAACGCAATAACGTTTGTTGTTGAAGGTAATATTTTCCTTTTACTTACTCTAAACAGGGCATGAGAAATAGGTTCTAGTGTAGTTCAAGGTAAAATGACAAGTATGGCAGGGCAGAAGGCTGGAATAGTATTGAACCAAGGGCTTGACCTTGCTAGTATTTCCATGTAATGTATTCATTGATCTTACCATATCCAATGTGTCTGTATGACGTCATGTGTTTCATCTTTAAAGAAATGAATCTGCACCACACTACGTACTGTATGTAGGATGTTCATTTGAGCCAGTTTGCTACAGAAGGAAAATAGTCCTGGAAATGTGAATTATTATTTTGATTAGAATTAATGGAAATTTTTGTAGGCGTTGATACATTTTTCAATAGGTAAAATCAAGTCTGAAATTTCAAAGTGGAAATTACAAACTTCAGAAGCCTTTTTAAACCTCAAATAGACTACAATTTAAAAAGGTCCTGGATTGCAGTAAAGTACTCCTGCAACAGGGTGATCCAATTAAGATCCTACATCTGTACTAATTTATTTGAGGCATGGTGCCATGGAGAGGCTTGGGTTGCTTATTGCATTCTCCTTGACACCTCCTGTCAGGTAGCTGCACCGCAGCTGAAAAACTCATAAGCAGTGAAATCTGACAACATTGTGTGGGTTGACAATTTGGAACTTGTCACACAGTTAATGACTGTCACAGGAGGAGGCCCTTGGAGCTACGGTGAAATATGGGTGTCGGATATGAGGAAAGTGCTTGTGTGTCTGTGTATGTCTCAGTCCCTGTGTGTGTGAGAGAGAGGACGAGAAAGAGAAAGAAAATATGCTTGTTTGTGCACCATGCATGTCATATCTGTCTGTGTGTGTGCCAAAGTCTACATGCTTGGACACACATACATGCTGTGTGTGTGCCAAAGTCTACCTGTGTGTGTAGGCTAATATCCCTGCAATTTGAGGACATAGGGAAATGAAACAGAAAGTCATTCCTTAAACAGTGTGATTTCATAATAGCCTTTTATGGGTGGTTGTGATTTCCTCTTACCCGTAAGCCATCGTGTAGTACCTAGGAACGCCCCTCCAGGCTTTGATAGGATATCATCTGAACAAGGTACGGATTAAATCTGACTCTGACGCAATTCCTTTTTGACGGGGGAAGTCATTACCAGGCGATTATGAATCAAACATTTAGTACAAGATCAGGTTTATGAGATGGATTGCTCAGGAACCCAGGCCTCTTTGCATTTAAATCACCTCTCGTGGCCCACTCAAACACTGTTTTATTAATGTTCACCGAGACTAATGATGTCGAACGCCCTATTAATTGCTGGAGATGCAGGCTCGGGAATGTCATGTCACTCTTTCTACTTTTGCTAGTGAGAGTTATATCTTTTGACACAATGACCCAAGCCTGGAGACAATAGCATGACTCTGCTATGAGCCAATGAGGAAGGTTCAGCTCACAAGGATAAAGAGCCTTATCAGGAAGTTTTTATTTGACCTTTATTTAACTAGGCAAGTCAGTTAAGAACAAATTCTTATTTTCAATGACGGCCTAGGAACAGTGGGTTAACTGCCTTGTTCAGGGGCAGAACGACAGATTTGTACCTTGTCAGCTCGGGGATTTGAACTTGCAACCATTTCGGTTACTAGTCCAACACTCTAACCACTAGGTTACGCTGCCGACCCAAGTAAGCCGTCGGAATTCCAAGTAAGTAGGCCTGTACAATACATGCTTTCGCACTACCTCTTGTCTATGGAGTCTAACCCGTGCTCTCCATCAAATAAAACGATTGCCTGTTTTTGGCCAGGTTTTGCCTTGAAAACTACAGTACTGACAATCACTGGTGTACTACCGGAGGCCCCTGCAGCCCCAATGAGGCGAGGGGGGCCCCAAGCAATTAAGGGCCTCCACCCAAACATTCACCTATAGCATTCACTAGAGTATTGCACATTTGGATACGTCGGTTAAGCATATGTCTCAATCGTTGATTACAGTGCACTTAACCCATTCATAGACGCTAATTACCTTTAGCGCCTATTGGTGATAGTGTCTTCTGGCCGGGGGATTTTTTAAGAGCCCTGACACTCATTCTGAATGTTAAAATGCAATGCTTGCGGTATGGTTTTGGAAACATAAGGAACATATCTTTCACAACAGCGAGAAATAATAAAATAAATTACTACATACCTTTAAAGGGTGGGCTTCCCACACAGCCATATTTGTTACAACGCTCGTTTACGGAAACCGACAGAAGACATGAAAGTAGAGCACTCTATGTTTCTAGAACCGTACCACAATTGAGAAACTATTCTCATTTAGATGGAGTATTTGGCTGTTTTGGATGCCTGAGCCAATTCACCTCTTAACAGAACGTGTAAGGTCCTTGGGCTATAAGGAGTAACGTTAGGCTCCTTTAGTCTATTATTGGGCTAGGTCTTTGTAGAATGGAGGTGTTGCCCTGGTAACATAGTCCTTTGTAGCTTAGTTGGTAGAGCATGGCGCTTGTAATGCCAGGTTAGTTGTTTCAATTCCTGGGACCACCCAAATGTATGCATGAATGTAAGTTGCTTTGGATAAAAATGTCTGCTAAATGGCATATATTATATTAGTAGGGCTAGCTATCACAATATACATTTTGAAATAAATGTTTTTATCATCACAGTGAACATTGTATTGTAAGCGTATGATAAACACATGCAGGCTAGATTGCGTTGCCAGTGTTTGTTATTCCTGTTCTGTTCTGCCTTTGACAATCAATGTGACTGTAAAATAAAATGCTAGTGAGGTACTGCATGATCTCAGTCAGCCTGCATCCCAATCAATATTACATCCTCGTTAGAGAGACAAATTACCCCTTGTCTCAGTATACAGATGTCACCCCGTCCTCATCGCGGTAATCCTGGCTCTCCCATCTCCCCGTGTTGAGATCATTTCTAATTACACCTAAAAGGAGCATTTTGATAGAGATTAATTGCATCCCTTGACACCCCCTCTCCCATACCCATTTCTCCCTGGGGTATCAATTTAATCCTGGTAAAACAGCCCATGCTAAGACAGGGTACAGTATCTGCAAGGAAGCAATCTCATCCCTGGGATCAAACTGAGTCACCAGGGAGGGTTGAGGCAGTTATGGAGAGGTGGATACGGATTTTTGATAGTGTGTGTGTGTGTGGAGCAGTAGTTTCTACAGTGTGTGCGCTGGTCTTTTTCTCCCCCTGGTTCATACTCCACGCCTGAGTGGCTGCCAGATCTGACAGTTGAGCTTCCCAGAATTCCCGGGTGACCGACCTCTAGAGGTTAGAGGGTCCCGTTGCTATGTGAACCGCACAAAGCAAGATGCACCGCACCAAGGGCTATTTTTCCTCTCCCAGCGGTGTCTCAGGGCAGCGAATGGAATATGTAAACCACTGGAGCCTTAGACAGGGGGCAACGTCGGACTAAGCAAAACAAAAGGACTTGCTGATGCTCGATAAACACATGCATAGTCCCTCAGGCAAAGAGAAGGAATGTGTCAGGAACATTACCTTCTGTCTGCTCATCTTTCCGTCTGTTTATCTCTGTTGGAATCATCTGTCTTTGTGTCGGCCGATATCTCGGAATATCCAAAGTTCTACTTCTCCTCAATGCCAGCAGCACCCACTGTGTCTGTTTACCAGACACAGCACGTATCTGACTATCTTCCCAACTGCAGGTCAGACCCCAGGGGGTTCGTCAGACAGGGAGATGGTCAGATGTGAGAGAACAGGTGTGAGACGAATGTTGTCACTACAGAGAATACCTCCTGAAGTCTTCATCATCTGCCTCATTTCATTACAGGAAATGAAATGTATCTCTCAGAGACACCAGAAAGGAAAATTGAGCTCTGGCTATCAACAAATTTCCCACTTCTGACTTTATTACAAGTCAACCATTTATTGTTGGATAGGATATGATTTTATACCTTTCTCTTACTTCGTCTTTGTAAATGGTGATTTTATAGTTGTTTTTTATATTGTTTGCAAGTAGAGGACTGCTGAATGAGCGTAGTCATTTTGGTAATACTGTATAGCTAGGCTATCCTTTAAAGACGATCATACCACTGGACTAGGTCTTGCTCAGGCTAGGAAATATGCAGTGTTTGAGAGGAAATGGGTTCTACAGAATTTCAAGAGAAGGTCAAATACAAAAGGCCAGATTCAAAAGAAACCATAGTACAACAACATGACTACAGTAATGTCTGCTGCATTGGATACTAGATTATTCCTTCCAGTATATTCCTTTTTTAAGAGATTTATTCGGCTACTCTGTAAAAATCTGGAATCGCAAACCCAGAGGTATCACAGACGGAGATGAATGAAATTAGTGGCAAATTGAAATTCATGATTAATGCTTGGTCCACATTTCTGGCTGAGCTTCAGCGAGTGTCTATAAAAAGAGCAGTGTGTGACTCGCTGGCCCCTCTCCCAGTTGTGGCCAGGTGCTTGGGCTTATACAGGCCAGGGGAAAAGGGGTGGAGGGGGTAGAGGGCAGGGAGGCTTAGGTGGAGACTTTGGATGTCGTGAGAGGGACATCCTGTCCCTGACATGGTCACTTTGCTTTCAAGTCATCTCCCAGGAAATGGGGGGCTTGAGGTCGCCCCTATCATTGGTTACCCACGCCTAGTCCCTGAAGGTATTTAATCCTGCCTCTTTGCTCCCTTAGTGAGCTGGGGCGACCGTGGTGTCAGTGTGCGTGGGCAGGGCAGAGAGATAGCTCTGTGAGGGATTAAGATGGGAAGCCTCAGTGGTAAAACTGGCAGACTCTGTAAAAGGTATAATTTTAGATTTAACAGGCTAGGTAAAGTCCAAGTCATCTGGTGGCTGTCATAGAGATGGAGATGAGGAATAGATGTGGTAGAGTGGTTATCAAATCACTTTTGCATTCAGCCTGCGTCTATATTGTGCCATTCGATCACCATTTAATAACAAGATGTATTTGTAGTGTTTATTGGATTTGAAATGAGAAACAGAATGGAACCAGTCCAGGTCTTTGGCAATCTGACTTGCTAATGTCTACTCTGCTCTACATCTCATTACTGAAAGCAAACAGTTAAATGTAACACTGCCCTGTACTTACTGCCATAGATGCCTCACACAGCTACACAACACATCGGCAAAAAATACATTTTATCAATAGGGCTGCTTTGCCAGGAAATCATTCCCCTATAAAATTACAAATCGACAAAAGGTAATTTGCACAGTATCTGACTGCAGGTGAGAAATGCAGGTGTGCAGGATAAATATTGTTTACCTCAAAAAGATCAATATCCAACTCAGTCCCTCTTGATGAATTCTGTACTCATGAGGATGTGTCTGTGTTTGAGTTCTAACACATAGGCCTAACCGTTTTCTCACCTCAGAGAATCAGCTCTCTTTCACCCGTATACTCAGCAGTTGCTCTCACTATCTTCTTCCCTTCAGTTTTTTCATATTTTATATCTCCCTCTTTAAATCTACCTGCCATTCTTTCTCCTTCCTTTCATTCTCCTTCCTCTCTCCTTCCTCTCTCCTTCTTGCATCGTCTTTCGTTACCCCAATCTCCTCAGCTGTACCATCTCTCCATTCTTCTCTCATCCTTCCTCTGCTTGATTCTACTGAACACCCGCCTATCTTTTCACCTCCCCCTTCCCACTCCTCTACCTCTAACCCTCTCTTCCTTTGTCTCCCCCTCTTTCTCTCTTTCTGTCTTCCACCCGCCGTACCTGGGATGGAATGTGTGTCTCAGAATAATAACGTATCTATCTGGCTCGCCGCTGCTCTTGATGATAAGAGTTATTGTGCTACCTGAGTCGGGTTGCGTCCAGCCTCCTGCCTGACAGGGCCACTGGGCGATACAGGCGTGGATGAAGGTGACTGGGTATGACAGCCAGCCAAATGCTTTTTACCTGCGGCTGATTGCTAAACGCACACGTCCTGATTTAGACAAATGGGAGCGGGAGCCAGCCATTACGGCGTGGCCGACCTTCAGCCTGTGTCTGGGCGTCGGTGTTTGTCCCTCTTTGATGAAGCTGTCAGATGCTTCATGCCCGACCCTTTGCCTTACTCTCTCCACAGACAAACGTACGCACACACACACACAAACACACACAAACACACAGACACAAACACAGATGCACATCGAATCACACACATACTCAGATGCACACACTCCTCACCTTTTCACCTGGAAATACTTTTACTTCCCTGATTTCTTAGGTATTAGATGTGCTTGTATATTTAGAAATGTTTCAAATGAAATCGATTTTCCAGCTATTCAGACATTTTCCAATTTGATGTATTCAACATTTTCACAATAAGCACTTAGTTTTATAACTAATTTTCTTGATAAATCTTCTACTGTGTTCATTTATTATGTAACGACAGGTTCTTCATCACTCTCCAATGTTTCTCAGGAAATGAGAAAGAGACAAGGGGAAAAACGCCCCTAAATTCACATTCACATTTAAATACAGAGGTCAAGAGCCCTCATTATTTGCACTGAAATATTAAAATACTGTTAATATTTCATTGGCCCAATTATGCAGCCAGGGGTGTAATGCACCCATTATTTTAGATGGGGCACGAAGTACATGAAGATGGAGGGGAAAGTCAGAGAATGTAGTATTTTTCAAACACCTGAAACAGTTTTTTCCTGCAATGTAGAGCTATAATCATTATGCCTAATTCTATGTAAAAAAAAAAATCAATTTTTCTGCATAGGTTATCTACGCATACCTCTTTACCTGTTCAATTGTTAATGAGGGTGTCATTCTGACTGTTGGAAATCACACATCTCAATATACTGCACTAACATGTCTAGGATATTACATCATGGTGCAACATTAAAGCATAGTACATGGGTACATGGGATCATGACACACATCATTCATAAAGGCACATCATGGCATCATCATGAATACATATATATCATGATATTCTCATAGGGTGCCAGATTACATTTAAACCAAGTATTTGTCTGCATATCTAAGCATACCTCTTGAGCTGTCTGTATCCTCCTGACTGGTGAGTCTTTTATTAAAGAAACTAGAATGTTTCTATGCATCTCAGCTAAAATATGGGTAAAAGATTAAAAGGAATTTCTTCAGTACATTAAGTAATTGCTTGCTTTTCTAAAGTCTAGCAACCTTGCCAGCAGGCATGCCAGCTAAGATAGTTAGACAAGCTACTCTAACTTGATTTATAGTGTTTCGTATGGTATGTATTAATTTATGGATGTCCATCACACATTTCGTATGATATGTTACGAATTACAATTCGTATTATATGCTACAAATTTGTAAAAGTACAATATGTTCAGAATTTTCTAAATGTACTATATGTTACGAATTCTAGCTAGGTGGCTAGCGTTATCTAGCTGGCTAATGTTAGCTAGACTAGGGGTTAGGGTTAGGTTTAAGTTTAGGAGTTAGGTTAAGGCTAGGGTTAGGGGAAGGGTTATCTAAAAGGGTTAGGGTTAAGGGAAGTTTTCGCTAAAAGTGTTAGGGTTAGGGGAAGGGTTAGCTAACATGCTAAGTAGTTGCAAAGTTGCTAATTAGCTCAAATGCTAAAATTGTCCGTGATGAGATTTGAATTCGGAATCTTTAGGTTGCTAGAAGTTTGCGTTATACTCTGAACCCATCCACCCCGACCAACCGCCCTACTTTCGTTTTCGCCCTAAGTAACCATCTGTCTTATGTAACCACACCAAACGTAACATATCATACCAATTTGAGTGTCCCAAATCTACTTTTACTCTGTTACGTCCAGTCTATAAGACCAGGCTGAGGTTAGGGTTAGGTTTAAAATCAGATTTTATGACTTTTTGGCTTTTCTAGCTAGTGACCACTCTGCAGAGCTGCCTCCAGGTCAAGAGTCATGATAATGAATGCCAACCTGCCAAAAATGTAGCAGAGGAAGTTTTGCCCAATAATACAATATTGGGATTCTCAAGTGTTCAGAAGCACAGTGCATCGCAGGTGTCTCCTCTTGCGTCAGCTGAAACCAGCATGACTCAACGAATCATGGGTAAAAACATCTTCTGCACCTGCAGATATGTTTACCCTCAGCTTGATCACCTTCTCTTGTTTCCGTGTTCAGACAGACTGAAATTATCCAGGGGTAGAAACACACCCAGGGAGTCATGAATTTTCCAATGCTAGACATTCAATAAGAAGCCTACTATTTCCATTACTTGGCTTTAAATGGTGATACCCAGAGTCACGGTAGAAAAAAATACTAAAAAGTATTAACAAAGATTCAATTCAGTTAAGCATTATCGCAACTTCCTGCTTCCAAAATATGCTTAGTGGTGCTTAAAAAATGAACAAAATTGCCATATTAAAAGTACTTACATACTAGCTAATATGTAATATTGTAAAATAAAGTGTAACCACTAAGACAAGCAAGTAAATGACTCAATCACAACATCCAGAAGTAACCCAGATACTCCACAACAGAAAAAAACAACAAAAACACAATTCCAGAAGTTTCTGAATAGAACAAGCTAGCGTAATGGACAGGTTTAGAAAATTGTCACATCCAGCAGAAGCCTTTTTATATCCTCGCATACATTCGGTAGACACGTCGTGCATGGATAGTGAGGGAACTCTCTTTTTCAGCTTTAATTAGTTCTGCTCCAGAAACAGGGAAAGTGGCGAGCTAATCGTCCTAACTGTGGCGGGAGTAACGTTTCTCTGGGACACTGGTTCTCTGGTGGGGCAGAGGGTTATGCTGTGGCACAGTGGCATTAGCTGTACTGTACAGAAAGAGGGACAACATAAAGCATAGGCTACATAAAGAATACAGTAAGGCCAATTTAATCAATGTACTGTACTGACTGCAGGACAGCTACCCCACTGTAATTGTGTTGTGTTGAGTGTGTCACATCAAACCATGTGTTGTGTCTTTGAACCGCCAAGTTAAATTGCCTCTGTCAGTCACAATTGGTTATATTTACACCATACACCTGGTGTTTGATATAAGTGCCTCTGTATGAATTACTTGACGTTGTACTATCACACTGTATGATTTCAATTTGTTGGAGAATCTCCACATTAGTTTAGTGAGATGCACCTAACAACACACTTGGACATGTCATCATTGTCTCAGATCGGTTTTGTTCCCCTAAAACCAGGCTTTTTCCTAGGTTTGAGGTTTATCTATTCTGCACACGTGCCATGGTAATGTTTCAGCTAGTAATGTGGAAAAATGGATCCCTCTCATTTTGACACACAGGCGTTAGGCAGACAGCACAGGGGACAGATTGCTGTTATTTCCCTGTATTCTATCTCCCTCCCAGCACATTGTTTCACGCACAGTCACACACCCCCTGTGTACAGTAATAAGCTAGTGCTGTACGATGTGTTGAACGATAGTTTAACAGGAAGAAAAATCACCAATCAATTGGGTTTGTAGCATTCCGTATTCTTTATGATCATTATGGAAATAATTGCTTATCACTCCATACTGTGTATATGTTTTACTTCAGATGTATGTTTTAATGGGCTACATACAGCCACACTGCTATTTTTTATGTTTTCCAGCCCACACAGAACAGTTTGTAAACCCATTCATGTCACATCACCACACAGCTTCTCAAAACCTGTTTAACCTAGAACGCATTGGCACTGCATTGTGTGCCACCAGGAGAGCATCCTACAGTATACCCAGAGGACATGGCAAAACACCCAGTGCAACTGTCACTGAGCTTTGTGTTGCGCTACATCCTTAGTCCCTCCAGTAACAGATCATAGCGCAGTCACAATTGTCTTCTTTTCACTGAAGTTATGATTGAATCACTCCAAACTATTCACCTTATGTAGTCCTGCCCACTTGACTCAGTTCCCGATCGAACACAAATGTTTTTCTACTTCCGGCTGGCTCATTGACAAACAAGCGAAACCATCGTTAAATATGAATTACATTTGTCAAACTATTAAATAATGTGCACAGAATTAGAAAGATAATTCAATTCTCTGTTGAGGACATTTTTTTTCACTTTTTTTTTTTCACGTAGTATTAGCACTCGGAAGCCAATGTTAGCATAATTATCATTTCCATAGATAACATGGCAGGTTAGCTAGTTAGCTTATTTGACTGTATCTAATGGTATCTCATTTGATTGTATCTAACCATACAGGCTATATTCATTTTCAATCAAAGATCAATGCTTGAAAGGTAATGTTGTTAGACACAGAATTTCAATGACAAAAGACAGAAACTGTTCCAAAATGTTTTATGTCGATAACATTTGGATATTTGCAATCTAATGTGTGACAAAGCTAACTAGCTAACCCACCATGTTATCTCTGTGAGAATGCTTATTACGCTAACGCCGGCTTCCGAGTGCTTATGCTAGTTGAAAACTATAATTTTCCTCACCAGAGAATTACCATATCTTTCAAATTCTGTGCACGTTATTCAATAGGTTTTACATGTAATTTATATTTAATCACCAACTGTGTGTCAACACGCCAGAAGTTGGAAAACAACCGCAAGAAATTGGCTGCACCCTTGTTGCCAGGCTGCATAAGGTGGATAGGCCTATTGATTCAACTCACCTATTTTTCTTTCAAATATTGATTTGGAAGTCAGTGTATGCTGACCTTGTTCTTTGAGGAAATGTAGGCTAGTCAATCCCTGGCCTGGTTGTCATGGCAGTCTTATATAAGACAACCCATTAGCTTCTAAACCTCCCACAGTACAGTAGGCTCAGAATGTAATCACAGCTACACTTGTCATCATGCAAATCATGACTTATGTTGGGGTCTTAGTGTTACAAATTGTCTTTTGTCATATCCCGTCCAATCTGCTTGTGGGTTAGAGGGGTTATTTCAATATAACACTGATAGCAGTTTGAAAACAGTAAACATTCTCACCTGTCATGCCGTTTTGAACAGAAAACATTCTCACTTTCTCATCCAACAACCTCTACTCTCAAACTCTCAACTATCGACTTTTACTCTTCCTATCTCTTCATCGGCGCTTTCCCTACCTGTCCCTGTATTACCTGTTCCCTCCCTGCCTCCCCCTCGTTCAATCTCCTCCCTCGCTCCCTCTTTCCGCTGACTGACTCCTTGAGATGGACGTAATGAGACGGGCCCATGCAGAGAGGGAGATTGAGCGAGGGATGGAGGGAGGGAGCGCCGCGGAGGTGTGCAACCGTAAACAAGGTGAAAAATAATCAGGGATTGGGTCTCTCTGAGGGCCATGCCCAGCCCAGGGCTCAGCTGAACAGGGAGCGATGGGACAATACATCACATTCTCTTTTAAAAATGACTCTTTACCTTCAGTCAGGTATGGTTAGGTATCCCTCCAGTATATTCTGTTTGTTGTTTTCCCCATCTTGTTTTCCTGTTTCAGAAGATATATGTTGAAAGATTCAAACTGATCTATGATTTCAAATTAGTCATGATAATATACCTTTGGCATATAAGAGTGTTTGTACCTGCTGCACACACAGGATAGACGTTTTAGCATTACCGACACTTGATAATGTCGTATTCTTATTCCGTATAGCCAAATTGTTATGCTTTGTACATTTATTAATTTTTTTACAAATTATTCATTGTTTAGTCTTCCCTCAAATCAACTCTCATGATTGTCTGCACAAACAAAACACAATTTGGTTATTGTAGTCACACATGTATTTGCTAGTTTATAGCAATGTTGAACTATAATGTTAAGTACATTTAAAGAAATTAAAGTATGATTTTCTTTAAGGAAATGCAAAACAGATGACCCGTCCAAGAATATGCAACAAAAAAAAACAATGGAAGAAGACTATAAGGTCACAATCACATCCTTTTCAAAAACACAGACCTCCACAGTCCACATTCACTCTCTCCGTATTTGCCCAGGACAAAGCAGTAATTAAAATCTAACCACTTCCAATGGACTCTGTTCTCAATCTCTCCACCACAGTCTTGGCTAAGAACACACTACTCATTGGCATTACAGTATGTAACCAAGGGCCTCAAGTACTGTTCTATAAGAATACGAACAACCCAACACTTTTATAGGCCCCCACCTCCCTTTCCCAGCCTTGATGATTCGCTTGAGTTCAAGCAACCACAAATGTTGCTGACGCGAGGGCAGGTATAATCAGATCTTACTGTGGATGCTGCCTCCCTCCCTTGGCCGCCAATCCAGATTGGATGAGTTGAGTGGGGCCAGCGTAGTCTGCATGGTCCCCAGGCCTAGTGTGGACTTGGAACGGGGTGTGCAGACACAGCACTAAGCCACCGTGACGAATGACCCAAGCTAACGGCCCCTGTAGGCAATTAAAAATAGCTGGCGGACAGCCTTTCGACCGGTTAACCCTGGAAAATGTTACACTTCAAAACCCTCTCCCAGAGGTACTGTAGGCTAGGTTACCCACCGGCTTGTCTGGGATACTTTGTTGGGGTTATTCTGCTGGTAAGAAGCTTGGTTTCTAAAGGAAATGAGTTGGAGTTCTCATCAGAGTTTTGGCTCTTATACTTTTTGCAGGTGTTGCTGAGTTACTGTGTGCATCTCAAACAATAGGCTACCTCATCAATGGTAGTAAAATAGGTCTTTGATTTGTAGCTGTTAGCTATTT
The DNA here is from genome assembly GCF_965601325.2 of Salmo salar. Classification (NCBI taxonomy): domain Eukaryota; kingdom Metazoa; phylum Chordata; class Actinopteri; order Salmoniformes; family Salmonidae; genus Salmo; species Salmo salar. The sequence continues at coordinate 59,075,684 of NC_138307.1, forward strand.
GTTGATTGGTTTTACAAGTTCAACATTGTGCCATAGTGAATAAATAGTGGCCATGGAAGAGCTATTAAAGACCCACTCATGATTCACTATTTTACGACTGTATACGGTACCTCTTTTGTCCAGTGTGTTGGTGTGTCAATACTCACTTCACTTACAAGTGCTTATGAAGAATTGAAGAATCAGTGTGTTCTGCAAATGATCTCTCAGGGTTTAGAGGAGAGTGAATGCTTTGATTTCCTTCTACAGTGTACATGCACTTTATTCTTGTAGTTCCAAGGCAAAAATTATCCAACCAATCCAAGCTTAGTCATCTATATTTTCTTTTCATCGTATATACCAGGGGTATTCTGATATTACCCTACAAGGTCCTGACTACTGCTGGTTTTCTGATAATTAATTGCACCAACCTGAAGTTCCAGGTCTAATTCAGTCCTTGTTTAGAGAGGAAGAATGAAAAAAAAGCAGTGACTGGCTTCGAATTCGAGATTTGAATTTAAGGGCTGTAGACTGTGACCAAGGTCCTAGTGATAGAACATTCACTTATTAACACATGAAATACCCTACTGATTTGGGATTTCTGCCCAAATGATTACTGCTGAGAATCAATTTAGCGGTTGGGTAATTGATTGGTAATTGATTGGACAAAAGGCCATTTCCACAACCAGCAGACCCAGTGGCTCCCGGGGTGCAATGGCAGGGGCCACTGAGAACAAAATGGCAGGCTACTGTTTGTGTAATAAACAGTGATAGTGGCATTTGTCTTTTGTAAAATATTTTGGTCTTGTGCAATACAATGAGTACCAGATTATTCAGTGAGACATAAAAGTTTGAAACTGCAATAGATCTATTTTTGGGTCCATTAATTTACCTTGAAAGTTATTCAATAATAACATTGGTTACATTGTATAACAGTTCAAACAAAAATACTCAAATAGGTTGTTTCTAAGGTATGTGGGGATAAAATATTTTTATTACCCAGCGGACTCAAGGGTATCATAAGGCCCTTCACCCAGTGAAATGTCTTTGTGTTTTATGAGGCCTCTCATAATTCATTTAGTGGGCTTTATCGCACAAACACTGAAGAGGCTATGGTCAATGGCTCATGTTTAGCTGGGGACCAACCCAGCCAGTCAACGAGTCCCCTTTAATCCTCCACTGTTTGAACTGAAAACTAAAACGCTAACCGGCATTGATTGCTTCCCTGTGTAGACGATTAGAGGATGCAGACGGCCCTATTACGATACGTGATTCCATGCGACATGAAGATGTAAAGGTCTGTGCAATTAAAGACAATTCATACTCATTGCCGTACATTTCATTAGTGCAGGTAGAAATCTGGGCTCTAGTCGAATTTGCAAGCCCGCGCTCGACATTAGCGGCCAATACCCTCAGAGGCCGTGGCCATTACAAGGAGAGAAGCCGGTTTTCCAGGAAAGCAATTATTCATTTAACAGTGTGGAAACGAGGTAAGGGTGGTTGCGTACTGATGAATTACAGCGGCGAGTAATTTGCACGGTAATTAAAGATTGGGGGCCCATGCTGTGGCGGTGAGCATAAATCACATTTGCAAAGGTGTCGGCGGGAATCTGTGATGCACTTTACCTTACCGGCCACCGCCAACCTGTGTGTGTTTTCTCTATTTGACTTAATTGTTTAGCAGCATAGTAGAATTATCTATAGATCAGGAACAAGGGAAGTACATAGCGCAGTCTTCATTCCATTAGATTAGCCCATTAAATTCAACAATTTGAACAGCAATATTCTATCACTGACAAGCTTGTAGCCTATGTGTTGATTCATTTAGTGGGCAGTAGTACTGAATGAGATGTGTAGAGAAAATGCTGGCTTCAAGTCCCTCTGGAAAATTACAGTTTCTAAGAGATGCAAATGTACAGCAGCCACACTCATTGTGGTATGTAGGATTTGGCAGTTGTTGAAGATGGTAACCTTCTCATAAGTCATCATCGTCCATTTATTTCTAAGTTGATTATTTTTCTTAAAATTTTTATCCTGTTTTAGCATATAAAAAATGCTTGGAAAGATCAGAGGTTGGACCTAAGCAAGTGTTTAAATACTTCCCTACACATATAGAATGCTGTTCAAGGCCATTTCACAAAGAACTTTAAGAATGAAATGTATCCTCTACTCCATAATGGGGAAGCCTAAGGCAGCAGCGGCAATGCAACGTCTCCAATAAATAATGTTTGGTGGAGGAGGACATCCCACAAACTCTCAATGAAATTCTCTCCCATTCTCACATACTGTATATATTTGGCGATAGGTACCACTGGAATCTCTGTGACAAGGATTCAGTATGTTCCAGACCAGGATCATGTACCATATCTGCCAGAGATATAATTCTATAATTTGATATAATTTGTCGAACACTCAACATCTTCCTAAAATATCTATTTTTTGCTCTAGCTTTACGTTGCTAACGAACTGGGGTCTCGTCTGATATGCTTATACTTTCTGACATTCTTCCTCTGCAAGACTACACAGCAGATACTTACCATTGTTTAATTAAGAGGAGCTGCTTTGCCACAAAAGGACAAACATATTCTGGGAAGATGAAGGAACTCCTCTGCTGGGATTCCGTTCTTCTGTAAAAGAAAAGAGTGTGTGGGTGGAGGAGCAGAGAGATGCATGCTGGAAAAACCGACTCCCTCCCCTATCGCACCAATTCCCCAGTCCCCCTCCACACTGACAGAGCCCCGGGGGAGTTTGTGCAGAGCAGAGCATTCCTCCCTCTCCCTGAATTCCATCTCCCAGTAGCTTTTGCATTGAAAATGACTTGGGTGTTGCTAATTCATCAGCACCATTTAAGCTATGTCTTCTTTAGCACTGAAGGCTTTTGAATGAGAGGCAACCGTTTTCTAGAACCCTGCCCCTGGATCTGAAGGTGTGATTTAAGGGACTGTGGGAACCCTGGAGGTGTGCAGCTCTTCAGGACCATAGAGAATAGAATAATCATGACATAGCATTCCTATCCATCATAGCATATTTCATGCCATCATATTCATCCTTATCTTTTTTAGAGAGAAAAAAAATACGAAATACGATGGAACCTGCGCCTCCAGGCCATGCAGCAACTGTTTTACCATGCAGTGCCTCCATCATTATTTGGTTAAAAGTTGCTAGGCTATATGATAGGCCTACGTCATGTGTGTAATATTGTCTGGAATGACATCATTTGTCGAACACTCAACATCTATCTACTTTACTCCACACTAGAGGTAAACTCTTCCAGGAGAATATTCCTTGAAGGCTTCCTGGAAGTGCACAAACCGAAATGGCTCAATATTGTCATGTCAAGCTGCCGGTGTCTACTCCCAGTTTTAATTACAACACAAGCACCGTTAGCACTGATAGCTAATGGAAGTTCTGAGACTATAAACTGCCAAAGGCACCGAACACCATCTGCGACCACGGCCAGACAGTTCCCTTGCCAAGCGCGATCAGCCAAGATCACACGCAAGCTCCGCTGCATCAACACTTCCTGTTGAGATCTGACGCCGCTCCCAGCGGCGAGAAGGGCTTCTCTTTGCCCGAAGACAAGATCTGACTCCAGGACTTCCTCTCTCCAGTTCCCTCTCAAGCGTTGGGGAGGGGAAGACCAGGCATGCAGTTTTTGCAGAGGAGGATGCGGAGATGAGAGAGGCTGTCAAATTTGCTATGGCACCTGATCCTCAAGATGGGATCATTCAACTGCTGCATGCCTGCAAACCAGCACACAGTGTTCCAGTCTTTTCATCCTCTTGTCTTGGAGATGCCCAGAAAACTTTGAATAGACTTTAGGGGATTGTTGTAGTGTCATGTTTTCAAGCGAGTGGATTTGAAATAGTGGTTTCCTCTTACCACATCTGCACATCTGAACAAGACTTGTTGTGTAGTTGCAAGGCTGAATGATTGGCAGGGAGTACATTCTGGAAGGAAAAAACAATACCCCCCCAGTTTACAGTAGGAATGAAAATATATTTGTGAATCACTTTAGATTGTTGTGGACTTTTCAAACTAAAACAGCCATATACATTATATTTAGGCTAAACAATGTAAAGGATTTGTTCTGAGCGAAGCTGGTTTGTATAGTTCCCTTTGACCTACAGTATCTTAGTCCTTCATCCTATATGGAAATAAGATGCTTTTGTTTGACCATGTAGGCTTACTTTAATTTGTGTACAAGGACTGATTTGCAATGCATGCGATGTCTATTCATAGCCTACGCCTTAAAGTTGAATCAAAACACTGAACAACTAATTACAGTGTTACAAATGAAGATGTTGGATCCCCCATAAACGTGTCTTTACATCAACATGATTAAATAGCAGATGAGGGAAACAGTTGTGCCTTGAACACAAATATTGTTTGGTTTATAGCCTCTTTGTGCATCACAGGGTACATGAAGGAGGGGGAAGCTGGCTAGCCTGCCGTATGGCTGATTACTTTTAGGCACTCACAGCGCCGGGTTCTTGGAGAAAGGGCCGGTGTGGCGCCCGGTACAGCATGAGGGCACCAGGTGGGAGCCATGGAAATGAGAGGGTCTAATGTATTCATACAGGTGTCCCAGTACCCACTTCAGCTCAGCATCTCACTAAGGCTCCTGTCTGCAAAACAAACAGGGGCCTATACTGTAATGAGGTCATCTGTTATCGAGTAGCACTAGCAGAGTTCACAATGAATCAGTAGGCTGCATCCACTCATCATGGAAAGTAGAGTAATTAGTAAGAGGAGGGCGAGATTCATTGTGTGTGTGTGGATCCCCCATTTGGTGATGAATGTCGGACAGGTAACATAGAGTAACAGAGTCCACAACTTCCCAAAGAATGTTAATATACACAATAGTGGAAGGAGAAAGAAGGGGATTCCTTCTAGGAGGTAGTCCTATACATCTACATTTAAGTAGGCTCTCCACCATCCTTTTGTGGGTTTTGTTGTTTGTGGGTTTTTTCATTTTGTGGATTCCCAATTAAGAGCTTCCCAATAAAGAGTCCTTTCCTTTGGAACCACCACTGATTTGATCTAGATAGTTAAACATAGATAAGACTACGACATATTGCTGCCATGTTGCTTTTGCCTATCCACACTTTCCAGATTTGGAATGTAGGAAAGGAGACAACCCATTAAACTTATTGGGACATAAAAGCGATCTGCCTGGTCGCAGTCCGCTGTAGATCAATACGAAACAGCTGATCAAAGTCTTCTCCTCTGAATTCTCTAAAGCCTCTGTGGTAGGGTCACCTCAGCCAGCCAAGTTCATTTTTTTTACCTCAGTCAGACAGAATACATTTTACCAGCTCATCCCTCCAGAGGATGCTGAAACGAGTTCTCCAGCCATGACGCCGATTGCTGTTCCACTTCCATGGTTCCTCCCTGTTCTCCCCGAGCCCCACCCTCCCATCGCCCTTCCTCGAACCAAGACCTGAGCGCAAATAGAGTTGTAGAAATGAGCGAAGGCCAGGCTTAAAGAACAAAAGGAGAGGTAGAGTTCAAGGGAGCCGGAGAGATTAGAGACGTCAATCCCAGTGTCTTTTGCGCCATCCAAGGCTCCCTTGTGGGATCAACCAGAAAGTTGTAATGAAAGCACAGGAACTTTTCTCTCCCTCCCTCCCCACAACCTCCTTCCCTCCCTATTCAATCTCACTGCATTGGTGTGGAGGTGAAGAGAGGTTTAGGCGGGGGTGAGTGGGTGGGGCGATTCAGATGCGGACCCGCAGAGAACTTTATCTGAACTTGTGTCGGCTTTGCGTCTCCTGCTTTCATCTCAGGTCACTGTCAGTGGAGGATTTATCACAATAAAGATGAGACAGCCCTAAAAATGAGGTTATCAGAGGCCAGGCTTCGCTTCCATCGCAATCTAATACTTTTCATGCTTTTCTTCTTTCAGATTCCTTAGTGTAATGTCCAGGTCATGACCTGGGATGTTGTCAAGAGACTGATGTCCACAGATGAGGGCAGGTAGTTCAGTATTGTCAAATAATTAATAAGTGTGTTGAAACATTCTTGAGAGGAAAAAGAGGTCAGTATGGTAGTTTACCAATTATACAGTATCATAAATTCAAATTTCCTCAAAAACCCACCCATAAAAGTTTGAATTATAGTATTAGAGGTTCTAAAAAAGAACTGAACAGGTAAAAAAAAAAGGGCAGTCGTAAAACAAATATTTGATTATGATTCACCATAATTCATTAGCGACAGACTCATCTAACAATACCACAAAACAACTTGGCCACCAGGCCTTGATCATAGATTTAACGGCATGCCTTCATACCATGCTTTCATCATGCAGATAAAGAAACAGGTCAGAAAACAAAGAACCTGACAAACCCAACAAAGACACTACTCGCTTTTTCTGATGTTCTACCAGAAATGTGACAGTTATTGAAATGGCCTGCTTTCATTGAAAACCCTGCTATTTTACTCGTTTTAAATTGGTTATTGTCAATCTCTTTTCACCATTGTTGTTGCAAGGCCGGTATTCAATGCAGGGTTCCCGCAAATGATAAATTCATAACACAACAATGGGCGATACAATAGCAGTGCAAATCACTGTGGCAGCCGTTGTCGTGTCTGCTTCTCCTCCATTGGATGCGTTGTTAGACAGGTATATATTCTGCTTGATGACAGTGATAGGGAGGGTCACCGGCTCATCCAAAACATCATTTGTTTGCTTTATATATTTACAATTGGTTGAACTGCGAGCCAACACCTAATTTACCACCCCTTTCACAAGGAATGAATCCATTTTCAACACATTAATAAAGCGGGGAATGTCCGGCGTATGACAGACAATGCAGAGATGGCTTTGTTAAATGTCTTTTCTCCCCAAAACATTATCCTATGCCAGATGGCCAGATTTCTATTGTATACATTTATTTTTGTTGTTGATTTCTCGTGCTCACACCAGAATAATGTGATGCTTTTTAATACATTTATTTTGGCTTAGTAAGTTAGCACCTACGCAGGTTTCTATTGCTAATCAATTTTGGTGTTTTACCCCAAAATAATTGACTGACTGCTCCTCTAACTACAAACTGATTGGATTTGCAAAAAGTCATCAACTTAAGGCCATATCTATTTTTCAACCAACTTTCAACCTAAATACCATTTTTTGTTGATTTCACATTGAATTCACATTAGTTGACAACTCAGTCAAATGTAAACCAAAACTAGACGTTGAACTGACGTCTGTGCCCAGTGGGATCAAAATTCCAACATACAAATATGGCAAGGGCATCCTATCTTGCCATGACAACTGGAGAGAGAGCTTCCAATTTAACCATAACACGTTATCATGTTCACTAATCCTATCCACTTACGGTTATGGAAGTACAGTGGTATCAGCCGAGCGGATGATAACTTTGCAGACCTCCCTAGGCGTTTGATTAGAGAGTGCACTGATGAAATGGAGAGCACAGCCAAGCCTGTACTTTGACACAGAGGCAAGGCATATGAGAAGGGGGGGGGGGGAGTATTTAATCTATCACTGGAATGAATCTCCTCAGCTTCCTGTGTTTTACCAGTGTGTTCCCTCACTGTGTTATATGAACAATGTTCCGGTGAGCTCGGGGGAATGAGCCGGCCCAGCATGATCCGCCATGGTCTTAATTAGTGTCTCGCTCTCTCACTGTTGAAATTGGGCTGAGATAGACAGGACACATTTAACTATGTTGTAACATTATCCAAAATTTCGGCTCAGTCATTTCCTGATCCTCCCCCATCCCCCCATTCCAAAGTGGCCCGAGGAGGTGTGGTATATCACCAATACACCACGGCTAAGAGCTGTTCTTAGCACGACGCAACGCGGAGTGCCTGGATACAGCCCTTAGCTGTGGTATATTTGTCTCCTCCTCCTGTACAGCTCAGCTGCTGCCGAACCTGCAGCTGGCAAACGCCCTTCACTCATCAACCCCGGACATGTCCCGTTATCATTAAACACACCTGGTTCCAATCCCCAACTCTATCACTGTATATATACTCCCTCTGTCATTTGTCTTTGTCGGTCATTGTAAATGTTGCTTGTTTTCCTGAGAGGAATTGATCCCACTATTTCCTGAGTACTTTGGGTTTTGTTCCGCTTTTAAATATATAGTGCTTAAATAAACTCAGTAGTTCTAAACCTGCGACTGCCTCCTGCCTACTCCTCTCTACACTTGTGACATTACCAACGTAATTAGAGCAGTAAAAATAACTGTTTTGTCATACCCGATATACCACGGTTGTCAGCCAATCAGTATTCAGGGCTCGAAACCACCCAGTTTATAATAGACAGTAAATCACATTCATTATTGGTTATTTTGTGAGTACTGTGGTCTGCTGCCTTGAGCAATAATGTATTTTTTACCCCCAAACCAACTTCAAATACTTACAACCTCATAAATACAACAGTAAAAAAAAAAATCTCTCTCTCTCTATCTCATACAAATACATGTACACACAAACGTGTGGTATCTCACCCTTCTAGTGAAACCACAGATGCATTTGGGAGTGCCGTTTGATGATGACGAATGCCTCATGTTGATCTTTGATCTCACCATCATCAGTAGAATAGGAGCTTAGAAAGAAAAATCATGGGTCCTCTGATAGAGGTTGTGTGTATATCGTTTGTGTATGTGTGTGTACAGGATCTTAATTTGATCACTCTTGTTGCTGAGAATTTTTCTGTGCTGCAGGAAATGCAGATAAGCTTCACAATTTATCATAATCTTACTGAAAACCCGCACTAAAAAACGGTTAAATTAACATTATTGCACTTTTCATGTAGCCACATTTTGGCAAGCTAATAGCCTAACCACCTATCAAGCAACATTATGGACTAAACGTTAAAATCCTTTTGCTGCAGTATTATTTAGCTGCAACAATACTGGTCAAATTAAGATCAAACATCTGTATGTGTGTGTGTGTGTGTGTGTGTGTGTGTGTGTGTGTGTGTGCGTGCCTATGCGTGATTAAGATTTAATGAGGGTTCTGGCTGCTGGCTGTGCACAACAAAACTGGTACACCTTGGACTGACGTAGAGAACATGAAAACTGTACAATTATCAGCCAATCTGACCATCAGTCCTACCACAATGTGACTGTTTAGAGCTTCGCGTTCAGGCTTTAAATGTTTCCTATTGGAGGACACCATGTTGCAGCGTTATGATTCCCATGACCTGTTAATATCAGCTCATTTTAAAGCGTTTGAGAAAGAAAGGGGACCAAACAGGTGATCATCATTAGCAGCTAAGAAGCAGAAGAAAAAAATCACAGGCTATGACTCGTTCAGTCCGTCAGGGAGCTGCTTCAATAGAACAGGTCAGAGGAGGGCAATTTGAAGTTTGGCTTTGTAAAATGTCTTCGTGCATCTTGGTGGGCCCAGGCTGCAATAGTGAAATTGATGAGTAGGATAAAATGTTCTACTGGCAGAAGGTTGTCCAACATGCAGGTTGTAGGGACCATTAGCAATTAGTGTATTAGGACGTGGGTCTACAGAATGCATCAATATAAAAGCTGATTTTTGTGCTTAAAGTGCAGGTGCACTGCTGATCCTAGAGCTGTGCTTAGCTGGGAGCTCTTATTATTAGCCCTGGCGTAGCAGAAACCCCTGCAGCCCCGCAAGGCACTAACTCTGGAGGCCCATGCACCCGTCATCTTAAACCTATGTCTACATTTTATTTGAAAAAAATACCCCCCAAAAAATTTGACAGTAACCCTGCTTTTTTTATTTCCACACGTAGCAAGTGAATTGTTTGTGTTGTCCAATCTACATGGGGTAGTAGGTGAGACAGTTGTCATGCATCTAACTTGCCTATTTCTCAGCGAAGACTACAACACTTTGCGGGGGGGGGGGGGGTCCAGAGAAACTGTGCTCGGCCGGTAATTATTAGGAACAGGAAATGGTGTCCTTTTGCTGGTTCTCCACACATGCTGTTGACTAGTCACTACACCTACTGTCAAATGAAATACTATGAATTGTCTAGTGAAGGAAATAAGAAATTGTCTGGCTAAATGCGTTATCCAAAAAGTTCATAATCGACCAATTAATCTACCCAAATGTTGTCTCTTCTCCAAGTCCACGCTGAAACATATCTCCAAGGATAAAAATCTATAGGCTATCAACATTCCCCGTCTTAAAATGATTAGTACGATTCATTCCATATCTATACTTTTTCCAACATGTAATCCTGACAAGTCCTTTTGTTATGCAAAACTATCAAATGAAATAAGTACAAAGCCAGCGATAGCATCACCAATGTTTTACACTGAGCTTCTTTAATGAAATTTTCCTTTCCCAGAGAATCGACAAGCTCCATTCCCCTGGCGGAGCATTTAATTACAAAACCCACATAAGATTATGAAACTATACAGCATATAGTGAGAGGAACGAGTTTCCTTTGATGTGCACTTGTAATGGCAGCAGTGGAAAAAAGGAGACAAATGCCTTTACCTCATTTGAATCAAGAAGCGAGAGGGCGAGACTAAGTTCTGCTCACTGTTGTCTCTTTCATTGCTAACTCCACCACCTCCCCCATCACAGCATTGAGACGTGTCAGAAAGCGGTGGAGAATCTGTGAGGGGTGTTAAAATGTCAACCTGTTTTAACGCTCTGAGGCTTGCGGGGTGTCATGGCCTTCTGATGGTGGAGAACATGTGTTGTTCCGAATGGGGCGCCCTTTGTAATCGAAGGTGAAGCCCTGTGTTTAAAGGAAGCACTTGCTCGTCTAAGAGGACTCCGCAAAACATGAAACAGACGATCGGTGCAGCAGAGTGGGAGTGCGTTAGCAGGCTTGGGAAGCCATGTCATTCAAGACGGTGGTGTTTGACATCGTTGGAAGCGGTGCGTTGCAAAGAAACCTCAGTGGTTCAGTAAGAGAGGACATTGAGGCTGCTGGGAGATGATATGAGTCAATCGTACAAGGATTGTACAAGACTAAAACATGTGTCCATGAAAATCTGAAGAGGTGCCAAATGAACTATATAAACATGAGGCACCTTCTTGAAGCTTACTGTACATCATACCTTCGTCAAGAAGACTAGAGTACAGTAATGAATCCATATTGCCATGACCTAAGAAAACAAAATAAGTAGCTTACTGTCTTGAGCCTAGTCCTTTCCATACAACTGACAATCTAAGTGAACAGGCTGTTTTTCTATATTATATTGCCCCAAAGCAACTATACACCCATAGAATTACTGCACTGGAAATACACATTTTAAGAGCTTCAAGAAAAGCATTATTATTATTATTATTATTATTATTATTATGTTGACATTATGCCAGTACGACATTCATTTACTGGTATTTTTATCGCAGTTCCATGCCTTTTCAGTTGTGATTTTATGAAGGTATTTTCTCTCCTGGCTGTCATGTTCTTGGAACTCAATAACCCCTAGATTGCATTAGCTCCTCTCTCGGTGTGATGTATTTACTCTGGTGACATCATTGTTTGTCTGCCCATGAAAAGCAAACAATGGTATTCTTTAGGGGGGAGCATTTGAAAAGGTGTGTTCTAGTTGAGTGGGATTGACTTTGAGTTTGTGGGCTTTGCATTCATAATGGTTGAAAATGCCCCATACAGTACCAATTTAGGATTTGTAGTTTGCTATGTTTTTATCTTTAATCATGGCTCAGAAAATCTTTACATTTACATTTTCAAAGTGTGTGTGTGTGTACGTGTTTAAACTATTCTAGTTGGGACCAGAAGTCCCCACAAAAATAGTCAACAAACAAAAATTGGACCAACTGGGGACATTTTGTTCATCCCCACAAGGTGAAATGCTATTTCTTGGGGGTTTAGGGTTAAGGTTAGAATTAGTTAAGGTTAAAATTAGGGTTAGGAGCTAGGGTTAGTTTTATGGTCAGGGTTAGGTTTAGGGTTAAGGTTAGGTTTTTGGGTTAAGGCTAGAGTTAAGGGTAAGAGTACAGGTTAGGGTTAGAGTTAGGTTTAGGGGTTAGGGAAAGTAGGATTTTGAATGTGACTGAATTGGTTAGCTGTACAAGACTGTGTGTGTGTGTGTGTGTGTACACGTATTTGTTTTTTGTACACTATGTGTTGTGGCATAGCACATAAAGAGGACTCTGAAAGGAATCAATGTTCCATTCCACACTAGAGATAATCTAAGGGCTGATGCATAATCATTATGAAGCCTGATCAGCTTCATACTGTAGCCTACACTGTGTGAAGCATAGCTAAGAGTCAATCTCTGGTTTCTTCTTCCTACACCTGAGGAGGTTAAGGGTCACATGACAAGTGTTAAGTTAAGACTACCACAGTTTATTATTCGAAGATGTTAGCACTTGCACAGATGAAGGAAGCGTCAGAGATACCTGTTGAAAAGTTATCAGCGAATCAGAAATTAATTTTAAAAAGCACTTAACACTTAACCGGCCCCTACCAACCCCATGGACTATAGCCAGTATTGTAGAATGAATGCATTTTAGCTTGCATACATTAACATAAACTTTACATGGACATTCGAATCTGAGCCCAGGCATTGTGCAACATAAACAAACTAACTGGATCCACTGGCAGTTGACAGGATGATTTTCAAAAGAACCTAAGCAAACGCTAAGCACACTAGGAGTAACTCATTTGCGCACCACATTCATTAAATGTGTACGTTTTCAAAAGTATGTACCTAGTGCCCCAAATGAAAGATAATACCCTTGGAATAAAACATGCAAATCAAACATGAACTTCAGTATTCAGTTTTGGTGCTACATTGTAGTCTGCCCTATACATCAGTATACATGTATTTCTCCTTGGATACATCACATTCTCTCACTTGCCATTGGTTGAAACTCACTTTTGAATAAGCCATGTTCCCTGCACGCAGCACTATCGAGAATGGCCACCCATAAGAATGGCCACCCATAAGAATGGCCACCCATTTTTTTTAAATACGCCAATTCCAGTACCTTGTGCCTTTTTTGTGCATCTTTGAAAATCACCCTGCATGTTCAATGATTGGCTCAATACAATAAGGTTCACCAATTTTATATTTCTTCTTCCCATTTTCTGACCATCATTTGATTGTTAAAAACTGGATCGAATTTGACTCGTCCCTAATATTCATGGGGGACATTCTTGATATTGATGATACTCTGTTACAGTAATGATGCACAGTAATGATGCACAATGCATTCTAAGGGGGAAAAAACTATTTCCCTTAGAAAAACTATCACTTTACAAATAATGTTTAGACAAAATTCCCCATTGTAATCCACTATAAGCAGAACAATGTTAGAGAATAAAAAGACATCCTGATGCCCAATGTGGTGATAGTCATGTCTGGGCTTTTCAAAATATAGGTCCCCTCTACTGAGCAATCATTTAGTAGTGTCCACTCTTCTCTTCTCATCCAGATGTCCTTTGTTACCCTGTGCTTGTAAGTCTTCCAGAAGATTCATAGTATAGTCTCCAATAGAGGGAGTCTCTATTTACAAAAAGGGTCGCTGCAATGTTCTTGAGTCCATGATGGTATTCCACAGGTAAAGACCCAGTAACATTTATTGATCAACCTGTAACACAAACACATTTCCATGAACATCAGACCATCCTGATTCCATCTCACAATTAATACAGTATGTGCAATACAACCAAAACCAGTGTTCTCACATTCAGTCCTTAGTGACTACAGAGTCAGCTTCTATCTTCTACTTTTCCCAGAAGAACTTGAGGTAATTTGGTGCAAGGCCTTTTGCATCGAAAGTTTACGGTTCATCTGCCTACATTATGAAATTACTTTTTTTTTTAAGTTTACAATTCTTAATCTCATGACCTAATCTTGTATGAATTAGGTGGTTGGTTTTCTTTGCTAGTTTTAATGAGAAAAGGCAATAAAGTGAGCAAAGAAAAGCTATCAGGCGATATTAGCGTCTCCACTCACAGTGGTCAACAAACAAAGCAAACTCATTAGCGTTCGCAGCCACTGAAATTACCTCTGTCACACTGACTGCACAAGTCACACATGATTTTGTCTACTTCTTTTTCCAGATAGGGGTAAAACAATAATGATAAGCATAATACTAAATCAAGATTTGAAAGGCACAAGTGATTTCCCCTGGATAAAAATGTGCTTTTCCAACTAAATGCCTTTCCCCATCCGTGCTGGGAAATGATTTGTAGTGGTAGGCTACACTCAGGGGGAGGAAATTCCTTGAAGAAAATTGAAACAGAGAATATGTTATGCAGTTTAGGCTAAGTTGTCGTTCAAATTTTTCCTGTTCCACCTTCCATATCAGATTCTGGCCTATCCTGACAGGGATGGTGTTTTTATCTTGATAAAGGACTTGTGTGGATAGAATTTGCCTTACCGTACAGACTGAGATTTTCTCCCTCCCCTAGTTTAATGCTGTCAGATACTCTCAGCACTTCGGACCCTTCACAAGATTAAATTGCCCGTCATGAAGCTCCGGCTCTGACTGACAGCTCCTCGGCTCGAGCAAAAGTACATTCCGGAAAGGGCTTAAGAAACGTGCCTTGCGAGGAACACCCATAACACCTTCATAACTACGTTCCACTATCGATTCCAGCAGACTGTCTACAGACTATGCCAGTCTGACAGCTGACGGAAGCTGCCACGGGAGTTGTCAAGCTACATTTTTACTGCTGAACTTTGCAAAGAAAACAGGCACCTTTGACAGACTCATTTTGCTAATTCACCAATCAGCTATTTGACTGTGGACAGGCCCGTTTTAATTTGTCCGAATACACTGTATTCTCTGTCTGTGAATAAATTAGCTTAAAATATAGTGGGGAAAAAAATTCTGTGACAACCCCCAGGCATCGCCTAACTTCATATTAAAAAAATCTCTCATAATCATATCAAACACACTCTCAGTAAATTCCACAGATATTTAGGTTAGCACTACGCCACTTTGCATATGGGTAAGGAGAGAGCGCCTTCTTGTCGTTCATATTGCAATAAATTCTCTCCCTCAACGAGCCATTTACATTTCCGAGCTGTCACTGTGATTAATGTGGTACTAATTTGAGAATAATTCCATGCTACAAAGACAAAGAGCAGGCACCGGTTTTTGTCAGCAGATAAAGGAGCCTACATGAGACAGATCTAACGGCATCTCAGTAGTCGCAGAAGGGGAAAATGAATGCATCGACTGAGATCATCATCAACAGAAGACAGGAGGAATTAAATAGGAATGTGGCACCTTCTGAAGGTTTTTCAGGCTGCCTTCAAAACATTTAACTCAATCTCTTTCTGAATCAAATTCAATCACATACATTGTGTTAAACCTAAGGCTGAGTGAAAACAATGAGCAAAACAGGCCTATTGTCACGTCCTGACCATTGAGAACTTGTATTTTTCTATGGTAGAGTAGGTCAGGGCGTGACTGTGGGGTTTTGTCTAGTTTCTTTTTTTCTATGTTGGTTCTAGTTTCTTTTTTCTATGTAGGGGTTTTTGTATGATTCCCAATTAGAGGCAGCTGGTCATCGTTCTCTCTAATTGGGGATCATATTTAAGTTGTTGTTTTTCCCACTAGGTTTTGTGGGTGATTATTTTGAGTTGTTGTTGCACCTCTTCGTCACAGTTTGTTGTTTTTGTTTATTAGTTTATTGTACGTCTTGCATAGTTTCACAGATGAATAAAGATGTGGAACGATACACACGCTGCGCCTTGGTCTCATTCATATGACAACCGTGACACCTATAGCTGCATGGGTCAACGGGTGACTCATGAAATCTGTAACAGAAAAATACCCAACCTGGCTCGGCTCATTATTCACTGTACAATTATCATTTTCCAATCTATAATGGCTAAATGGGTTATTTGGACATGTTATGCTAGATAATCATTCTCCTGCCTCCTGCATTCTCAATAGGTTTTGCCCGTAGCAGGGAAGCACATTAGCGAGTAGATGGAAATATGCTTCCATTTAAATGTAAGGCAATTTTATTGAGATGGCATAATCACATTATGGGAAAGCAATGTATTTTCCATCTTCCAAAAGATGTTGAAGTATCTTGGATGGCAGGTAAAGCAATTAGAACACTCTCCAGCTGTTTTGTTGAATTTATCAGTTAAAACCATAAATGATCCATGAATAGTCATTACTTGCATCCTAATAAGTACAATTAAGGAGCATGGTGTAAATCTTATTTCCTCATTAAGCAAATGTTCAAACCAATAGAAATGGTTTGTTTGCTGTTTCTCACCAGCACTTGACACAGTAGGATACAGATAATGTTTAAACTGTAATATTCAATGCTTGCATTAAAGGCTATAGTCTGAATTCAGAAAACAATGAAGATTAACGTTGATATTGGTCCAATTCAATCAAATTCATCTTACAAGATTACATCACCTTGATTCGGTTCCGTGGCATCAAGGGTTACCAGAGCTGATCCCTGTCTGATGAGATCTTTCCGGCGTTCCGTGTTAACAAAGACAGGGGAAAAAGAGGAAGTGAAGAGATGAGTTTTAAATTTCATCCCAAGCGAAATTAACATGTGGGTGAGGTTATTATGGTTGATCAATCCATCAATACTGCTGCAGCAACACTGTCCACCAAATAAACCCCATTCCATTTTGAGGTCCCGACTAATCCCTGGATCGATAATTACAGGCTCCAGACAGGTGTGGTGTGGTGTGGCCAGTTTAAATAATTAAGTACATGGAAGGAGGCAGAACTCAAGTCTAGGGGTCGTCATAACCCAGGGAAGGATATGGGCATCGGGTTACTGCGTTAAAAGCAAGTAATTGGAGTGAGTAATTTGCACGTTTCGGTCCTCAAAATGGCTCTGATAGTGCTAAGGAGACATGTCGGCCCCTCAGATAGGCCCCCAGGGTCCCAGTAGTGACTTCAATCATTAGACAGTTTTAGCAATGGCATGGCAGAGTGCTGTAATTTTAGACTAAACCGTTTGACCTTGACCAAATGATACAAATAGGCAAGGTCAATAGGTTGAGAAACATATAGGTCTGTCTTTTTAAACTGAAGTTGACTGTACTTGGCTACTATGAGGACTACTATGACACCTACTATGTTGGTACACTGTACAGTCGTGGCCAAAGGTTTTGAGAATGACAAATATTAATTTCCACAAAGTTTGCTGCTTCAATGTCTTTAGAAATTTTTGTCAGATGTTACTATGGAATACTGAAGTATAATTACAAGCATTTCATAAGTGTCAAAGGCTTTTATTGACAATTACATGACGTTGACGCAAAGAGTCAATATTTGCCGCGTTGACCGTTCTTTTTCAAGACCTCTGCAATCCACCCTGTGGCATGCTGTCAATTAACTTATGGGCCACATCCTGACTGATGACAGCCCATTCTTGCATATTCAATGCTTGGAGTTTGTCAGAATTTGTGGGTTTTTGTTTGTCCACCCACCCTCTTGAGGATTGACCACAAGTTCTCAATGGGATTAAGGTCTGGGGAGTTTCCTGGCCATGGACCCAAAATATTGATGGTTTTGTTCCCCGAGCCACTTAGTTATCACTTTGCCTTATGGCAAGGTGCTCCATCATGCTGGAAAAAGGCATTGTTCGTCACCAAACTGTTCCTGGATGGTTGGGAGAAGTTGCTCTCGGAGGATGTGTTGGTACCGTTCTTTATTCATGGCTGTGTTCTTAGG
Source organism: Salmo salar (assembly GCF_965601325.2). NCBI lineage: Eukaryota > Metazoa > Chordata > Actinopteri > Salmoniformes > Salmonidae > Salmo > Salmo salar. The sequence goes on from NC_138307.1 coordinate 59,093,267, forward strand.
CAAAATTGTGAGTGAGCCCACTCCCTTGGCTGAGAAGCAACCCCACACATGAATGGTCTCAGGACGCGTTACTGTTGGTTTGGGATGCCCCAAACAATCGGAACGGGGATTCAGCAGAGAAAATGACTTTACCCCAGTCCTCAGCAGTCCAATCCCTGTACCTTTTGCAGAATATCAGTCTGTCCCTGATGTTTTTCCTGAAGAGAAGTGGCTTCTTTGCTGCCCTTCTTGACAGCAGGCCATCCTCCAAAAGTCTTCGCCTCACTGTGCGTGCAGATGCACTCACAAATGCCTGTTGCCATTCCTGAGCAAGCTCTGTACTGGTGGTGCCCCGATCCCGCAGCTGAATCAACTTTAGGAGACGGTCCTGGCGCTTGCTGGACTTTCTTGGGCACCCTGAAGCCTTCTTCACAACAATTGAACCGCTCTGCTTGAAGTTCTTGATGAGCAGATAAAATGGTTGATTTAGGTGCAATCTTACTGGCAGCAATATCCTTGCCTGTGAAGCCATTTTTATGCAAAGCAATGATGATGGCACGTGTTTCCTTGCAGGTAACCATGGCTGACAGAGGAAGAACAATGATTCCAAGCACTACCCTCCTTTTGACGCTTCCAGTCTGTTATTCAAACTCAGTCAGCATGACAGAGTGATCTCCAGCCTTGTCCTCATCAATACTCACACCTGTGTTAACGAGAGAATCACTGACATGATGTCAGCTGGTCCTTTTGTGGCAGGGCTGAAATGCAGTGGAAATGTTTTTTGGGGATTCAGTTCATTTGCATGGCAAAGAGGGACTTTGCAATTAATTGCAATTCATCTGATCACTCTTCATAACATTCTGGAGTATATGCAAATTGCCATCATACAAACTGAGGCAGCAGACTTTGTGAAAATGTTTATTTGTGTCATTCTCAAAACTTTTGGCCACGACTGTTCAGCTGAAATTAAATTCGATGGCTTGTTGCCACTGTCTAAAGTGCAATGTGTTGATTACGAGGACCCTTACCTTGGTAGTCTTTATCTTGTTCCCCGTGGCGCAGCTCCATCCCTTTAGATCTGGGAGGACTTTACACTCCTCCCCATCCAGACATGGATGCATCTGACACCACCACTTCTGCTCCACTATAGAGGCTACGGGAGAACAGAGGCCTCGTTATAATGAGCAGCTTTGAGAGATACTAGGGAGACATACAGGAACAGACATTTTCCTTGTTTTACAAAACACTAGGGCTGGGAATTGCCAGGGATCTCAAAATACAATATTATCACGGTACTTAGGTGCCGATACGATATGCATTGCGATTCTCACGATTCTATATGTATTGCGATTTGATGTTCCAAACATATTTCTCACCATACGTCTGCTGCAGAGAGACAAGAGAGAGCCATGAGAAAATTAGTTTTGATTAGTCAGGGAAATAAAAGTGCTGAAAACATGTTGGCTCACTATTTAAAAGGAAAATGGAAAACAAGCTAGAGGATGAAAAATAGCAGCGTTATGGCGCAGGTACAGCCGACTAGAGCTAGCTAACGCTTACGTTACCTACCTATTTTTTTTTTACAAATCAATACCTCGAGTCAAATATTGATATAATATTGGCAAAAAAAGAATGTTGTGAAATGTAACTATCGATTTTTTTCCCCCGTCACTACAAAACACCATGAGGTAGTTGTATTGAATTTAATGAGAGCCAAACCATCATAAACAGAGGGTGGATACATTAAGATAAACTTATTTGTATCCTACAGGCATGATTATAACAGCAATATTGTGTAAAGCACCTTTAGAAGTGACAGTAATTGTACAACGTTGGCTGTATCAAACGGTTTGACGTCCAACCAAACTGTTGGAACAGGATACATTATAAACACTTAAACAAGGCTTTGAGGAGGTGATCAGGCTCAAACTGAGATGAGAGCTCAGGTAATCCCTGGACGTATAAAAAACATAATTAAAAAAGGTTAAGTGCTGATCATTTTTCAGAGATCACCCGTGGAGCACTTTAAACTGGGCGCCATTGGCACAGCACTTTAATTTGCTGAGAATGTCAATACTCAAATGTCATCGAATAGGTTAAACGCATCTGGTGCCAGACTAGGGGTGTGAACTGCTTTTCAATCCCAAATTGAGGCAGCTCTTTCTGCCTGGTTGGTGGTCTGACTGCCACATTAGTGTGGTTAAGTGATGTTCTGGGACTGACATTGCATAGATGTAAGTCAACTTCAAGTGCCTTTTTCGAAAATGTGAGGGTTTCAAATTGTCCCCTTCCCTTAGAAAGCATAGCGATTGCTGTGTACTTTCTATTGATTTCAAAGCAGAAACGTGTGTTCCCTTCTCACTTCGCGTAGACCTAGTATCATGATACTGTACATGGATAGAAAGCTTTATGGAACAATGAGACATCAGTCTTAACATTCTGATACACAGCACTGTTAATCACCTACGTTCACTGTGCAATACAAGGGAACAGGTTTGGAGCCTTGCAAATTAACCTGTGAGCTTTTGAATATGATACCAGGTGCACAAGGAATGCAGCAAATATAATGTGAGCTAAGCACAACTGGGAGGGCTGTGAATTCACTATTCTGTGGTCAAAACGTCAGCCTTGTGGATGTCACGGATCCCTCCGGAACTGTCATTACTCACACCTGTCCCCTATTCCCACTGATTAGTACTTGTATGAGTGTGCCCTTTGGTTTCCATTGGGCTGTCGATTATTGTTACTATGTTCGTTGGTGCGTGTGTGTACCTGTGCTGTGTGTTTTGGGCTTTCGTGCCATTGTGGATTGTGCAGATGATTAACCCGTGTGTTAATCATTGTGTGCTTGTGTTATTTATTCGAAGTACTCCTCGCTCTTTTGTTTTGTGTTTCTACCCTGTGTTTTGTTACGTGTTTGTTTGGTCTTTGTCCCCATACCTTTACACGGCACACCGTAATTTCAGTGAAATAAAAAAAAACATTACGCATTCCTGCGTCGGTCTCCCGAATCATTCATACCAACAAGACAGTGGATATGTAAAGCTGAGTTGACTTTGCAGTGAGGCCTGTTGAAGTGTAGCTAAACCTTGAATGTGGTTCAGAGGCTGTATGATTTAATGCAATGAAAGGAAACATGATGCAGCAGTCAGCTTTATGCTTCAGAAGAAGCACATTTACCATGGGGGCTCCTGAGTGTCGCAGCGGTCTAAGGCACTGCATCTCAGTGCTAGAGGCGTCACTACAGACCCTGGTTCGATTCCAGTCTGTACCACAACCGGCCGTGATTGGGAGTCCCATAGGGCGGCGCATAATAATTCCAGCGTCGTCCAGGTTAGGGTTTGGCCAGGGTAGGCCATCATTGTAAATAAGAATTTGTTCTTAACTGACTTGCCTAGTTAAATAAAGGTTAAATTAAATGTTTAAAAAAAAATCTAGATATGCAAATCAAGTACATTTCTTTCTACTGGCAACTTTGAAGCACTTAAATCTACAGTTCACATGCAAATGTACATTGATTTCATCATTAATACAGCAGTCGGCCTATATAACGATGGTCAGTATTCAAATTCTTATCCTGTACATTGAAAACCTCTTATGAATCCAGAAAACAGTTAAGAGAATAGAAGACATTTGTTTTAGAAAGCCAAGAGCACTCTTATTCACAATGACATCCTAGGAACAGTGGGTTAACTGCCTTGTTCAGGGGCAGAACAACAGATTTTTACATTGTCAGCGCGGGGATTTGAACTAGCAATCTTTTGGTTACAGGACCAACACTCTAACCCCCCAACCACTCTAACGGCTACCTGCCGCCCTGAAACAAATATATATCTAATTTCACACTTATTTCACGGTAACACATTCCCTGCTTGCCACACATGAGATTTACTCCAAAACAAGGAGCAGTCACTTACACCCCTGATCTGTCAGTAATTTAAGGATTAAGTCGTACGGTATCAACGTGAGGAGAATCCGACTTGGGCCCGACGTTGCATTGAAGGCGTAAAATTGGGTTCTGATGGGAAAAGACAACACATTTCTGGGTGACTGAAGATAACGCTCATTGAAACGGCGCTGAGATTCACAACATCTACTTTCACATCCTATAGGTACAGTGCCTTCAGAACGTATTCACACCAGTGGAGGCTGCTGAGGGGAGAACGGCTCATAATAATGGCCGGAACGGAGCAAATGGCATGGCACCAAACACCTGGAAACCATGTGTATTGATGTATTCCACTCCAGTCATTACCACGAGCCCGTCCTCCCCAATTAAGGCGCCACCAACCTCTTGTGATGCACACCCCTTGAGTCAATACACATTAGAATCACCTTTGGCAGCGATTACAGCTGTGAGTGTTTCTGGGTAAGTCTAAGAGCTTTGCACACCTGGATTATACAGTATTTACACATTATTCTTTAAAAAATGATTCATGCTCTGTCAAGTTGGCTGTTGATCATTGCTAGACAGCCGATTTAAAGTCTTGCCACAGATTTTGAAGACAATTTAAGTCAAAACTGTAACTAGGCCACTCAGGAACATACAATGTTGTCTTGGTAAGTAACTCCAGTGTATATTTGGCCTTGTGTTTTAGGTTATTATCCTGCTTAAAGTTGAATTTGTCTCCCACTAACCAGGTTTTCCTCTAGGATTTTGCCTGTGCTTAGCTCTAATCCGTTACTTCTTATCATTAAAAAAACTCCCTAGTCCTTGCGGGTGACAAGCAAACCCGTAACATGATGCAGCCACCACCATGCTTGAAGAATGGTACTCAGTGATGTTTGTGTTGGATTTGCCCCAAACATAACGCTTTATATTCAGGACATAAAGTAAATTTCTTTGCCACATTATTAGCAGTATTACTTTAGTGCCTTGTTGCAAACAGGATGCATGTTTTGTAATATTTTTATTCTGTATCCGTTTACCAATAGGTGCCCTTTTTTGAGAGGCATTGGAAAAGGTAGTCTTTGTGGTTGAATCTATGTTTGAAATTCACTGCTCGACTGAGGGACCTTACAGAGATGAGGTAGTCATTCAAAGATCATGTTAAACACTATTATTGCACACAGTCCTTGCAACTTATTATTTTACTTGTTAAGCACATATTTTAATCCTGAACTTATTTAGGCTTGCATTAACAAAGGGGTTGAATACTTATTAACTGAAGACATTTCAGCTTTTCATGTTTTATTCATTTGTAAAAATGTGGAAAAACATAAATCCGCTTTGACATTATGGGGTATTGTGTGTAGGCCAGTGACACAAAAAATCTAAATTAAATTCATTTTAAATTCGGGCTGTAACACAAAAGTCAAGGGGTATGAATACTTTCTGAAGGCAGTGTATTTGGCATGTTCAGCTCATTCTAATAGGATCACATGGTTCTACAGCACTATAGGGAGTTAGAGGAGGAGTACAATTCAGCAAGACCATTACTGTAAAAGGCAGAGACAGTACCGAGTTGTCGTAAAGCACCAGACTCCACTAAATGTAAGGAATTGCAGGTTGAAAAACAGGAGACCAAACTAATTTCCCCTGAGGATACGACTATATGGCACAGGAGCACTTCTGGTAAACACTTTAACACATTTAATTACAGTTTAACACTTGTAAAGTGTATTGTAAAGTTTAAGAATAAAACAAAGTATAAATGAGGCCTCTGTGGATGGCTATGACTAAGCACCTTGTGGTCTGAAGCGTTACAAAATTAACAACAATTCTTAAGAGCAGTTTCACTAAGGAAGATGGTGCAAGCTCACCATATAAAGATTTAATGACGATCTCAGTTTAACCTCCTCAGATTAGTCCGAGTGGAACAGACCATCAGCAAAAAAATGACACATCGATAGCACATTAAATATTCAGCTGGAACGTACCATCTACACAAGACGGGGCAGCTCTGGTCGTCCCGGCCACTTGTCCAGGGAAGCAGGAGCATTTAACCGTTTGGGAGCGTTCTTCTATTTTGTTCTTGTTGCAGCATCGATGCAAAGCCACAACCTCACAAGTGCCGGTTCTGACTTGATGCACTGTAGAAAACATAAAACAGAATGAAATCAGAATTAGCCACTTGATAACTCAGTAACTAAAATAACGCAATTGTACTTCCACATAGCCTAAAACTCAGCTTAATGTCATAGTGTAGCACAAAAAAAGAGCCATAACCTAAATACTTTTGTATTACTTATGCTGTGTGACTGCAAAAAAAGTTACAATCAAGGGTTAATTTTTAACAGGCAATGAAGTAGGCCATATGTCCATTGTAGAGTTCACTTTGTATTAGGTTGACTAACAGCCTGTTCACATATTCAGAACACTGGAGGCATATACCTGTTAATAAGGGAGGCTACCTAATACTTATGCGGTACCCACAACCCTGAAGGTACAGAATAACTATGATTAAGCTTTAAAATAGTTTGCAACTGAAAGCATCAGCCAATGAATTAGTAGGCTATTTTGCAATTCAAAAAACCAATTGAAAAATCCCTTTCTCAGTAGTTTCTTACAAGTTCTACAGAAAATAAGGTGCAGTTGCTGCAGTATTTTGAGCCAATTTCCAGCTCACGCTACATTGTCTGAATTATTTAGGGACTGTGCTGCTTCCTGCTCTTTTAATTACATGTGACATTTTCACGAGGAGTCCGTCCTTCTGCAGAGGCAGTTATTGCTCACTTGGTAAACAACAAATGAAAAGTGCTGTGGAACCTTCCCACTGATTGCTGTACTTTATACCAGTGAAGCCAGCCAAGCTTATTTCATTACATTGCTTTTGCATGCCTTATGTTATTTTCCTTTTTTTCAATCAGGCAGAAATGTCATAGGAGGAGGTAGGGTATCGAGTGGACTGCATTGCAGCTGCATCAACACCTCAAGTAACACCCTCAACACCATCACTGGGACACAACGTGGAAGAAATCACACCTCAAATGAATAACATTTGAATGTTTCCAATGGCTTCGATCTATCATTTGTACCCAAATGGTTTAAATCAAACTGAATGCAGTGGTTGATGAACTCACAGTAGCAGACAAGAGTATTATTGCTCTAACTAACTGTTAGGAGTTCAAGCAGATGAGTAGTTGTGCCATGTTATCGAGAGGTGTTAGGTATAGGCCTATACATCAAAAGACAAGCAGGAAGTGAAAAGGAGGGAGGCGGAGCTCTTTTTTGATTATACACAAGTTTTGATAGCGCTTCTGCTATTGCCCCCCCCTGTCCCTGCTCATACATCAAAATAACTGAGGAGCAATCGTTTGAACGTAGCGGGAGTCTGACTCGCACTCTACTCGTATTAAAAAAAAGATATGAAAGACAAATACGTTTGACGGCGTTGCTTAGTTCTATGTAAAAGTAGCGCCACGCTTCACACAGAGAGGAATAGTTTTTTGGAGTAGATGTGGAGCTCTAGTCGTATGACCACTGTGCTGTCCTGCTATGAAACAGAGGTTTATGTACTTGGGAATGAGTCTTTCCCCAGAATCCCAGAGAAGCGCCTTTCCCTGCTGGGCCGGTGCATGGGAAAGGAGTGAGTGAGTATATACACTGGTGAAAAGCATATTCCAAGGTGATAAAGAACTGGTGACCCATGTAATTGCTATGCACTGACTGACTACAAATTGATTCTTTTGGTCCGTGTTAGGAAAGTGGTACCAACACTACAGTTCATGATTACATTCACTTTAAAAAATGTATATAGTCATTATTTCTCTCTGTTTGAGAGGCTTTTGGCCGAGCCGGTCTCAGATGCACAGTACAGAATGTCTAGATTTTTTTTAACCTTCAATCAATTCTGAATATGTAATTATAGCAATAGTGCAAGTGAAGACAGCCAGTGGCGCAAATAGCTTTTCAAATCATTGATCCTTATGGTGTTCTGCATCTGACGTCCGTAAAGCTTGGGCCATAGATAGAAGACTGTTTTGTCATCATTTTGATCATGTAAATTGGTCGTGAACACATCCTCTCTCTCTCTCATAAGATACCTTTTATTGCAGGGCTCCACTGAAGTGGACAGTCAATGAAGTTAAATCCTCAAGGCACACTACAAATCAGATTAAGAAGTGAAATAAAATGTATTTTCCCGAGGGTAATGCAATTGCTGATCTATTCCTGACCAAGAAGTATAGATTGTGCTGTTTCAGAAAAAAAAGAAAGATAGGACTCCCAAATGGTCGGGAACTGTGCTCGAGGAAAAGAACAATGTTTATTTTTTGGCAATCCATTTGCACTGTTACCAGCCAACTGATTTCCCAACAAACACTGGAAATCTACAAAGAAGATAAAATGCACTTACAGACATAATAGGATACTCGCTCTGGGTTGCCTATAATTCAAATAGAATTGCTCCCGTATAATGGGGGGATAAGGACATTCTCAATGTTTTTAAGTATGCTGAATAGGTCGTAAACCTTTGGAGTGAGACCATGCTTCATTGTACATTTTATTGCAATGCGCTAATGGTCTATGACAGTAATTAGACAAACCATTGGAGAAACTAAAGCTATATGTTTAGTCTCAGTGCGATTTGTATGTGTCCAGTGTTTTCCCATTGGATCAATACTTGGAATACAAGGAAAAAGACAGATTATCAGAAGCATTCCTCCACTGACTTTACAAGGACAGTGGATCATTGTAGTGATAAGGATTGTAAAGGTCCTTGGATATCTTATTCCAAGGTTGTGTATCCGGTAGGAGTGCCAATAGGGTCAAGTGTTCTTGTTGTGCCTCTCCAGTACTGCACCTTGGCCGTGTAAACAACTCAATATAGTGGCAAATACAAGGTGAACCAGAGAGAGCAACTCGGAAGGCGAGGCAGATCACTCTTCCTGCACATCTCAGCAAATTAAAGCCGACACGTCAAAGCGAAAAGAGGGAAGAGTTTTTGAAGATATACAAATTTATGCAGCTTTTTGCTGACAGAAGCCACTAATAAAAAAGTATTGCGAGCACTCAAATAGGACACAAAGTGCATTAGAAAATCTATTTCTTTGCTTGCCGAAACCAACAATATTTACTTAGGGTGGTTCTTTTTTACAATGGTATAATTACATTTTTTCTTGTTCTCTGGGAAGATTCTTTTTTTTCGACTTTGAATGTGTTCTGGATTGATTTCATCCCTGGAATGATAACAGGTTTACAGCAACAGAAATAACACCCGAGGGAAATTAGAGGGCTGCTGAAGCTATCAGATAGAAATTGAACGTGTGCGAGATTATTCTGATCCAATTGCGGCAGAAATGATGAGCGCCTTGAGTAAGGATCGCTGCCAATCAAAAGCCACATGCTGTAGGCCCATGCCCTACTTTAATTGGTCGACAGACAGAAGAAAGCTAAATATTTTCTGTCATGTCCACGAATGGCCATCCTGCATGTCTACGGAATCACCTTGCCAATTATCTGCGACAGTGGATTGTCAGTGAGGCTCCCAGTGTTGAAACCAATGAGGTTGAAACATTTGAGTTGCCCCATAGTTGTAATGTTACTGAGATGCCGTAATTGATCTCACTGGGTTCTAGTGATGTTCTAGTGGTGTCCCAGCTTATCAACAGTCTTAACAAGACAAGGGAAGTATGTTGAATTACATCTCTTCCACACATTTAAACCCTATCACACAATCCTTTACCTATGGAACATCAGGTGCGTCAGGACCTAAGATAAAACATCTAGGCATACTATAGGCTACAAAAAGTTATTTTAATGTGAAGACTTAGAGATCAGACATCATCTAAACTAGCAGGATGAATGTACAAAACATTAGGAACACCTTCCTAATATTGAGTTGCATCCCCCTTTGCCCTCAGAACAGCCTAAATTCGTTGGGGCATGGACTCTACAAGGTGTCGAAAGCATTCCATCGGTCCGCTTGGCACCGGTGCGGCAGGTAGCCTAGTGGTTACAGCATTGGACCAGTAACTGAAAGGTTGCTAGATCTAATCCCCAAGCTGACAAGGTAAAAATCTGTCGTTCTGCCCCTGAACAAGGCAGTTAACCCACTGTTCCTACATTTTACATTTTAGTAATTTAGAAGACGCTCTTATCCAGAGTGACTTACAGTAGTGAATGCATACATTTCATACATTTTTTTCTCCATACTGGTCCCCCGTGGGAATCGAACCCACAACCCTGGCGTTGCAAACACCATGCTCTACCAACTGAGCCACACGTTGTTCCTAGGTCATCATTGTAAATAAGAATGTGTTCTTAACTGACTTGCCTAGTTAAACAACTGTTAAATAAAATAGACTACCATACCCCGTTCAAAGGCACTTAAATATTCTGTCTTGCCCATTCACCCTCTAAATGACACACATACATGTTTCAATTGTCTCAAGGCATAAAAATCCTTCTTTAACCTGTCTTCTCCCCTTCATCTACACTGATTGAAGTGGATTTAACAAATGACATCAATAAGGGATCATAGCTTTCATATGGATTCACCTGGTCAGTCTGTTCATAATGTTTTGTACACTCAGTACACGTACGGTAGGCATCTGCCAAAATGAACTTAAAAAAAGGCAATGAGCATGCTCCACTTTGTCCATGACAGCCAACAGACGCTCATCATAACACGCCCCTTCTTACAGGTGTACCGTACTGTCCTTACCTCTGACACCTTCTGTTGGTCTGGCCATCTCCAGCAGAGTCACCATGCAGACCATTAGAAGTAGAACCCCTTTACTTCCTTGCTGTGTGTGTCTCTCACTCATCCTGCGAGAGAAAAACAGAGAGGGTGAAGAGAGATACACGGCTACACTTACACAAGCATCTCATTGTCTACTTCAGCAACTCGCACGTTAGGCATTTAGGTCATCCAAAACATGGCAGTTGCATCTCAGTGGTCTTAAGAGACTTCCTCTCTCCACATAGCTATTATTCATCAACGTTGATCTGTAACAACTGGATAGGGGAAAGAAAATCGTCCCGTTGGTTTCTGACATTTACTTTCACCAATCGTGTTAATTTGGATCAGTGCGAAAAGAGGAAGACATTTGACTATTGGAGGTCCCGTGGTTCACATTCATTCTGCTCCTGCCTTTTCAAATCCACTTCCAAGAAAGGCACAACAAGCGTCCATCTAGTAGCGTCTTCTCCAGTGTTGTAGGAGATGTGCTTTAAATTGCATCAGGCATCAGGCCAACCTCTGCACACCGGAAGCCTACACACTAGCCAACTACTCATGTCTACATTCTCCTTCATTATCTCCCTCTATCTTTTTCTGCCCATCCCCTCATCCCCAGTATCTCTATTCTCTACTTGCACATCATCATCTGCACATCTGTCGTTCCAGTGTTAATGCTAAATTGGAATTATTTCGCCTCCATGGCCTATTTATTGCCTTACCTCCCTACTCATCTACATAGATTTTTCTATTGCGTTGACTATACGTTTGTTTATGTGTAACTCTGTGTTGTTGTTTTGTCGCACTGCTTTGCTTTATCTTGGCCAGGTTGCAGTTGTAAATGAGAACTTGTTCTCAACTGGCCTACCTGGTTAAATAAAATGTGAGATATATATATATATATATGTGTATCTCTCTCTCTATTTAAATCTCCAGTTTCATTCACTTGCTTTACCTCCGTCTCTACCACATTTCCTAATTACCTCTCTCTCTATGACAGGAGCCAAAGGGCCACTCAGAGCAGGTGAGGCCCTCTGCCACCCCCACACAGGCCCTCACCATTTCAGCAGGGCAGAGGCCTTGACAGGCCTGTGGCTCCACACAGGGAGGAGACGAGAGAGGAACATAGGTTCTTCAACTCAGAATGAATCCATTCCTTCTGCCTTACCCTGGGCCTTGCACTATTTTCTCCCTAATGAAGTGTGGTTGAGATGGGGATGGAATACATAAACCATTTGGCATTGCTTGCTATCCTTGACAGGAAATGATCAAATTTCAAAACACAAGACACAAGTGGTGCGGTAATTACTGGAAGAGGCGAGGTATCAGATGCCACGAGGCAGAGACAGTGACATGCTTCGTTTACCCCTTTTCTTTCACCATCCCCTGTCTTTCTCCGCCTCAATCACTGACATATAGATTGTGTATCTCTCACAGGGATTATCAGATTATTCATGTAGTTCATTTTTATTTTTGCAATCATGAAACGGGACCCAGCCTTTGAGTGCGGAAATAGTGATTAAAAGATGGCCGATCGATAAAACAGATACAAGACTGACCATTCTAATATAGCACTGAGCTGCCATGGTGGTCTCGCACAAGATTCCATTTTTCAATACAAGATTTGTAAAATTATACTGTTCATTCCACGTCTCCCATAATAAGTGGATGTTACTATGACGCTGCATAGCTGTGCCAGTATATCACACAGTCAGCCATGCACAGCACAAACAAAGACATTATTAGCCTCTTTCTAGTCAACAACCCAATTTTCACCTTCTTTACTGAATGTTAAAAATTGTGGGATCAGTGAAAGTGTTGATTTAGCAAACTATTCATCCCCTTCCTAAGTTCACTCCTCCTTGAACACTCACATAGACCATTACCTCACATGAGGGGTTTCTCTGAGAAAGCACAAGTCTGAAGTAAAGAACCATTTTGTGCATTGTTAGTATTCTTGCAAAGTCTTTTCATTTCATGGGAAACTATGAAAGTAAGGGTGCAGATTAAAAAATAAAAAAAAAAATAGTGCGCTGGGCTTCAAGCAGCGGGATTTGAGTTACCTAAATATTCCACATCGCCATTGTGTGAAATTACTATTTTTAATTGTACTGTAGTTTTAGACAGAAAGGAGGAGACTCACACTTATTTTCTAGTTAAGATAGTGTCAAAGTGCAAGCGTCAAGTTCTAATTTGTGTGTTTTATTCAAATACAACTTCATGTTTAATGCATGGCTTTTTGTCACAGAATAGACCCAGAGGAAATATGCATAACGTATGCCACTGATTGCTGCAGGCACAAAACACGAATATCACACAAAAGTTTAGAGGAGAGCAAAAACAAACCAAACAGTAATAAACCACAGAGAAACGTACTGTATAATTAAAATAGTTTGTGAGGATGAGTTTCTTCTTTTGCCTCTACTCTATGGGTGTGTGCTGATATTAATGATACAATAGCTCTATTAAAATGTTTCAATAGAAGAACATAGTATTGTTCACTTGTGCCACCTCAGTGGTTTCCCTTAATTGAAATCTGTGTTCAAATTCATCTGGAATGTGACTTTACCTCCTTTATAACTCTGTTGCAGTAAGGTCTGTTGTTTGATGTATGGCCTATGGAGTATAGATTTGATTTTCTTTCAAGAGTACAAAGTGCATTAGTTTAAAACGGAATGAAGCAAGAAATATTTTCCCTTTCCTGTGAACTCTGTTCGTATGCCCCTTCCTATTCTATTCTATTGACTTCTTCTCTCTCTGAAACAAATTGAATAGTTACAGACCAATGAGCAGGCTTTCAAAAGACTCAACTTGACCTTGCAGAGTGGAGCGGTTGCATTGGCTATGGAAGGACCACTTCACCAAGAGTTTCCCCACACAGAAAAAACATGCATGCACAACTGATCTATATGTAAAATTAGCTGAAGTGAATGCAATGAAAAATAAGGGAATTGATTGTAGTATTTTTATTTCATAAAATTATGATAAAGGTATAAAAAGCTATATTATGTTGCATTAATAAGATGTAAATACGCATTATTACCTTTTTAATGTAATAATATCTATATTTAGCAGGTTTTCATAAAGTCCGTTGTTGTATGTTAAATGCTGTTACTGTTTAATGACCAGCAATTACACTTGTCTTCATTGAGAACCAACAATTACTAATGCAAATTAGTAACCTAATTATGTTTTTGCACATATTCGTGTTAATTACTATATCTTCTCAGGGCTACATGGGACGCTACCGTCCCACCCACAGTTCACACTATTCAACAGCCAGTGAAAAATCTGAGCGCCAAATTCAAAACAACAAAATGTCATAATTCAAAGTTCTCAAATATACAACTATTTTACACAATTTTAAAAAGATAAACCTCTCCTTAATCCAACCACATTGTCCGATTTCAAAAAGGCTTTACGGCGAAAGCATAAAGTTAGATTATGTTAGGACAGTGCCAACACAAGAAAAACCACAGCCATTTTCCAAGCAGGAGAGGGGTCACAAAAACCATAAATACAGCTAAAATTAAGCACTAACCTTTGGCGATTTTCAGATGACACTCCTAGGACTCAATGTTACACACTACATGTATGTTTTGTTCGATAAAGTACATATTTATATCCAAAAACCCCATTTTACATTGGCGCATGATGTTCAGAAAATATTTTTCCTCCAAAACTGCCGGTGAATCAGCACAACAATTTACAAAAATACTCATCATAAACATTGATAAAATATTAAACTGTTATTCAAAGAATTATAGATAAACATCTCCTGAATGCAACCACTGTGACAGATTTCAAAAAAGCTTGCCAGGGAAAGCACACTTTGCAATAATCGGAGTACGGTGCTCAGAAAAATACATCATACAATACAGATACCCGCCATTTCGGAGTCATCTAAAATCATAAATAGCATTATAAATATTCACTTTGATGATCTTCATCAGAAGGCACTTCCAGGAATCCCAGGTCCACAATAAATGTTGTTTTGTTCAATAAAGTCCATCATTTATGTCCAAATACCTCCTTGTTGTTTGCGCGTTCAGTAAGCTACTCCAAATGTAGGAAGCGCGCCGAAAATTTGACGACGAAAAGTCAAAAAAAGTTATATTTACGTTCGTTGAAACATGTAAAGCGTTGTATAGCATCAATCTTTAGGGCCTTTTTAACCTAAAACTTCAATAATATTCCAACCGGACGATTCCAAAGTCTTGAAAAACGTTATGGAACACAGCTACCTCATCACAAGAACACGCACTACTAAACTCATGTCATTTTCTGAGTCACCAACTTCCCGGCCTTCTTGTTCGCTCTCTGTTCACCGCAAAAGGCTGAAAGAAGGTTCTAAAGACTGTTGTCATCTAGTGGAAGCCTTAGGAAGTGCAAAATGAACCCTAAGTCACTGTGTGTTAGATAGGCAATGACTTGAAAAGACTACAAGCATCAGATTTCCCACTTCCTGTTTTTGCCTGCCATATGAGTTCTGTTATACTCACAGACATCATTCAAACAGTTTTAGAAACTTCAGAGTTATTTCTATCCAAATATACTAATAATATGCAAATATTTGACTCTGGGACCGAGTATTAGGTAATCGAAAATACTGCCCCCTATACCTTGACAGGATATTCTACATAAATATATGAAACTGTGTCATAATGCACGGTTTTGATATGAGAACATTGCCACTGCTAGCAGTGAACTGAGTATTTGCCTCATAACACCAAATACTCTGGAGTACAATTATTGGCTAGACTGAATAGTATTACTAAATAGGCCAACTGTGATTGGATGAAGACCATGTGATTCATTCCTATCCACAAGCTATGATGGACTGCTTACGAGGCTGGTCCTCACTGTGGTTCCAACAGGTCATTAGGTCAGCATGTGGTTATGGTCAGCCTTTCACTGAAAGTTAGCCTATTCCACAAAATCATTACTAGATTCTGCCGAGCTCCTTGGCTGATCTGTGGAGAGCGAGGTTGTGTTCACAGACTTTGATAAGTTCCCCCTGTGCCGTTGTGGTGAGGAGATAGTCGTAGGTCAGCCTTCCCCATGGACAGACAGTGATGGATTCTGACCTGAGGTAAAAGCGAGATGCTGGCACTCTACAGACAGGGCAACATACCAAGATTTCTTTCAACCCAGAGTGAGTGTTTGCATCAGTAAGTGTATTCAGGCTGATACAAGAACAAAGACGAGCGATGGAGTGTACTCACAGCCAACGGGTCAAGCTGCTGCAAGTTTTAGAACTTTTGTCAGGGATGGATAGCATAACTAGGTTACTTTTTAAGAAACTTGAGATTCAATAATTTAAGAGTGGGGCTGAAATCTAAGACCACGCTTGCCAAGGGGAACAGATAGCGGAAAAGCTGTATTCCCTTGTGAAGACAGACTGTATCAACGGGATACATGTCAAATCATTCTGTCCTGTTTGTTAAACCTACAAATATTTTGTCGCATAACACGTCACTCATATCCCAGCCTAGAAGGACCAGTCTATAATAGTTTTCATAATGTGGACAAAAGACTCCATCGACCTTGGCCTACATACATACTGTAAAGAGGAAAGAACTCAGGAAGGGAAGACATTTATTCATCAAGACTTACTGATGTAGGATCTTAATTTGAGCCAGTTTGCTACAGTAGGAAAATAATCCTGCAATAAACAGGACATTTGAATTATTATGTGGATTATAATTAATGGACATTTTTGTGGGGCTTGATACATACATTTTTATACCTCAAATACATTACAAATTTTACATTTCCTGTATTGCAGGACAGTTCTCCTGCAACAGGGAGATCAAATTAAGATCCTACATCTGTATTTACATAGTGGAAAAAAATAAGGGCCCTATTATCAAAGACAGAGGCCATACAGGAGATGAGACTATGATGATACTGTAATGGTGGAGCCATTATAGTAAGTAAGATCTGCTGAAGTTGCAAAGCTATTACACAGTTAAGCCACGCATGATGAGAGCTGTTCCTACGCCACTGTACTGTGCAAACCTCTGAGACGACACACAATAGCCCACAGAGGGATTTGTGAGGCCATAACAACAAAGAGCCCTGACACATTCGGCGAACAAACATAGGCTTTTATTCCTATAGACATGGCCCAACATACGATAAAAGCCTCAGTGTAATAAAGTGAGGGAGAGGGTGGCGTGGGAGACAGACAAAGCTGTGGATGGAGAGATTGGCAGGCAAGCGAGTGAAATCGTTAAACTGCAAAAACCTGGACTTTCCACTCTCTGGAGCTGGATTTGATACAGGGATTATCTCTCTCTAGTCTCTCTCTCCCTCTCACCCCCCCCTTTTCTTCGACCGTGACAGAGACTGTCACCTCGGACAGCTGCAGTGGGCCGATTGCACGGTCACAGAACAAGCATCTCTGCTACACAGATGTTCTCCACTGACGGTATGAAGCGAAAGTAAAGATTTTTCCCCTCTGTCACACCAAACACTTCATGAACCTTCTGTCACAGATCCTGCTTTAATGTGAATGTAAACGAGACGTGACACCAGTCATAACAGTCTGTGATTCTTAGGTCGAAACTATCAACAAAATGACCAAACCCTGTCACAAAATATTATCTGGTTCAATGTCTATCTTGAGCTAACCGGGTCACTCTGGCTAATGGAAATTGCTATGCATGTCCGGCAGAGATGAAAAACACAAACAACATGTAGAAGCCTCCCAATATACAGTAAGTAACTGACATAAATGCAGGGACCCCTAAATGCATGACCTGACTTCAGTTTGAACCCTTTCAAAAAGTTTTCACTTTCAAAGTGTTCATCCGTTACCCGACACCAACGCTGAGTGCCCTTTCCGAGTGGTAACCGTCATAATGACCTTCCGTAATGACACTCGGAGATGTGAAGCCATTTGAGAGGGCAAGCTCATAAACGTAGCAGGCTGCAACATTCAACCCCGTCCGTCTCAGACAGGCGTATGGGGGCCAGTGTGATATTTCAATCCATTTCACATCAAGTTCACTCTGGCACTATTACCAATCAAGAGAAACCAGTGCATTCACACCAATGGATTAGATGGCTGCCTCTCTTGCTCTCCTTTTCCCACTTCCTCCTCTTATGAGGTCATAGTACAATGGTCTATTTTGGAATGGACGGTAAATTGCTCTCTTAGCCGAGGCTTTATGAATTATGAATGAATGTGGTCTAAACATTTTAGTAGTAAGGCATTGCATATCTTTTGAGTGTTTACTTTAATGAAGGGTAGTACAGGAAGTAATCATACAGGATGGGCTCCTTTACTGCGACCCAATAATGACTTCCACATGAAAAGACTGATCAGAGAGAGATTAATATAGAGGGGGGGACTATGAAATAAAGTCTGAGTTCTGCCGTTTACATTCACTAGTTATGCCCTTTTGTGAACTTTATTAAGTTTGTCTTCTTGATTGATGCAACTGAAATAACTGTAAAGAACCCAGCAAGAGCTATTTTTCTTTAATGCATATTGTTCTTGTCTAACTTGATAACAATGGTAATATTACTTACTTTTTTTCTCACCCATCTACACACAATACCAAAGGGAAAACATGTTTTTAGAAACATTAGTATGTGTAGCTGTGTGTGTAGTTGGGTGCCTTATTGTCCTCATGAGTTTCAGCTTAGGCCTACCTCCTCGGGGCATTTCTCATGTGCACAGCTGATATTGATGATGAAGTGGTGATTATTGTTGTGGGTGACCTTTGTCGCATCCTCAGAGGAAGTGTGCATCATCTGCCTGTACTAGTAATGACCTGATGAGTTTTGTGTTATTTATATGCAGCATCCGCACCGCCACCCAGGCTGGCGCTGTCAGACATGTTGGAATACAATCAAATTGTGGAGATAGATTATCACGCCAGATAGTCACTTCCTGTGCAATTCAGACACTGGTCTCCACCATTCTCAAAGAGTTAGATCCTTGAAATATTTGTGTCCTTTCATCTAGCCACATATCACCACTGTCTTCAGTGTCTGTCATAAAATCTATTGGTTTGATTTGGCATTTTTCTCATCTTTATATTATCCTTTATGTTTAATCGTATTGCTTTATTATGCTTTTGTCATTTATTTATGGTAAGGCCTTTGGGCTGCACCGCTATGTGAATTACACTATTACAATAACATGTATCATGAATGTCAATAGATGAGGGTATAATGTGTGATGTCTTCCCTAACTGTACGCAGCATATTTCCTCTCTTTACCATTCTCCCTTCAGAAGTGCAACACTCTTTATGACTATTGACATGCCTTGGCAGCCGTTTGAAATATTCATGTGCAATATTTTTTAAAGCAATGTTTCCATCCCCTTACAACCTAACCCCAGAAGACGATGCTCCAGAAAGAAAGCAGTGTATTCGGTAGGGAACATAGTTTACGTCCCAAATGGCATCCTATGCCCTATATTACATAGGGCTCTTGTCAAAAGTAGTGCACTATGTAGGGACTAGGGTGCCATTTGGGATGTAACCATAGAGAAATGGCACCACATTATGCCTTAGTGCTGCAGGGTGAATAGGTCCTAGCTGTTCAACAGGGAGCAAATGACTTCAAAGATCTGGCACTTGACAACATGTCGAAAACGGAGAGCCACTTGAATTATCCAATCATGGTGAATGATGCAGATTGTTACGGAAGGTGTGTGTGCGTGAGTGTACACGTGGGCATGCCTGTAGTGTGTGAGGCCGTGGGTGTGTATATGTTTGCGCGTGAATGCGTGTATGTAGGCTGTGTGTACACATGCTGTGTGCTAGCATTAGACACTGTCATTTATCCTTGTATAAAAACCACCTAGGCTTCGGAGTGTTTTTCCCCAGTATTTGCTTGAGGTGCAGTAGCAACATAAAACAAACCGAGGGTACCAAGTGGTCTGACCTTTTTAAGGTAGGCCGCTTTTCACAAACAATTAACCACCGTATGGGAATCAACGCAGTCCAACAGAATCACCACAAGACAGGGGTTACATTGATTATTCTTAGAACAAAAGACAATGAAATGTGAACTATTATCTGCAATTACAAGATGGGGCTCATAAAGGACACAGTAAAGGGTACCGTTCCTGATCCACCACCATTGTTGTGTAGAATCCACATCGGTGATGCAACTAGAATGGTAATGTGGCACAAATCAGAGACCTGAACACCCCTCTTGTTCAAGGGCCCAGCCGGCAATGACTGTTTTCAATCACGACGTCATTACAACCAAAAACTGTCATTATGACATCACTGCAACCAGGAACTGTCATAAGGACGTCACATCCAACTTTTCCCACTAGGGAAAGTGACCTTCAATCGAGACACTTGGGAGAGCTTGTGGGTACACAGATGCTGAGGCACATTCACACCTGTAGCAGTAATATGGTTTAAACAGGCCTAATATTACGCGTCATTTAAGGAGCTGTTGATGCGATCGGACAGGAGAGCTGAGAACTAATTTAGTTCCAGACACCTCAGGATGACATGTTAATGCACTGACGTTGTTAGTATGTCACAGTAGAGTTGTGTTCATGGGCTTGGCTGTTTAACATCCCTCCAAACTGTTGTTACCTCAGACTCCATCTGGTGTGACTAAAACGACATTCCCTTTAAAAAGGTCCAGTACAGCCGTTTTTTATCTCAATATCAAATCATTTCTGGGTAACAATTAAGAACCTTACTGTGATCATTTCTTTTTAACAATTTTAATTGAAAACACAAACTGCTTAGCAAAGAGCAGATTCTCAAGCAAGAATTTTGCTAGGACTGTCTGGGGAGTCTGAATTTAGAGGGGAAAACATGAAAAGAAACGTCCTCTCACGGTCAACCTTAACACGTGTAAATATTTGTATGAACATAAAAGAATAAACAACTGAGACAAACTGAACAACTTCCACAGACAAGTGACTAACAGAAATTGAATAATGTGTCCCTGAACAAAGGGGGGGGGGGGGGGGGGTCAAAATCCAAAGTAACAGTCAGTATCTGGTGTGGCCACCAGCTGCATTAAGTACTGCAGTGCATCTCCTCCTCATGGACTGCACCAAATTTGCCAGTTCTTGCTGTGAGATGCTACCCCACTCTTCCACCAAGGCACCTGCAAGTTCCCGGACATTTCTGGGGGGAATGGCCCTAGCCCTCACCCTCCGATTCAACAGGTCCCAGATGTGCTCAATGGGATTGAGATCCGGGCTCGTCGCTGGCCATGGCAGAACACTGACATTCCTGTCTTGCAGGAAATCACGCACAGAACGAGCAGTATGGCTGGTGGCATTGTCATGCTGGAGGGTCATGTCAAGATGAGCCTGCAGGAAGGGTACCACATGAGGGAGGAGGATGTCTTCCCTGTAACGCACAGCGTTGAGATTGCCTGCAATGACAACAAGCTCAGTCCGATGGTGCTGTGACACACCGCCCCAGACCATGACGGACCCTCCACCTCCAAATCGATCCCGCTCCAGAGTACAGGCCTCGGTGTAACGCTCATTCCTTCGACGATAAACACAAATCTGACCATCACCCTTGGTGAGACAAAAACGCGACTCGTCAGTGAAGAGCACTTTTTGCCAGTCCTGTATGGTCCAACAACGGTGGGTTTGTGCCCATAGGCGACGTTGTTGCCGGTGATGTCTGGTGAGGACCTGCCTTACAACAGGCCCGCAAGCCCTCAGTCCAGCCTCTCGCGGACAGTCTGAGCACACTGATGGAGGGATTGGGCGTTCCTGGTGTAACTCGGGCAGTTGTTGCCATCCTGTACCTGTCCCGCAGGTGTGATGTTCGGATGTACCAATTCTGTGCAGGTGTTGTTACACGTAGTCTGCCACTGGGAGGACAATCAGCTGTCTGTCCCGTCTCAGGCGTCTCACAGTAAGGACATTGCAATTTATTGCCCGGGCCACATCTGCAGTCCTCATGCCTCCTTGCAGCATGCCTAAGGCATGTTCACTCAGATGAGCAGGGACCCTGGACATCTTTCTTTTGGTGTTTTTCGAAGTCAGTAGAAAGGCCTCTTTAGTGTCTGAAGTTTTCATAACTGTGACCTTAATTGCCTACCGTCTGTAAGCTGTTAGTGTTTCGACGACCGTTCCACAGGTGCATGTTCATTTATTGTTTATGGTTCTTTGAACAAACATGGGAAACAGTGTTTTAACCCTTTACAATAAAGATCTGTGAAGTTATTTCGACAGGGTCCTGAAAGACAGGCTCCTGAAAAAGGGACGTTTCTTTTTTTGCTGAGTTTAGCTCTTATTGATAGAATGGGTTGGAACACTTTCTTATTGGTCTATTAACTCATTTGATGACAGCAGGCAGGCAGACAGAAAATTCAGCCACTCTTTCCAAACAGCTATTACACTAAAAAGCTCCTTAATCATTATTGTCACAATCTCACAGCATTATTTCAACCTCATTGTGTGGAAATGTATATAAAAACACAGGATAATCACATTTATGACTGCACTGGGCCTTTAAAGTTAAGATATTGTACCGGTAAACAACTACACAATGTATCCCCCGGGGGCCACATCCTGCATTCAGTCACAGGCTCAATTTTCTTAGCCTAACTTGGTGTGATCGGAAACCAAAAATTCACACCTCAGATTAACGGAAGCCAATAAGCGAGAGGAAACATGAATAGAGTGTCTAAGCCGTGCTCGGGCGCGCTGAGCTCCTCTTTGATGAGAAAGAGAAGGTGAAAAGTGAGGCGTCAGAGCGAGGGAGCACTCTATTTTTAGGAGGCTTGATAAAACTTTATTTCTGTACCAAGGATAGGCGAGAAGTGACAGGTGAATACCTTTAATTAGCCACAGAGACTGACTGTTCTACCTGTTAGCCAATTATCGTCTGAGCACTCAGCACCCGACTCTTAATAACTTTGTAACTGAAGCTGTAATATATCAATTCCTAGAAAACATGGAAATGAATATGTTGCTTTATTGCGCAGCAAACTGTAGTTAGGGTTGAGAAATTGATGCACAGCAAATAATGGGTAGTACTGTATGTTGTTTGGTACTGAAGTTTTCATTTCAAGTATTCAAGATGTAAGAATTTCTAAGACAATGGTAGGGCTTTATTATGTTATCTGTACCAACTACCTTGGTGACGGATTAACCTTATAAAAAGGTGTTGTAAAGCACCCTGCCTGCCACATTGTCAAGCTGTCGAAGATCCGTTAGGTGTGATTTTACAGTACCTCAGCTGGAATAGAAACACCTTGCAGCAAATGTCATCATATCATTATCATTCATCAAGATCATGTGCATGATCAAGCCGGTGATTAGCCTGACATGATTCTATATTAGAGTTGCTGTCTTCATCTGAGGTTATATACAGTAGCGTAATTGTAACTGTAGCTATTGGAGATGCTATTCAAAAGAGTGACTGGAGACTTCTGTTCTGCTGTTCTTGCCTGCCTGCAAGTGGAGAGACCTTGAGGAGCAATGCTCCTTCTTTCCCCCATTGAACAAATGGTGCCCCGGCTTCAGAGGTTCAAGTTAAGACTGATAGGGGGGAGAGCCAAGGTGAGCAGCCCTTCCCCAGAATAGAACTTAACTGTGTGTGTGTGTGTGTGTGTGTGTGTGTGTGTGTGTGTGTGTGTAAACTCAAGCCCCTCTACCATAAGAATGGCTGACAAATTCAGCCAATGTCACCCTCAATGCTTTTCTGTTCATTCCCTCAGTGAGTGTGTGTGTGTGTGTGTGTGTGTGTGTGTGTGTGTGTGTGTGTGTGTGTGTGTGTGTGTGTGTGTGACCCTGACAGCTTATCAAACCCAGGCTTCAAAACCTTTCTTCAGTGATAATTTGTAGGTTAGTGCCATTGACCATTCCGAATGCACAGCCTATGACAAGCTTTGCCAGAGCAGGCCATGAATCAACAACACCTCTCATTCTCTTACTTGTGTCAACCTCCCTAGCATTTCAGCACAGCTACATAGGCATAGGGGTGGAGTGGGTGGCTGGGGCCAACCAGGCATTGATTTAGATTAGCGAGGCAGGCTCCTCGAAGTCCAGAAGGGAATCAGGGTGTGTTCAAATGGAACAAGCAGGTCTTATTTTAATGGGGGGGGGTCTATTTAATTACACAGAGAGCGATTGAGCAGATTAAAATGAAATGGTACACTTTTTTCTTCCTTCTACTCTCCCCTTCCGGCTCCCTCTCCTCCCCCCCCCCCCCCCCCATCTCACCTCTCCCTCTCCTCTCACTCTACCCCCTCCCTCACCCTCCTCTCTATCCCCTCCCTCACTCCCCTCCCTCAATCTTCCATTTACATCCAGGAACAACGAAGCAGAAGTTATTTGAGCTTGTGCTCTCGCGGGGGTTATAATCCGGCCTAAGTGACAGGCTAATTTGTGGTATTAGATTACTTTCATCAGCGCGTTTCGTTGGGGCCTCCTTTGAACGCAAAGGGGCATAAACGGCCGCTCTGCTTGGATGGTCACGGCGACTAGTGTGCTGTTCATGAGGGCTGTCAAGGGGGCTATCACAACACCGTGGTGGCTCAGAGGAGTCACACACACCTGCCAATCGCCTTGTTCCAACGCCTTGATGACTCACTATGAAAAAATGTATACATGGATTCTACACAGATGATGTGGCACATTATACATTTTGTCCTTTCAGCATGTGTCTGACATTACATTGCAGTACTAAGCAAGTGGCTCCCACCAGTTATGTTAGACATTGACAGAAGACTCTTACAGAGCTTGAGTGTAACATTTAGGGATCATTAAGTATACCACTTGGATAAGCATCCGTTCACAGTCTACATCAGCGGTCTGAAATCTTTATGAAAATGGTCCAGAAATGAAAAATGACCTGCCTAGCTAGTCATCGCAAATGAGGATCCACCAGAACAAGGTGTCATTCATTACCAAACTATAGAAGACCACACACACACACACACAGAAAGAGAGAGTGAGCAAGTGAGAGACAGAGACAGAGACAGAGAAGCAAAAAAATAAGCAAACATTTCTTAAAGTCACAATGGGGAACACGTCTAAGTCAAGTTATTGCAGGAGACCATTCAGAATGTCAGAGGCCAGAACAAGTAATTAAAGGCAATAGAAAAATTGAGGATTAGTTGGAATTAATCCGCAACTTTTCCCATTTTCTAGGCTGAAAACGCTGAAATGGAACGATATGGAAATGTAGCCGAGCATGGCAGAACTAATGGGGCTGAAATGAGAAGTAGCTAATGGATGGCCAGGCCTGGATAAGATGGCTGAGCGAGATTGCATGTGGATTTAAATGATTAGGAACATGGTGGCCGGGGCTCTCTTTGTGCAGAGAAAAGTAATATGTGACAATGAACGCTAAAATATGCAATCCGCCATTTAAAGAATACATTTTATTTTCTCTTATTCAAAATACAGGCCATGTGACTCAGAGACACAATCCATATCCGCCATTTTGGAAATGCATGTCATTTAAATGTATTATTTATAAAGGGGGGGTGATAATGGACCTTTGTGTGGCGTGTAACAGCGAGCGTCTGCAAACAATTTCTTGCAGAGTTAAATACATTTATCGACATGATACTTAGACGTTAACAGATTGTAGTTTATTTTTATTTTTTATTTTTACTCAGCCAGCTGTAGCTTCTATTGTGTGCACAGTATTTAAGACTCACACACACAGCTTGTTGAAAGCAAAAGCAGCTTACTCTAGTCTGAGTCGACATCAGAGACAAAGACTAACAATAACAATAACCTCAGTAGATGGGTGGTTGGGTGGGAAGAAAAACAAGATGGGGAATGTGATGGGCTCTGACACTCAAATGGAGAGCTGATCGCTGATGGCTGTGGATCAGAACAGGCTCCACCCTCATTACAACCAGGAACAGGAAATTGGAAGCAGTGCTCGATGCTCGCTGCTCTGTCGGGAGGGACTGGAGCATGCAGCCTGACTGCTTCACTGTTCCGTACAGCTGCGACCAAGTTGGACAGGTGCGGGCCGATAATTGGTTGCTGTGTCGACGGGAAGCACGCCGAGCCTGTCTCCAGGAGCTCATTACTATCACTCAGAACACGTCTAACTCCCCCCTCCCCCAAACTGGAGCAAACCTCCAAATGACTAAACTTATTTCTGTGTGGGATATCACTTATTAATTATTGTGAGGTGCCACTGTTTAAGGAGAGCATCAAATACGGAGCAGCGGCAGCCATCTTTGATGGGTGATCAATGACCAGGCTGTTAATCTGTTTGTGTCCTGTTTCTAGAATTTTCTAATAGGACTAATTTAAAACATGATTTACAGTAAATGAACCTGAAAGTGATTTAGACATGCTGTTTGGAGCATATATGTCCTACAGGTTCCATCACCCTATAGTGCCATTGTTCCCTGAACCATTCTAGACCAGTGGTCATCAACCGGTCCATCTTCAAGGCATTCCTAGTCGATCACCAAACATTTCTGTTGAAAAGCCAACGATAAAGCCTTGCGCTCCTATTTAAAAAAAGTTTGTCTTGCGCTGTTGACGGTAGGTACACTTGATTCAGAAGCCCTGCTGTGCACCAAGTAGGCAAAGTGTTCCCATTTTGAACCATTTCATTGGTCTGAAAGGACAAACTCCGTCTACCCGGCGGACCAGGAGAGCTGTGGCTAAATCAAGTGCACTTACTGTGCTGGCCAATTGGATAGCTCAAATCAACGTGACTACCTACAATTTCCACAACCCCACAGCAAAGTTTGATACAAGCCTATGTGAGATATCATAACTTTGAAAACCCATGACCAGCGAGAGACTGTCAAAGAATACAGCAAAGAGCTGATGTTTTTATCAGGGAGTTCAAGTTTTTATTCAGCACTGTCAACACTGTTTTTATTCAACACATTAACAAAACAGAAAATGCTATTTTGCCTACTTCCACTCTCGTTGCAGCTGCAATGAATGAGTATGTACAGATAGCACTGCGTTTTTATTATCAGCAGCTCGTAGTTTCTATTTTAATATCAAGGAATATTTAACTTTCTCTGGTCATAGGAACAACATGAATTTGTGCATGAGGCAGAAATGATGCAGTGTGACTCGAGTTTCGCCGTCAGGTGGAAGATGATGTCCCCTCTCTCTGGTCAGTCTCACCGGAGGAAAGGAGAGAGCAAGGACTGTGAGAGGTGGACCATCTACTGCTCTCTCCCTCCTTCCTCTGATCATTTGCAGGTACCATCAGTCCAGTAAAATGAAATACAAAATGATCAGTAAATTACTTCAATTTATGCTCAGCTGTACCTTGCAAGTGATACAACAACTGATCTAGGCCTATTTTGTTATCGAAGCTTGAGTTTTGAAATATAATATGGTCTGAGATTAACAAAATTGGCAGGCCAAGCATAGCCAATATACTGTGATAATGTATTAGGCCTATTGCACAACCCACTGGGCACACACTGGTTGAATCAACATTGTTTCCACATAATTTCAATGAAATTACGTTGAACCAACGTGGAACAGAGGTTGAATTGATGTCTGTGCCCAGTGGTAAACCTCATTCCTACAGAACTGTTTGTATTACGTTAATGTTGCATAGGCTTACATTTTTTAAGTCATGTTTTTGTTTTACCTGAGGGGTAGATATCGGCTTGCTTTTTGACTGAGAAAGTGACAAGAACACAAAGTTGGAAACTTCTGATAAAAAATGTTGAGCTTTTGCCTACATTCAGGGAATGTTTTGAGACCCCAAAATGATTGTCTGGTTGGTAAGGCATACAGAAGTTGATGCATTGTTGGAACTGGCAGTCGCTCTCCAAAGCTACCAGTGGACACAAAGCCATGACTGGGGGGCATCATTAAGCTACAAAACTCAAGCCTGAGTAGGAACTGTTGTCTGAGAGCACTCTGTGGTAGCCTACATAGTCAGAGGGCTGTGAGGGACAGGCTGAAGAATTACAAGAGAAAAATCTAAGTATATCAACTGTTCAGCCCACATTTTCATGATGAACAATTGGGCCCGGGTAAACACTTTGATGTACTGTATGATCCAAACCAAATTGCCCCTTTTTACCAAATGCATGCTGGATAGTGGTGCAGGGTACAATTGTCCTGGCAGCTTGTGAATTAATATTGTTGGTTAAAGACTATAAAGATTCTAATAAAAAAATCTTTCTGAATATCAAACAATAGGCCTATTTCTTTTGAGAAGGACTTCTGATGAATTGTTTGCCTTTTCTGAATAAGAATGTGTTCATGCTAGAACACACCATTTCCTCTTGTGTCATCTCAGCACACACACACACAACAGAAAAACGCTGCGCTGAGCAGATGCTGTTGAGTACGTGTCTGATCTTGTGCCTTTAAATAAAGTCTGGTGAGGAAAAGTGACACCTCAGAAAGCTGCTGCAAATTGGTGGCGTGTGGCACTGTCTGGGTAGCTCCGTATCAGCACGGCCTAGGAAATACATATGAGCATAGAGGACTGGCATACGAACACAATATAATAATGATGAACATAATATAACGACTGAATCAGTCTTCGAAGAAGAAAATACAATCCAGCTACACTGCAATAATGTCCTTCACACACTGTACACTGCAAAGACGCCATAATACACCTACATTTTTCACAAACTTTAATAACAGCAACCCACCTTTTTTTGCCACCCGTTTGCACCTTATTGATAGGATTATGGATTTGCTGTTTAAAAAGCAGACTGATAGTGAGGGGAAAAGCCTGATGCATGGACAGAAGGTGAAGCCCTGTCCTTGACAACTACTGAGATTGAACGACCATCCAATATAGAGTTATCTGCTATAGGCACACATTGAGTTGACTTTGTCATTAACTGCAGATAAGTAGCTTGCAACAACACTTGACACATGATGGGACACACTTGAAACAGATTTACATCAGTTTGTCTGATTTCGCTCACTCTATAGTTTACAAGAAATCCAATTAGGCTAACACTCAAATTTCAACTACAGTCTTAGCACCTTTTTTCTATCTAGAACCTAAAAGGTTTGTTCGGTTGTTCCATTACGAGAACCCTTTGAATAATATTTTTTGGTTCCAGATAAAAGCCTATTGGGTTCCATGTATATAGAACAATTCCCACAGAGGGTTCTACCTGAAATCAAAAAGGGTTCTACCTGGAACCAAAAAGGGTTATCCTATGGGGACAGCCAAAGAACCCTTTTGAAACCCATTTTTGTAAGTGTGTACAGCAGGGTTCACAATTGGCGGCCCGTGGGTGGTTTTATTTGCCTCCTAAATTCTTTGGGGTAAAAAAAATTAAAAACAAAAAGGACTAAAAACAGGAAATCAGCTCCAATTGATTTTTATTTAGGTAATCTATTCCCAAGTATTCCCACGCATAATAGAAAGGTACGCGATCGTATACAAATGTAAGCAAGGTTTAAAATGATTATGTTTTAGTCAAACATATCTGTTTGGGCTTCTTGCAGTCAACTTGCAGTCTACATTTACATTTTAGTAATTTAGCAGACGCTCTTATCCAGAGCAACTTACGGTAGTGAATGCATACATTTCTTTTATTTTTTTATACTGGCCCCCCGTGGGAATCGAACCCACAACCCTGGCGTTGCAAACACCATGCTGGCGTTGCAAACACCATGCTCTACCAACTGAGCCACAGGGAAGACAAGTCTACAAATGATTAGTAACTCTGTTCCGGCCCCCCAACCATCCGCTCAAGAAAAAAAATATAGAAAAAAAAAAAAACAGCCAGTGGCTGAATCTAGTTGACGATCCCTGGTATGTACAGTATGTGGTTTTGCCCAACATCCTGCATGTTGCCAACGTGTGACCCTTTAGGGGCTGACAATGTACAGATAAAGCATGCATCATGTTAAGATAATGATAATTACAGACAGTGAGTAAGGTATACTATACAAATCCCCATGACTGAAGAAAAAGCAGAGCCAAACAGGTGGAGGCTGGGATGCTGGTGGGATAACAGAAAACAGACATGCATGGCGAGTAACGCATGTTAAAGCAACAGCTTGGCACCAATAAACTCCAGTGCATAGCTTGTTTGCGGCAGCTAGTGTCGAATGTAATTGGTGCAATATTAGCTGATGCCATCACTCTGGTTTCATGCATGAACTGATTGAGTGACAAACTTCTTCATTGCTAAATGATTTGAGTGACCTAGACTAGAGGCCCTGCTTGCAACCATAACAACCAACCAAAGCTTGGAGTCTACTGGCTTGTGCCATTGGCTTAGCAACTAGAAGCCTTGTTTTTATGCATTCACGGCATGTTATTGTACGTGCATACTGGTGTGATTGGATTTCTTTCCCTTCCCCTCATGTCTGGCGTATTCTGACATTCAGGAAGTGTGCCTGGGTTGACAGGGTGCTACAGGGCCAAAGACGTGGCTTTGAACTCCTCAGAGTTTCTTCCACCACCTCCTCCTCCTCTTCGTCCTCCACCTCTCTCACTTTCTCCCTCTTGTTCCCTCCCTCCTTCTTGCTCTCTCCTGTGGAATCATCTCTGGTACAGTCGCCCCGGTAGAATGCAAATGAGAGCGTGAGTGAAGCGTCCGTGCTAGTGTGGGCTCCGCCGTGGTCCCAGATCTCGTTAGGACCCGGTTTGACATTTACCCAGGGAGTGTGTTGATTCGCCATGCGTTGCACAGAAATGTGACCACAGAAAAAGCTTTTGATAGACTAGAATGGTCATATATCTTTGGTTGCACTTGGCTTCAATTTCATTCATATAATTAAAATACTATATGCCAATCCCTCAGCCATAGTAATAACAGGCAATACCTGCTCTGTTCCATTTAGAATAACTAGATGTAGCAGGCAAAGTGATCGGATATCACCTCTGCTATTTTTATTGTCTATGGAGACCTTATCCCAATCAATTAGACAATCAAATTACACTAATTTCTCAATTCTACGGATCCCGTCATCTCATTATATGCAGACAATATCTTACTTAGACAATGTCTCTCAAACCTTCCCAAAGACTTTGAAGATCATAGAGAAATTAATCGCCATGTCAAGTTATGAAACAAATCTAACCAAATCTGCCATGCTGCCTCAAGACCATGATGGAGTACCCTGTCTCTACTTATGGAATCGCAAATGTTTTCCATTCTAAATATTTGGGAATAGATATATTTCCTTCCTTAAATACAATCATTGCCAGAACCTTTAACGGAAAGCTCAAATCAATTCAATCCAACCTCAGTAGATGGACTAATATCCCAGAATGACTATTGTCAAAAAGAAAATATTGCCATGACTGAATTTCTGTAGTTTGCTTCCCCTTGTCTCTCCCTTCTGGCTATTGGCATGAAATCCATAGCGTGGATTAAAAATATATATTGCAAGGTAAGCGATCCCGGATAAAATTAACAAACTTAGAAAGAGGGAGGACTATCCGTACCAAACTTTAAATTGCATTTCCATGGACTAGCATTTCGTCCCATCCTAAATTGGTGCCGACATGATTCTTCCGCCCCCTGGCTGAGTATAGAGAGAAATATGGTGTCTTCTTCTGACCTGTAAGAGGTGGTTTTCACTGATATATCTCTTAAACAATGTAAACTACGATTTGGTCCTATTATTGCTCACACAATTTCTATTTGGCGCAAAATGTAAAAAACAATGTAACTGGGAATCAAAATGGCAAGCCCATACTCCCATATTTCACAATAATGCCTTGCGATCTGGAGGGTGTCATTTTAAATCCCCCACACCATGGTCCAAATGTGGAACCAGTACCCTTGCCGATATCATGGATAGTAATGGTTTGAGAACATTCCAAGATTTGAAAGACTCAAACATTACCAGGCAACTCATTTTTTCTATATTATCAATTTAGGTCAGCTATGCTGGCCTATGGAGTCCCTTGGGAAACCCAACTACCGAATCATCCAATGATGGGATTTAAAAATATATATTATCTGGGCCCCCAAAAGGACTGATCTCTATAATATATAAACAACTTTTGGAAAGCTCATATTCTGAGCTAGCCATTAAAAAAAGTATGGTCTACAGATCTAAGTGAATCAGAACAACTCTTTAAATGCAAAAGAATATGGAAAAATATTACCTTGGCATCACGTAATCCCAACCATCAATTTATACACGTTTGTTCACAGACTGTATTTAACACAAAGGAAACATTTAACAATGAAATTGGCCCCAACTCCCAACTGCTTACTGTGTCCCCTAAATCAGGTAGGCACTTTCCATCATATGATGTGGGAGTTCCCTGCAGTTAAATGCTTCTGGGCCAAAGTAAAAAAAAAAAGTGTTTTGGAAGTGCATGAATGTAAATATTCAATGTGTTGCATCCACTATGTGACTTCACGATGATAGCTCCTTGAATCTCTCAATCAATCAGAGAAGATTACTGTTGGCAGTTGCCTCAGATGGCAATCACCCCACTCTCTCCCAATTCGCCAGTTACAATTAGAAGTTAGAACATTAGAATTATCGACAGCGAGAATTAACGGAGCTAGTAAAGGAACAATTGAGGCCTGGACAAATATACTTGACTCCATAAAGAATAATCTCAACTAAAGCCTAGCACCTACAACTAAACAATCCATAAAGCTCAACACATACATGCAAACGCTATACAGCTCTGGAAAAAATGAAGAGACCACTGAAGCACCCCCAGATCATCACAGATCCTCCACCAAATTTCACAGTGGGTTCGAGACACTGTGGCTTGTAGGTCTCTCCAGGTCTCGCAACCACTGTGAAATTTGGTGGAGGATCGGTGATGATCTGGGGGTGCTTCAGCAAGGCTGGAATCGGGCAGATTTGTCTTTGTGAAGGACGCATGAATCAAGCCACATACAAGGTTGTCCTGGAAGAAAACTTGCTTCCTTCTACTCTGACAATGTTCCCCAACTCTGAGGATTGGTTACTCCAGCAGGACAATGCTCCATGCCACACAGCCAGGTCAATCAAGGTGTGGATGGAAGACCACCAGATAAAGACCCTGTCATGGCCAGCCCAATCTCCAGACCTGAACCCCATTGAAAACCTCTAGAATGTGATCAAGAGGAAGATGGATGGTCACAAGCCATCAAACAAAGCTGAGCTGCTTGAATTGTTGCGCCATAAAGTCACCCAACATCAATGTGAAAGACTGGTGGAGAACATGCCAAGACGCATGAAAGCTGTGATTGAAAATCAGGGTTATTCCACCAAATATTGATTTCTGAGTTGAAGTTAAAACATTAGTATTGTATTGTTTAAAAATGAATATGAACTTATTTTCTATGCATTATTCGAGGTCTGACAACACTTTTGTTATTTTGACCAGTTGTTATTTTCTGCAAATAAATGACAATATTTTTATTTTGAATTTTTCACTTGTTTATAAAATAAATAAAAAAATATGGATTTTACCCAAACGCATACCTATAAATAGTAAAACCAGAGAAACTGAATATTTCTCTTAATTTTTTCCAGAGCTGTATTTACAAAAGTATGTGGACACCTATTTAAATTAGTGTATTCGGCTATTTCAGCCACACCGGTTGCTGACAGGTGTATAAAATCGAGCACACAGACATGTGATCTCCATAGAAAAACATTGGCAGTAAAATGGCCTTACTGAAGAGCTCAGTGACTTTCAACATGGCACCGTCATAGGATGCAACCTTAACAACAAGTTAGTCAAATTTCTGCCCTGCTAGAGCTGCCTCGGTAAGTTCGGGCTAAGACCCTTAGTTACAGTGAAGGGATATCTTAACACTACAGCATACAATGACATTCTAAACAATTCTGGGGTTCCAACTATTTGGCAACAGTTTGGGGAAGGCCCTTTCCTGTTTCAGCATGACAATGCCCCCGTCAACAAAGCAAGGTCCATACAGAAATGGTTTGTTGAGATCGGTGTGGAAGAACTTGACTGGCCTGTAAAGAGCCCTGACCTCAACCCCATCGAACACCTTTGGGATGAATTGGAACGTCAACTGCGAGCCAGGCCTAATCGTCCAACATCAGTGCCTGACTCAGAAGAGTGGAGGCTGTTTTAGCAGCAAAGGGGGACCAACTCCATATTAATGCCCATAATTTTGGAATGAGATGTTCAACGAGCAGGTGTCCACATACTTTTGGTCATGTAGTATATACAGTGCCTTTGGAAAGTATTCAGACCGCTTGACTTTTTCCACATTTTGTTACGTTAGAGCCTTAATCTGAACTGGATTAAATAAAACAAAATCCTAAACAATCTACACACAATACCCCAAATGACAACGCAAAAACAGGTTTTTATACATTTAGCAAATTATTACAAAAAAAAAAAAAGTATTCATAAGTATTCAGACCCTTTGCTATGAGACACGAAATTGAGCTCAGGTGCATCCTATTTCCATTGATCATCCTTGAGATGTTTCTACAACTTGATTGGAATCCACCTGTGGTAAATTCAATTGATTGGACATGATTTGGAAAGGCACACACACACACACACACACACACCTGTCTATATAAGGTCCCACAGTTGTCAGAGCAAAAACCAAGCCATGAGGTCAAAGGAATTGTCTGTAGAGCTACGAGACAGGATTTTGTTGAGGGAAACATCTGGGGAAGGGTACCAAATCATTTTTGCAGCATTGAAGGTCCCCAAGAACACAGTGACCTCCATCATTCGTAAATGGAAGAAGTTTGGAGCCACCAAGACTCTTCCTGGAGTTGGCCGCCCGGCCAAACTGAGCAATCCGGGGAGAAGGGCCTTGGTCAGGGAGGTGACCAAGAACCCGATGGACACTCTGACAGAGCTCTAGAGTTCCTCTTTGGAGAACCTTCCAGAAGGACAACCATCTCTGCAGCACTCCACCAATGAGGCCTTTATGGTAGAGTGGCCAGACAGAAGCCACTCCTCAGTAAAAGGCACATGACTGCCAGCTTGGAGTTTGCCAAAAGGCACCTAAAGACTCTAAGACCATGAGAAGCAAGATTCTCTGGTTTGATGTAACCAAGATTAAACTCTTTGGCCTGAATACCAAGCGCCATCTCTAGAGGAAACCTGGCTCCATCACTACGGTGAAGCATGGGTGGTGGCAGCATCATGCTGTGGGGATGTTTTATTTTTTTATTTATATATATATTTTTTTATTATAATTATTATTATTATTATTTTTTTATTTTTTTTAAATCGGCAGGGACTGGGAGACTAGTCAGGATCAAGGTAAAGAACGGAGCAAAGTACAGAGAGATCCTTGATGAAAACCTGCTCCAGAGAGCTCAGGACCTCAGACTAGGGCGAAGTTCACCTTCCAACAGGTCAACGACCCTAAGTGTAACCGATGTGAAATGGCTAGTTAGTTAGCGGTGGTGCGCGCTAATAGCATTTCAATCAGTGACGTCACTCGCTCTGAGACTTGAAGTAGGGTTTCCCCTTGCGTTGCAAGGGCCGCGGCTTTTGTGGCGCCATGGGTAACGATGCTTCGTGGGTGTCAGTTGTTGATGTGTGCAAGGGTCCCTGGTTCGAGCGAAGAGAGGGACGGAACTTACACTGTTACATAAGCACACAGCCAAGACAATGCAGGAGTGGCTTCGGGACAAGTCTCTGAATGGTCTTGAGTGGCCCAGCCAGAGCCCGGACTTCAACCCGATCAAACATCTCTGGAGAGACCTGAAAATATTTGTGCAGCAACACTCCCCATCCAACCTGACAGAACTTGAGAGGATCTGCAGAGAAGAATGGGTAAAATTCCCCAAATACAGGTGTGCCAAGCTTGTAGCGTCATACCCAAGAAAACTCAAGGCTGTAATCGCTGCCAAAGATGCTCCAACAAAGTACTGAGTTAAGGGTCTGAATAAATGTGATATTTCATTTTTTTTAATATAAATTAGCTACAACCTCTAAACCTTTTTTTGCTTTGTCCCTATGGGATATTGTGTGTAGATTTATGGGAAAAAAAACTATTTAAATCGATTTTAGAATAAGGCTGTAATTTAACAAAATGTGGAAAAAGCAAAGGGGTCTGAATACTTTCCAAAGGCACTGTATCTACACCATCGTTTAAAAGTTTTGGGTCACTTAGAAATGTCCTTGTTTTCCATGAAAACATACATGAAATTAGTTGAAAAATGAATAGGAAATATAGCCAAGATGTTGACAAGGTTATAAATAATGATTTTTAATTGAAATAGTGTCCTTCAAACTTTGCTTTGATCAAAGAATCCCCCATTTGCAGCAACTACAGCCTTGCAGACCTTTGTCATTCTAGTTGTCATTTTGTTGAGGTAATCTGAAGATATTTCACCCCATGCTTCCTGAAGCACCTCCCACAAGTTGGATTGGCTTGATGGGCACTTCTTATGTACCATACAGTCAAGCTGCTCCCACAACAGCTCAATAGGGTTGAGATCCGGTGACTGTGCTGGCCACTCCATTATAGACAGAACACCGGCTGACTGCTTCTTCCCTAAATAGTTATTGCATAGTTTGGAGCTGTGCTTTGGATCATTGTCCTGTTGGAGGAAATTGGATTCGATTAAGCGCCATCCACAGGGTATGGCATAGCGTTGCAAAATGGAGTGATAGCCTTCCTTCTTCAAGATCCCTTTTACCCTGTACAAATCTCCCACTTTACCATCACCAAAGCACCCACGGACCATCACATTGCCTCCACATTACTTGACAGATGGCTTCAAACACTCCTCCAGCATCTTTTCATTTTTTCTGTGTCTCACAAATGTTCTTCTTTGTGATCTGAACACCTCAAACTTAGATTTGTCTGCCCATAACACTTTGTTCCAATCTTCCTCTGTCTAGTCTGTTCTTTTTCCCCATCTTAATCTTTTCTTTTTATTGGCCAGTCTGAGATATGTTTCTTTCTTTGCAACTCTGCCTAGAAGGCCAGCATCCTGGAGTTGCCTCTTCACTGTTGACGTTGAGACTGGTGTTTTGCGGGTACTATTTAATGAAGCTGCCAGTTGAGGACTTGTGAGGCGTCCGTTTCTCAAACTAGACACTAATGTACTTGTACTCTTGCTCAGTTGTGCACCGGGGCTGTTCTGTGAAGGGAGTAGTACACAGTACGTACGAGATCTTCAGTTTCTCACATGGAATCGCCTTCATTTCTCAGAACAAGAATAGACAGACGAGTTTCAGAAGAAAGTACTTTGTTTCTGGCCATTTTGAGCCTGTAATCAAACCCGCTGATGCTCCAGATACTCAACTAGTCTAAAGAAGGCCAGTTTTATTGCTTCTTTAATTAGCACGACAGTTTTCAGCTGTGCTAACATAATTGTTAAAGGGTTTTCTGATCAATTAGCCTTTCAAAATGATAAACTTGGATTAGCTAACACAATGTGCCATTGGAACACAGGAGTGACGGTTGCTGATAATGGGCCTCAACGCTTATGTAGATATTCCATAAAAAAATAATCCGTTTCCAGCTACAATAGTCATTTACAACATTAACACTGTCTGTACTGTATTTCTGATCAAATGTATGTTATTTTAAATGGACAAAACATTTGCTTTTCTTTCAAAAACAAGGACATTTCTAAGTGACCCCAAACTTTTGAACGGTAGTGTATATTCTATAATCATATTTTGTACTTTCCTTGCTTTCAGTCCCATGGGAGGGGGGAGGGGGGGGGGGGGTCATTGGCGGTGTAGGCCCACCTCTTTTATTTATTTCTCTTTAACTACCAATTTTACTAGTACAATATCCTCAATATGGTAATTTCTATATGTATTTCCTACTATTGTTTTTCTTTTCAGTGGCAGCCAAAATATATTAATTTAAATTGATATTGTACCTGCAAACCTCTGAACAAAAAATGACAAATCAAAAATGTGGTCAAATGTTTTATTTTTATAATAATACACACAAACACATGCATGCACGGCACGCCTGCACACACACACAAAACATACAAACACTTAACTGCCAATTCCATTGACTGCTATATCACAGCATTTGACTACCCGATAGTTCACGCTATTCATGCTGGCTCCCGGAACCCAAGGAACAATGTTAGTTTTAATTAATTGAATGGGGTCTCCTTATTAATATTTCGCAGCATTCCTGAGGCCAGTGTTTTCCCTTGAGGAAGACTCAACCCCCGTTTTTCTGTGGTCTTCTTATCCTGTTACTCACGCCTGACTCCATGTCAGCCTTATCTCCATCCTCACTACACTCAGCTGCCTGATAGGGCACTGGCTGTAAGCTATTAAAATGGCCTCTTCACCAGATAAGAGCAGGAAAGTGGTCAGATTGAAAGCCACAGTCTCTGAGGGTAAAATCTTTAGGTTACAGTCCCCGGGTTAAATAGCCTGAGGGAGGCAGAGTGCCAGATCAAGCCAGGCTCTGTTTGTGTGTGTGTGTGTCGCATCTTAGGTCACCAAGTCTCCAAATCTACAATTAGACGCCACCACCATGCCAATAGGCTAGTATTCAGACCTGTTGACTTTGTTACGTTACAGCCTTATTCTAAAATGGATTTGAAAAAAAATTCTCTCAATCTACACACAATACCCCATAATGACGAAGCAAAAACAGGTTTTTAGACATTTTTGCAAACCTTTTACTCAGTACTTTGTTGAAGCACCTTTGGCAGTGATTACAGCCTCGAGTCTTCTTGGGTATGATGCTACAAGCTTGGCACACCCGTATTTGGGGAGTTTCTCCCAGTCCTCTCTGCAGATCATCTCAAGCTCTGCCAGGTTGGATGGGGAGCTTCGCTGCACAGCTATTTTCAGGTCATTCCAGAGATGTTCGATCGAGTTCAAGTCCGGGCATTCAAAGACATGTCCTGAAGCCACTCCTGTGTTGTCTTGGCTGCATGCTTAGGGTTTTTGTCCTGTTGGAAGGTCAACCTTTACTCCAGTCCTATTGCCTGAGTGCTCTGGAGCAGGTTTTATCAAGGACCTCAAACACAGCCTTAAAGAGTGCACTACAATGCCTCTTCCCCCTTGTTAAGAGGGCACGACCATGCCTCTTCCCCCTCGAAGAGGCTGTTAAGATTTGGCGTGGGCCCTCAAATCCTTAAGGAGTTTTACAGCTGCACCATCTAGAGATCTTGACTGGCTGCATCACCACTTGGTATGGCAACTGCTTGGCATCCGACCACAAGGCACTACAAAGGGTAGTGTGTATGGCCCAGTACATCGCTGGGGCGGAGCTCCCTGCCATCCAGGACCTCTATACCAGGCGGTGTCAGAGGACGGCCCACATTTTTATCCAAAGACTTCAACCACCCAAGCCACAGACTGTTCTCCCTGCTACCGCATGGCAAGTGGTACCATTGCACCAAGTCTGGAACCAACAGGACCCTGAATGGCTGCTACCCCCTAGCCATAAGACTTCTAAACAAGGCTGCTAAATAGCTAATCAGATGGCTATCCGGACTAAACGCATTGACCCTTTTT
This sequence comes from Salmo salar, assembly GCF_965601325.2. Taxonomy (NCBI): domain Eukaryota; kingdom Metazoa; phylum Chordata; class Actinopteri; order Salmoniformes; family Salmonidae; genus Salmo; species Salmo salar. Next base: position 59,132,194 of record NC_138307.1, read on the forward strand.
TGCACTAACTCTCTTGCACTGACTCTGTGGACACACACTGGCCACTACCCACACATTCATACAGTACTTACACTGACACCCCAAAACACACACACACACGCTGCTGCTACTGTCTATTCTGTTGCCTAGTCACTTTACTCCTACCTATACTGTATGTAGAGTACATAGCTACCTCAATTACCTCGACTTAGTACATCTACTCCCTGTATATAGCCATGTTATTTTAATGGACAAAACATTTGCTATACTCCCTGTATATAGCCATGTTATTGTTCTACTCCCTGTATATAGCCATGATATTTTTACTGATTATTTCTATTCCTTATTCACCGTGTATTATTCCTTTATCATATTTTTAACTCTGCATTGTTGGAAAAGGACCCGTAAGTAAGCATTTCCATTAGTCTACACCTGTTGTCTACAAAGCATGTTACAAATACAAATGTATTTTACTTGAACAGGAAGTAACGTATCTGCTAACCTATTTGCACTGCCTAGTTATGTTGAAGGTATGTGTGATGCCAGACATTCGTAAAGGGTGCTAGTCTAAATCTCTAGTCAGGCATTGACAGCCAGGAGGTTGTTAAGTCACCTTGTCTTTGACCTAAAGACAGCAATTGCCTCCTGGAGCTACAACCTTGGCTTTAGCTCAAAGGGTTTAACACGCTGTCAATTTTGAAGAGCCAGAGACCTACTGGTAAACAACAGTTTGATGTAACTACAGATTTGCCCCACAAACCAACAAAAAGCAATGAAAACTCGAACTTTTCTCCCTACTGTCAAAAGAGTATTGGCATTTGTGGATACTTCTCTGGGCCTTGCTGGCAAGCTGCGTGATGGCCGCATGTTTTTAAGCCATTGGGCCACACGCAGAGCCCTGCTAAGACCCTGCAGGAGAGATAAAACGACCGTGGTGGGGAAAAGGTCGGACGCAGACCAGCGATGTGAAACAGGATCACAGACGACTGGAGGACAGCCCATGAAGAAGGAGGGGGTGGAAGAGGGGGTTGCAGAGGAAGGGGCAATTTTGGACAGGGGATGTGATAGCCACCGCACCAGAAGAGGATTCTGGGATAGCAATGGCTGCCAGTCATCTTCGGAGACAATCACAAGTATAGAGAAAGAGAGAGGGTATAGTTATGTTCGATTGGTGTGCACACATGGAGTACGCATGTAATGAGCATGGAAACCGTAACAAAGCATCCCACTGGGCACAGACGTCAATTCAACGTCTAGTTTTGATTTACATTTGGTTGAGTTGTCAACTAACGTGAATTCAACGTGAAATCGACCAAACATGTCACCCTGCCATTAGATTTAGGTTAAAAGTTGGGTGAAAAAAAAGAAACTGATGACTTTTTGCAAATCCAAATCAGTTTTCCACGTTTGATTCAATGTAATTAAATTTTTGGTTAAAAGTACGTGGAAACAACGTTGATTCAACCAGTTTTTGCCCAGTGGGCTTGGTCAACAACATGGAACTTAGAAGAGCATCAAGTTCAATAACCTACTTTTTTATAATTGTGTAAGTAATGTTGTCTGTGGGTCTAAAAAGGCAGTGGCTGTCGACAACGGCAAGTACTTACTCGGCCACCCACTTAAAGCCATCACATTCCACAGTAAACAGACGATTCACAGGGCCAGTTTGATAGGCCAATGTAGTACCCTTTAGTCAGTAGAACACACAAACAGGAAGTGACTCAATACATGGTGAAATGCTCTATATTTCACAATAGCTAATCCTACAATAAACCTCTTTCCTCCTACTAAATTGAAACCACCACTTATAGAAGCATGTGATGCACAACACAGTGCCAAACAGCTATGCTTCACTCAGTATTATTTGATGGTGAAATATACAATGTACCTCTCCAGAGACAAGAGGGAAAGAGAGAATGAGAGAGAGAGAGAATAAAAGAGTGAGAGAGCACAAAAGAGATGGAGAGGGAGGGGAAGGCAGAGAGATGCGAACATTGTCGAAAACACCACGGACAATGTGTTAAATTGGAAAAGGAACAAAGCCTTCAGCCTCTAAACAAAGACTAATGAAGGTGGACATGATGCTAACGAACGCGTCCGCACTGGCAAATGGATCCTGGGAGGACCTAGCAAAACCCTGGCACTAGAGTGCCAAAGCCCATTTGATTGGATAGAGAGCAAGGGGGAGAAAGTAGGAGAGAGGGAAATAACATGTATGAGGTGTATGTTAACTGTGTGTGTGTGTGTGTGTGGGGGGGGGGGGGGGTGTTAGATAGGTGGTGGTGAGGGGCGGGACTTGCTGTTATTTTGGCATTTCTGCTCTCATATTTATTCTGCGGCTGGTGAATTAGTTTAAACTCCAATTGGAAAAGGCTGATCAAAAAGAATGGGACAGGCAGAGAGAGGGGGAAAAAAGCCCTCGCTTCCGACTTACATCAAACGCAGGCACAGCGGGTGACAATCAACTACCAATTTTTTTCACACATTTCTATAGTTTCTTCAGAAAGGAGCGAGAGCTTGGCCTCTGAAGTCTTTTGTTTTGATCACAAAGAAAATGGAGCCCAGAACAGTCGAGAGCTACAGTATAGGTTCTCTCTTTGCGGAATAATATAAAATGTATCACATTCCAATGCCTTTCAAGTGACACCAAGGATATGTCGCATTGATATTAAAAGTTGTGACAAAAGTACTTGAGGTCATATGCTACATCTATTTAGTTTGTGTGTCCTTTTGAAGGATATTCTACCCATGTAACCTAGGTCTGATAAGAGAAATGGTCTACTAGATTAAATCCACAATGTATTGATTTTATAGAATCACCATTAGGACTATAGGTCATGTACCTCCGTGACCCTTATCAATCTGTAGAATTAGTTTACAACTTTAAAACATCAGCACGTCGTCAAAACAAACTCATGAACTAGGAGAAGGGTTTACAAACTTTTTGGCATCAGGGACACCCTCTCAGAATATCAGAACACAACTCTTATTTAGAGAGTGATTGAAATAGCATACAAGCAGTTTTACTATGACTTCTGCAGTGCATGGCTGGACTAATCAAGTATCAGACCCCGAGAAAGAGAACATTTTGCCATTTATTGCAATTCTACACATTTTGCCATAGGGCAGAGTGAAAGAGCTGCCGTTTTAAAGCTTAAATTACATTGCATTATGTTCAAAACAACATTTGGGGGAATACAAGAAGAATTGAGTACAAAAAATGTTTTGTAAATGATGGAGTACTGTGTATACAAATATCCCTGTGAGCCTCCCAGGTCCATGTTGGGCATCTAAAAGGTTAAGAACACACAATGTAATATTATTCATCCACAATGTATTATACACTCAACTTTTTCCCCGCAACTCGTACAAAATGTATTAAACTGTTCTTGCTAGCAATATTCATAAAAAGGGTATACAAAAAAATAGACATATTGAGGTCTTGAGGTCTTGCCATGGACCCCTGCAGTACCTCCTCAGACTCCACTTTGGGAAGCCCTGAACTAGGACGCCTCATTGACTCTTACTGAAAGGTCAAGCCAGACATTACAGAAAAGCTCCAGAGGGACTTGAACCACAATGGTTTATGTGTTAATATAGCAGCAGGTCAATGTAGGGTTCATAACCTACCAATAAGACATTTTGCTCATTTAAAAGCCTAATCTGTCATTTCAACAGCCTAACACCTGCCACTTTGTTTGATAATTTAATAAAGGAATGAGCTAAGGGAAATGTAACCACTCTCAAATTCATAGATGGATGGATCAATGGTAATGCCCTGAATGGGAAAGGGCACAGTACACACCAGGGATGTGACATTGGAGAATCATCATCCGGCTCTGGCCAGACAGCTGCAGACAGTTGGCACCAGGTCACCCAGCTGGAGAGGGCATTCCTCTGTGTTATGTCCCCTCACAGTGTAGCCAGTCTGCTGAGAGCCAGGGATGTGCCCATCAATTGTCTGTCTGAGGGAGTTGAGGCAGTTGTCAGTAGATGTTATTGATGTTGACTAACTACTATGCATGCACCTGTGTGTGTGTGCGTGCTCACTAACGTGAGAGTGAAATCCATATGCCCTCTCCATGAGGTGTAATATAATTGTCACTGGTGACAAATGCTCATGTCATCTGATTAACAATGTCAGTATGACACAAGATGAGCAGGAGAGATACAAATATGGGATATTTTAAGTAGCAGCCTGACAAACAGCTTAGATATTCTATTGACTGAGATTTATGATAATGTCATACCTGAACACCACAATGCTCTTCAGACTCCACATTTACTTTGGATCTTTTATAGTGTATCATGGTATGTATCAAGGCTGTCATTAACTTGCTCTGACTGCCAGTAGGATGAGACCACATTTTGCAGTCTATTTCATATCAAGCCTCTCAAATCTTTACTCTGCTGGTGGTGATGCAAGAACACCTCATGTGCCTCTGAATTGGTAGAGGGTGTAAGGTGCAGGCATACAGTAAAATAGAAAGAGAGCCAATCTATTTGATTGAAAACCCAGGTTTTGATCAGACCAAAACACATTTTGCTTCTCCACAGTGAGAGAGCATGTTTGTAGTTTTGCATCCATGTTGTTTTTAAATGTTATCATAGATTTCAGTTGGCCTAAATAAGTCCCCTATGCTTTTGTTCTGGTATACTGTCTTGGGTTGAACAGCTAGTCATTAGGTTGCATGACTATCCAGAGGACACCATTGCCCTTCTGATGCATTTAGCCTGTTAATTTACAAGCCTATTTAGTATTGGACGTTGACAGTGGACCAATGTTGAAGAGGCAGCTCTGTCTTGTATGGCAGCCCACTGAATAAACAATGGTTGCACTGTCGGCAGACCAATAGATGTCTGTGTATAAAATGAGTGGATGGAGAATCACCATATATGGGTTTCCCCTATTAACGGCCCCAAGACCAAATAGACTACTAACTTGACAGTTGAACCATATTTCAGGGACAGAAGGATTAAGGGATGTCTGATTTCTAATTGTAAAGATAATCTAAATAGTTACAACGATGCCAGAAATTTCAGTGGTTAAACTTTTGATGAGAGAAAATAAATAATGAGCGGATGCAGTTGGCATAGCCTAATAAATGCAGGTCCACACATCACTCGAGGTGCACTTTCTCGAGATGAGGGCGATTGACTGGTAATTAAACTCATGCTGTGAGCTAGTTTAATCAACATCAAGACTAAAACGAACCCAGACATTATCGCGCTAATTATTTCAGAGTTGATTGGATATTGATGAGATTCAAGTTAAGCACTTCTTGAGAACGCCCACAAGGGCAAAAAGTGGTTGAATCAACGTTGTTTCCACATCATTTCAACAATAACTAATGTGATGACGTTGAATCAAGGTGGAAAACTGATTGGATTTGCAAAAAGTAATTAACTATGGAAAGGTCCTCTTTTTTTCACCCAACTTTGAACCTAAATCCAATGACATTTTTACATTGATTATTTCACGTTGAATTCACGTTAGTTGACAACTCAATCAAATGTAAATCAAAACTAGACGTTGAAATGGCGTGTGCCTAGTAGGTGAGCTCCTTGTAGACCAATTCTCTTGTAGCACGCAATAAAAATAAAATGGTGCTTGACTGCGCACACTTTTTTATTGAAAGAAAGTGTCAGTAGCTATCATTATAGGGCGCACAAAATTGACCAAGTATGCTAAAATCATGCTTTTCATACCTGCTGCCCCGCTCCCTTCGCGCCCTCCAAAGGTTAAGGTTGCCCTTTAATCCATCAGCACTGCTACAATCCAGCGGTGCGTCTGTCCGCGGGCAACATCAGCACAGCCTAGATTTGTGTAGGACGGGTCCAATATTGCTTGACACAGTGATAGATATCCGAAAATTAAATCCACGCGCACACAAATGAAACACTGCTCGTTTTCTTGGAACAAATACTCGACTGTAGATTGATAGAGCACAGAAAATTATTCGGGTGCTTTCTCGTCCTATTATGCTTTCTGATTGTCAGGCTATTTATTGTCCAATGTGTGAATACACTGTCATAATTGTTTCCCCTAGTCTTAACGGAGTGTGATCACCCTTGAAGTGAGAGAAAATAAAATATAACCTAATAAAAAAAAATGCAATAAACTCAAAATTGAAGTGAAATTGTCCCGACTTCTGCCTCAGTTGCGGCACCAGTCTGTATTCCACTGAGTTCCATCAGAGACTGACTACACGCACGCGGTGCGCACTAATTTATCATCATACAAACACCTACCGACCGCTGCGCTCATCACAGACTCGTGAATAACCCATCATAGTGGCACAAGGCCACTAACACTATCCATCGCCACTGGCGTAAACACACTAATAAGCCTGCATTGGTTAATCATATCAAGAGACTACACAAAAATGTCTGCTCAGTTTTGCGCAAATACGATCAATGGGAATTTCGATACATGACATTGAATTGCATCATGATATAGTTAAATATGATTTTTGAAAGTTGTAAGAGACATGACATTATAGCTTAGGGGTAGTATTTGCATTGGTTTAGTAATGTGCAAGATTTAATTTAACTTTGGCAGATGTGAGCCTTAGGGAACCCAGTTTTGCATAAGTAATTTGTATACCTTTTAATTGTCTTATGTGAAAACAGGTGTGGTTGGATCACACACAGACTTTAATTAAAACCTCTTAAAGGCGCAGTGCAGTCAAAAACGTGAATTTCTTGTGTTGTATATATTTTCCCACACTATAAGGTTGGAATAATATTGTGAAATTATGAACATGATGACAATGAGAAATTGCTCTTTGCTACGTTGCAATTTTTGTTTCTTTTTGACCATTTTAATTGAAAACAAAAATCGCAGTGAGGTACTTAATTGTTACCTGGAAATTATTTGACATTGAGATAAAGGCTGCATTGGACTTTTAATTCCTTGTGAAGTTCAATAGAGCTGGACTTGGACTACAGTGCAGTGAACTATGTTGGTTTACAGTCAAAAGTGGTGCAGCATTGCCACCATGTGGATTGTTTCAGAATAAGTTCCAAACTTGATGTTGGCAGTTATGTTAAAAAAAAAGGAAAAAAAGGCACCATACATTTCGCCTACATATCACTTCATTCAATCGTTTCAGGAATGATTGCTAGACTTATGCTTCAGGCAATAAGGTCAGATGCATTTTAAAAAGGTCAGCCATACAAATTATTCAAAAATATTTATTCTGTGGTGAAAATGTTCCAGCTACACACCACCTCCCATTATTTGCACAAATTGCAACATTTTCTTATACTTAATGCACACGTGGGGAAGAAAAATCAACAATATGACATGACAAGCATGAAATGATTGATTTGCTGTGGCAGTTCAGGGAAAAGGAATGTCTTATGAGATATACTTTTCACCAGGTCCTTTGAACTCCTTGAATTAAGACAGAAAACTGATAAGATTTGTCTGGAAAGAAAACCTTATATAGTTTTAAAAAGGCAGAGAGACGTCACCGTCAAGTTCATCTGAGTTTTGGATAGAGTGAATGTCCGGGCGCTCTCGGTTTGAAACGATTGTTCGAGCTGCTTTCCGAAAGGCATCAGCGGCTGTAGTAGTTCATCACTTTAGTGGACTCCATTTCCCAGAGGCCTCAGCACTCCTCTTTGATGTAGATTTGATCATCTGTGTCCGACTCTATGTGCTCCAGCCTGTCAGTCTGTCCACTCATAATCTCATCTGGGGTTTTCATGAACCTGAACCACACATACACACAGTGGTTAATCATTAACTCAAACTGGACAAGTGTGTGAAGGTGTGTGATTATATATATATATATATTTTTTTTTTTTACTTCAAATAATTATTGGGTTTTTAACTAAACCCTACCATACCTGAATAAGAGTCTCTGTCCTGGCTCTTTCCTGATAATGTTCAGTTTGTAGTAGTGTCTCAGTGCTCGTGACATCTTCTCGTACGTCATATTGGTCCTGTTCTGTTACAACCAATGGAACAAGATATAATGTCAACACAGAACTTTAAGAAAACCGGCACTGCAGGAAAATGCCTTTTCCAATCAAACACTGGGGGGTGTAGTTCGTTACCTTGTGGTTCCCCCACAGGCGAGCCAGGCCGTTGGGGTCCATGATGCGGAAGACTTTGGTCTCTGTGTCCTCCCAGCGGATGTAGTTCTCGTACCGGCTGTCTGAGAGGAGCTGGTAGACGTAGTCCCACAGCAGCCTGCAGTCTGGGAACACAAACACGTTAGAGGTGTGACACATTTCAGACAGTACCTGTTAACTTCAACTGTTTTCTAGCCACACCCTCTAAGATGAACCCTGAGTAGTTAGGAGTGTTAGTTACCTGCTATCCGTCCAATGGGCATTGCCTGCTCCTCTGGTGGCGAGACGGGCACGATGACGTGGTGGTTCCTGTAGAGCGCCTCCTCCTGCTGATGCAGAGTGTGCTGCTGGTGGTGGGCCAGTGCCAGCTGGATGTGGCCCTTCCCCTCACGCCCGTTTTCATGGGGGGCCTGAAGTGGTGGCCCCCCACGGCCATGCCTGAATTCTCCAGCGCCACCTCCTCGCCCTGGGCTGAGCAGCAGGGGGTGCATGATGGCACTGGGCATGAGCTGGATGACACGAGGGGGGGCAGCGTCCTGGCACCCGGGGCTGCCTGGGCAGGGGGCCTCGCGGGGTGTGGCGCAGCGGCCGTTAGGGGCGACTGGGGACACTGACAGAGTGTACAAGTCCTCGGGCAGGTGGTGGTTGCTGTCGGGCAGCTGGGACGACGTCTGGAGGTGGTCCTCGGCACCAGGGCGTGGGTAGTTGGGGTCCAGGGGGGAGAGGCGTGGAGCGGGGTGGTGTGGTGAGCGGGAGCGGTGTCGGAGCTCAATGGTGGGTGGGTGCTGGAGCTCTGTACTGCGTGGTGTCCGCCGTACCGTTTCTGCAATGAAGGGGAAAGGGGGATACCTAGTCAGTTGTACAGCTGAATGCCTTCAACTGAAATGTATCTTCTTCATTTAACCCAACCCCTCTGAATCAGACAGGTGCGGGGGCTGCCTTAAATCGACATCCACGTCTTCGGGTTAACTGCCTTGCTCAGAATGACAGATTTTTACTTTGTCAGCTCGGGGATTCGATCCAGCAACCTTTCGGTTACTGGCCCAATGCTCTAACCACTAGGCTACCTGCCGCCCCTAGGATATGTTTCAAAACATATTTACATTATGTCCAGTAGATGTCACTACAGACATTTACAAACTTCATCATGTCTCAATGTATATGGGTGGTAGATTATTAGTGATGAATTTGAACTGTCCTCTACTGGATAGGACATTACAACATGTAGAGTACCCATTTACTTACAGTGTTTACATGTGAATAGCTAGTATTCTTTGCCTCTAAGCAAGAAAGAAATATCTTTGCTTCTGCATACCAAAACTAGCATACTGAACAACAAGGAAGTCCTGAGCATCTTAATCGTCTAACCCAATCACTTCCCCTATAAAACATGTAGAGATGAGGAACTGTAGATAATCAACTCCTAGACCAAAGGTTGTTTAAATATAGAAGCATTTCCTTGTGGAGCAGGTTTCACTGTCAACACCTCAACCCCACACCTCTCCTCCCCTCGCTCCTATTTCCTTCTATCCATGCCAGGGAAAGGAGTCCAAAGTGTAGCACGAAGAAGGTGAAGTCCCTCCTCTTTTCAGGTGGATAGTAAACAGAGACTTAAACACCTCTCTCTACAGTAGACCATTGAACCACTTGTTACTTGTGTCAGATTCACTTAAAGCATACTTGAGATGCTTTCTCGTAATTGTATTGCTACATTAAAAAAAAAAAAAAAAAGGTAGGCAAGTTGAGAACAAGTTCTCATTTACAACTGTGACCTGGCCAAGATAAAGCAAAGCAGTTCGACACATACAACAACACAGAGTTACACATGGAGTAAAACAAACATACAGTCAATAATACAGTAGAACAATAAGTCTATATACAATGTGAGCAAATGAGGTGAGATAAGGGAGGTAAAGGCAAAAAGGCCATGGTGGCAAAGTAAATACAATATAGCAAGTAAAACACTGGAATGGTAGATTTGTAGTGGAAGAAAGTGCAAAGTAGAAATAGAAATAATGGGGTGCAAAGGAGAAAAATAAATAAATAAATAAATACAGTAGGGGAAGAGGTAGTTGTTTGGGCTAAATTATAGATGGGCTATGTACAGGTGCAGTGATCTGTGAGCTGCTCTGACAGCTGGTGCTTAAAGCTAGTGAGGGAGATAAGTGTTTCCAGTTTCAGAGATTTTTGTAGTTCGTTCCAGTCATTGGCAGCAGAGAACTGGAAGGAGAGACGGCCAAAGGAGGAATTGGCTTTGGGGGTGACCAGAGAGATATACCTGCTGGAGCGAGTGCTACAGGTGGGCGTTGCTATGGTGACCAGTGAGCTGAGATAAGGGGGGACTTTACCTAGCAGGGTCTTGTAGATGACCTGGAGCCAGTGGGTTTGGCGACGAGCATGAAGCGAGGGCCAGCCAACAAGAGCGTACAGGTCGCAGTGGTGGGTAGTATATGGGGCTTTGGTGACAAAACGGATGGCACTGTGATAGACTGCATCCCGTTTATTGAGTAGGGTATTGGAGGCTATTTTGTAAATGACATTGCCGAAGTCGAGGATCGGTAGGATGGTCAGTTTTACGAGGGTATGTTTGGCAGCATGAGTGAAGGATGCTTTGATGCGAAATAGGAAGCCAATTCTAGATTTAACTTTGGATTGGAGATGTTTGATGTGAGTCTGGAAGGAGAGTTTACAGTCTAACCAGAAACCTAGGTATTTGTAGTTGTCCACATATTCTAAGTCAGAACCGTCCAGAGTAGTGATGCTGGACGGGCGGGCAGGTAGCGATCGGTTGAAGAGCATGCATTTAGTTTTACTTGTATTTAAGAGACCAACTGATTTTCGCTAATCATGTGTAATTAAATACTTGAATTGAAGCCACCGTCTAAGATTGTTGAGTAACTCCTGTGACACAGAAGTCAGATCAGTTGGGTTCTTCAGGGGGAATTACACATGACAAATTCCCCTAGGCAAGAACAGAATTGCAAAATCCTTCTGGCAGACAAGTTTGATGAATAACAAAATAATATTGTCATGAAAGTGACGCAATGGTGATGCGTTCAATATTCCACTCCATGGTGGGCCTCAAATGTTGTTGTTTTTCCCCCCCATAGGCTAATAAGTTGATTTCATATTGGTCTGAGAAATGCTTTCCAAGTGGACTGGCTGATCTCAAGAACACCATCAGGCTGGTGTTCAGTAGGGAGAGTGAAACGCAATGTACAACATGAACTTGTCTGAACACAGACTTTAATTTGCTGTTACAAAGCCCTTTGCTACAGTGTGCCCTAATGAACATCACTGACCTTCCAGTTTGTGGTGCTGGAGAGCTCCCTCTGGCAGAGGGTGGAAGGAGTTGCTGGGGAAGTAGGCGGAGGGGTAGGAGACGTGCGGCTTCCTTTGCTTCAGGATGTGCTGCAGCAGCTCGTACAGGACGTCCCCTGCAGAATACACAGGTCAGTGGTTAGAGGTCAGACATAACCGTATGAGCCCCTCCAATGGTGCACCCCATAGACATGGCAGCAGCTGTCAATCAATGTAATCAAAAGGATAAAAAAAAAACGTTTTAGAACATGTGTGGACCAAACAGATGGTAAATGATGCCAACAGATCAAGACAAGAGTCATAGTGTTGCTAATGAATCTGCCTGCCAAGACTTGCCAAGACCGTTTCAAGACTTGATATTATTGCCTAGCAACTTCCGTACCTCGTCCGTTCTCCTACAAAGCAGCCTACTTGAGGTGGTCATGGACGTGACAGAATCCTAATGGTAAGTCTAGTCATAAACCAACCATGTGACTCACTCCTAGATTCCTGTGTTAAGGCTAGGTTGATTGTGTCAGACGATAAGAAAAAAAGTGTAGTATCTTCTACAACAGAGATGTCATTAGCATAACACCGTTTATGCTCAATGTGTAAAAATTGCATTATTAGGCCACCCTGAAAGATTTAACTCACTACCTGTATATGAAGGGCTCTGAGAGAGTATTTCCCTCAAAGAGAATCAATAGAATGGAGGGAGTTTTTTCACTTCAATTTGAGAGGCTTCCCGTCAGAACATCAAGGAAATGGTTCTCATAAAGGAAGTGAAGACGCCACAGGCACACACACTTGCACACATAAACCCCTTTCAGTTCTCACTTTCTGGCCCTGCTGTTTAACACGGCACTGCAGGGGAAATTCCTGGTGTTAGCAGGTGACGGTTAAGGTCGGTTTGCACTTCCTGATCGGCCGTTTACCCAACCAGTCTCCTACTTCCTCCCCCCAACAATAAAGACAGACAGCAACTCCACTAAGGCAGCTGCTAAATCCCCTGATATTGCTCTTCATCTTGCTTTCTTCCAGCTGAGCAGATCTATCGACATATTTTACAAATATAGGCTAAAGGTCTATAAAAGACATTCAGTGTATGCCCTAAACACATGGCCATTATCTTAGGTCAGTGTGCCATTTCTCCAAAGTCATTCCCCCTTCAGTATTAATTATTGTTAAACATGAGCATGTTGTTAGAAAAATGTGTTCTAATAACATAGCAACCGTTTGAATTAATAAGGGCCGTGGGAGGTGGGCGTACCGGAGTGGGACGACCGGAAGCGGAAGTCCTCCTTGGTGAGGAGGAGCAGGGCCTTGCCGTTCATCTGGAAGCTGCCGCTGGTGTTGGGCCGCAGGGCAAACTCCCTCTCGGCCCAGCGCAACCACTGGCCCACGTCCTCCCTGCTCCAGAACACCGGCTGCAGGCCTGGGGGTGGAGGGAGCGAGGGGGGATAGGAGGGAGAGATGAGTGGTAGAAGAGAGAGAGTAAAGTGTTGGGGAGGAGGGAGACCAAGGGGAAGTAAAGGAAGGAGCAAAGGGAGAGAGGGAGGAAAGAGACAGAGGTGCCAGTAAAAAGGGAAATGAGGGAAGGAGATCAAAGTAAGAGGGATTGATTCAAAGATTAGCGGAGGGGGGGGGGGGGGGGGAGAAGGGGGGGAGTGTATGAGGTGAGATAAGCAGAGTGCAGGAATGGAGGTGTCGAACAAGAAAGCTGAAACTTCAGTCATGCATGCTCACATACAGCGAGTTCATTTCATATTTGCTTCACGTTTGTCAATATTTGAGTTAACCTTGGTAGATTTAGTTTGCAAAGGAAAGCCTGTGGCTTTCTCTCAGTCAGTCTAAAACATAGTGTATAACTACATGTGTATTAGACTAATCTAATGCATAGTGCATAAATGGCAAGGACACACTGAGGAATACCAGAGGAAACAGCTCTGACGTTTTTCACCCTTCAGGCTCTGAAATATTTCTTTCACTGCCGTGGGAACTTACGAGAGCAAAACATCTGCACTGATGGATCGCCCAAACGCATTAGTGACTGACTGCAATGAGCAATAGCCCAGAAATCAACGCTCACCATGAATGTGTGTCTGGGAACATAACTTAGAAAATGATAACCTTGTTCCTTGTAACCTAAGCAATAACAATGTGGTTAAATCAAACCTTCAGTTGCATTCTATAATTCTTTCAGGAAATTGATGTCATAAAAATCACATTACATTTTTCGTTAAACCCACACATGAACAATACAATAGTATTCAAAGGGAAAACAATGGCGTGTGTGACCGCGGGAATCAGAGAGCAGTAGATGTCTAGAAAGTAAACAGCATGTAATTCATATCAGCTAGAAAGCCTTATCACGGGTTTATACGGCATATGAGTCAAGTTGTATTGTATTCCCAGTCTTGCTCATCATTTTGCAATTGAGAGTACGAGATGTTTAGCACATAAATCATTGACAGAAAAGTAATTGTTGTTTGTCAGGAACTGTTTTCTCTGGCATCTGTAGCAGGAGAGTCTCTCCCCAGGAACAGCGTTGGAGAGCCATGATCGAGATGACGTCATTGGGTACTGGGTGGCCTATATTTACATTCATACTAGGCTCTAACCTGTAACCTGTGAACAGATTTACAGTATCGTTGTGCTTCACCCCACACACAGCAAACCACCAGAGCAGCATCCATCACGCCTACACCAGACAAAGAGCAGCAGTTTCTACGTCTCACTTATCGCCAGGCCTCAAACACTTCCTCTTGGAATGGGACAGATGTTATCTTTGGCCGGCAGCGCGCGCAATGTCACTGTCACAGGAGTAATCGGAACCCGTGCACGGTTTCAGAGAGATCGCTTCCCCGCCCGTCAAACAAAGAACGTTTTATACAGGGAACAATCAATACAAAAAGAAACGTCTCAGACTGCCAGTTTCCCATTTCTCTCTTCCCTTCTATATTGAGATAGATTAGAGAGATTGGCAGGGCTTGTGAAGGGAAAGTTTATCTAGAATATAGTGTATGGACATAACTAAACTCAGCAAAAAAATAAACATCCCTTTTTCAGGACCCTGTCTTTCAAAAATAATTCGTAAAAATCCAAATAACTTCACAGATCTTCATTGTAAAGGATTTAAACCATTTCCCATGCTTGTTCAATGAACCATAAACAATTAATGAACATGCACCTGTGGAACGGTCGTTAAGACACTAACAGCTTACAGACGGTAGGTAATTAAGGTCACAGTTATGAAAACTTAGGACACTAAAGAGGCCTTTCTACTGACTCTGAAAAACACCAAAAGAAAGATGCCCAGGGTCCCTGCTCATCTGCGTGAACATGCCTTAGGCATTCTGCAAGGAGGCATGAGGACTGCAGATGTGGCCAGGGCAATACATTGCAATGTCCGTACTGTGAGACGCCTAAGACAGTGCTACAGGGAGATAGGACGGACAGCTGATCGTCCTCGCAGTGGCAGACCACGTGTAACAACACCTGCACAGGATCGGTACATCTGAACATCACACCTGCCGGACAGGTACAAAATGGCAACAACAACTGCCCGGGTTACACCAGGAACGCACCATCCCATTGAGCTCGTCTGGAACCTGTTGGATCGGAGGCTGAGGGCTAAGGCCATTCCCCTCAGAAATGTCCGGGAACTTGCAGGTGCCTTGGTGGAAGAGTGGGGTAACATCTTACAGCAAGAACTGGCAAATCTGGTGCAGTCCATGAGGAGATGCACTGCAGTACTTAATGCAGCTGGTGGCCACACCAGATACAGACTGTTACTTTTGATTTGACCCCCCCTTTGTTCAGGGACACATTATTCCATTTGTTAGTCACATGTCTGTGGAACTTGTTCAATTTATGTCTCAGTTGTTGAGTCTTGTTTTGTTCATACAAATATTTACATTTGTTAAGTGTGCTGAAAATAAAAGCAGTTGACAGCGAGAGGCCATTTCTTTTTTTGCTGAGTTTATATAGCCAGTGAACAACTTGATGTGTAATGGAATGTTTTATGCAGCCTATTCCATCACTACACAGGGTCTACTTAGATAGTCTCCACAAACAGTCAAGCCAGAACCAGAGTCTGTGAAAACTACTACAGATTGTCACAGGGGCCATGCATCTGGTTATCTAGCTGAGCTGGATTTTCAATCAGGGCCAATTGGCCCCTGAGGGGTCACATATGACAAGTAAAGAGCCCTTTTATGAGTAAAAAGGTGTAAATCATACAACAGTTGGATACCGGTGTTCAAGAATAACATGAGGACTACAGCCCATTGTTTGTAGGGATTTTAGAATGTCCCAATGAAATATGTTTTCATATCCTTTCATTCTAATGCCAGCTCTAGATTGAACAACCGAACAATGCAATTGACTACCATGAACAAACACCATCAGTAAGGTAGCACCTAACAAGAGAACAGATCTAATTACCATATGCTCAGCATCCACCAGCTGTGTCGCCTACGGGTGACCCCTTAATCACATAACCTTAGTGATGCGTACGGCGTGCAGGGAGGCCCTGGTTGTGAGGTCACTGCCGTGGTATGTTCTCTCCAGGGCTGGAGAGAGAGAGAGGAGAAAGAGAGGGAAGGCACAACGCTGCCAAAACTCCACTGAGATCCGGCCTGCCGGACCCAGCCATCTGCACAGGGCCCAGCAGAGGGGGAGGGGGGGGGGGGGTCAAACACGCTTGGGCAGGAAGCGATCCAGCATGGGCTCCATTTCAGCACAGGAAACTTCCTACGGTAAGGTTAGGGAGCGACGCTGTGAGGTTTATCAACATTCAGCAGCAATGGAGAGAGCAGAGAGAGAAAAGGATAGAGCAGGGGAGGGGAGAGGAGATAGAGAGTGATGGGAACCAGAAACAATAACGGAGAAGTGGTAGAAAAAAGAAGACCAACAGGAAGAGAAACGGATATTAAGACTCAGCAGACAAACACATGGTGAGAAAGAGAGAGAAGAAAGAGAAGCTGAGGCACCCAGAAAAAGATCAGGAGGAAAGAGTGACAGTGGCTCTTTGATTAGCCCCACATCTTACTCTGTCCCTCACAGAGTCAGAGAAGTTTCCCCTTTCGCCCAATCCTTTTCACATTTCAGTTGTGTAAGAACCTGCAGATTTACTGTTTCAGTGTTCATGACCAAATCAATTTCAGCCCCCGCTCTCGTTTCACCATCCGTGTCTTTGTTGGACACCATCTCGGGTTTCTGGTGTGCAGTCTGTTTGTGTATGAGATGAAACACTCTCGAACACGACCGGCGGATCCACCCGAAAGGCCCTTGACTAAACCGTGGGCTACTAATCCTCTCTGATGACACATCATTTTCACTCTGTGGATTTGCAGGCCCCCGCACGCACACGCGCGCACACACACACACACACACACACACTGATGCACACTGTTGCCGGGGAAACTCGGAAGCGCATGGGATGAATGAAGGAGAGAAGGGATGAGATCACTGGTATCTTGTTTCGTTGTTACCCTCCACAACCTCTTTAACTACTCTCTCAGCAAAAGAGAACATACAGGGGAAATATGTGTCCATTCTGTAGACCTCTAAAAGGTCAGACAAGTAATGTGTGTGTGTACAGTTTTACCTGGAATGAATAATAACATATTTTTTTGAATGTACTGTAACTGCTATAGAAGCTGGCAAATGCTTTTGACTTAGGTCAAAAGTATGTTTCCTGAATCAATGCTCTCTATAGTCATTCACCTTTGCTGCAAATGTTTGCTTTCCTTCTTGAATGAAGAGGCGGATATTGTCTTCCATTCTTGATTGAAAATAGCTTTTCTTCATGCAGGGTAGGAGGGAGAAGAGGAAGCCTTTTGAGTCAGACATGAGGGTGTAACACCTTACACATTTCCCTTACTCACACCCTCTTCTCTCACTCTTCCCGTTTCTGTCCTTCACTTTATCCCCCCTCCTTTCTCTCGCTCCAGGTCAATATGCAAACTACACACTTTACCTCATCGGAAACTGTGTGTTCCAAATCCAGCCGGATTGGACTCCATCCAGTCAAAACAAGCATAAAACAGATTACCAATCAAACGCTCGGTTTATGGGCAGGAAGTAGCGCAACTTGTTTGACAGTATGTTGTGCATTGGGGGCAAGCTGGCTCATGTACTGTAGTTTGTTTTTAACAAGTTCCTGCCTTCACTGATTCTACTTATGCGTTTTTATAAGAGAAGGCCAACCAACCCTCTTTTAGAAAATGTAGGAACGAGTAGTACTGTACTAATGCTGTACCTAAAAAGCTACACTTGTGAATCTTAAATGCACACCTACCAACTACCATGCTTTCTTCCTCTTTGGGCAAACAGACCACAGAACGTGTACATGCTAGATAGAGGTCATTGTTGAAACAGACAAAACAGAGCTAGCTATGCTCTTAAAATGGTTCAACGGACTACTTTTTAAAATCTTATTGAGGACACTGGTTAACAAATGAGAGCTTTGAGCCATAGAATACCAACCAAGAACTTAGAATAAATGCAATGTTTCACGTTAACAGACCCTTACAGGATTCAAGGTTATATATATATATATATATATATATATATATATATATATATATATATATATATATATATATATATATATATATATATATGACATGTTGCATACGAAATTATGCAGATGTATTAGGAACATACATCAGCCCAGCTAGAGGTTGAGATGTTCAAGTGAATAGCTGTTCTCAGTTTGACCTCATTGTTCCATCCAGAATTATTCTGTACTAAACCACAATGTCATGGAAATTAGCATGTCATCTATGCTAATGACATCTGCAGTAGGCCCTTCACTTAAAAATGTCAACTGCCCCTTAGGCCGTTTAAAACCAGAGAAGTTGGTTATATGTTGCATCGATATGAGTTCGAAACATCAATTGTAGTGTCAAAATTATCTACAACGTGTAAATAGGATCATTTTGGTCATGAAGTCAGTCTCATCCAAAACGGAGTTCTGTAAATGAGTTTGTCGAGACTTACTGGGGGGTTGGGTATGGATTACGATCATGCCCACTAACACGAGAGAAGAAGCTGCACGCGCTCTATCCAATCATAGCAGCCAGAACCTGCAGACAGTGAAACAGATCTGCCCATTACACAGCACCTCAGACTTGTTTATATAACACAACTGATTCGCCAACGTTATGTTGAAATAACCCTTGACCATGTTTGATAGTGTCAATCACTCGAGTCGGACACTTTTTTGGGGCAAAATGAGACGATCAGAGAGCACTTCTCAATATTCAAAAACCCATTCCCAAGCATCATGTATCCCCCGCGACCTGTTTTGTAACATGATTCCATATTAAACACTGCCAGACAGACTGACATTCTGGTAATAAATGGTGAGAAAGTTTAAAAAATAAAATTAAAAAACAGCACCGAAGCACACAACTCGCCACTGACTTGATAAACTGATTGTGGCCTGGCTGCTCAATGTGCCTGCTAGCTTCTACTTGCTAGCTTAATTGACAAACAGAGTTGGAACTTTGCTAGCTAGCAAGTGATTTTGTACACTGATAAACAGTGTGTTGCTTATGTTTTATTTAAAATAGTTTGACAGCTTACAGATAATATTGTAAAGATATTGTTCTCAGAAATCAGTCCTGAGCGCGGAGCCAGACTTTCCTGGCTCGATAGACTGTATGCAGTGCACGGACTAGTTTTTCATGCAAATGTTTTTACTTAAGAATTACTGCACCAAATACCTTAGCTAGATGCAAAATTGCGCGACTAAGACCTCCTCTGCAAAACCGTCTAAATGAATTAATATTTTGAGGAAGGGGTTGTTGTTGCAACAGTGACTCAGGAGGGACAAACACCTGCCAAGGTACAATAGACCCATTTCTGTGTTTGCAAACATTGCCTCACGAGAGCGATACGCACAAGTTGGTGGCAGAACACGGGGAAGTTCTTATTGAACGCCAGCAAAAAAAGCCTCTATTTACATCTTGCTTTTGATAGCATTTCACACTACTTTTGGATTACAATGGGATTTTAAGGCTCGTATGAATGTTTGTGTCATCATCGCAAATCAACTGCATTTTACTTTAAAAAACTTCAACCAGTAAAATTACTCTTTGGCTAGCTTTTGCTACAGACTATGTCAATGAGCATTAGCATTCTAGCTAACAACTGCGACATCAAAAACAGTTATTTTGCAAAGATCACAACCAAATATAATCTTATTGACTGTTCAAGCTATAATCATAACATAATTGTAAGTGTATGAGAACCCAAAAAAGTTATTTTGTTTAGAAGTAATAAAATCTAAATCTAGGCTATGTTGAATGGGTACAGATGGCGATGGCTTTCTTACTGCAGCCAAGAGCCACGTGCATCTGTCAGTGTGTCGTGTACTGGAAAGGGTCTATATACAAACATAACACACCCACATCAAACCACACCCCCAAGACAACTCTGGTTTGGCTTCAGTTATGGTCTCTAGCATTTCTTATTGGGCAATCTTCAAAACAAAGCCAAAGGAACTGCAGTCGCCCTTTAAAGGCAAAATGGGTAGCATTAGCAACATAGCGATGTCTTTTAAGCATCAATCTGTCTGGTGGGCTCAGTTTTCTCCCTGCCTGGTTTGGGGTGGGGAACTATACCCCCCACTTTCCTTTTAAACCCCCTTCCTTCCATGATGGCATGTCGAGTGTTTCAAACAGGAAGAGAAGGGGGCTGCTCTCCACTTGGCTGTTGGCATGTGAGAACAGTTTCCCTTTCAGAGGGAGAAAAGGGAATGAGGGGGGGAAAAACAACAACATTTATTCAGGAAGCGCCGTCTGCCCACTCAGGAAATTCCTGAGGATGAGAACGGCTTCCAGGGGCAGGAAATTTCCCCTCTGAAAGGCAATGGCGTACACACAGTCACACACACACATATCCAATCACTGCACACACACAAGACACTCAAATACCCTTCTGTGTGTGCTGTACCGTTGATATGCACGCAAACATCTTTACACATACAGAAAGACTCCACAAACTAGTATGCAGGCACACACACAGTACAATTACTCACAGAGTGACATGTGGACACAGAGAGATCGATTAATACACAAGCACACACCAACTCCAACATGCCAGTGCACAAAGTCTCACACACACACACACACACACACACACACACACACACACACACTCTCAGCCACCCACCCACCCACCCACCCACCCACACACACACACAGTAGAAACCCATCTGTGAGCAAAGCAAACACAATCTATTGAGAAAGGTTTACAAAGAAAAACAGCAGCAAGCCAAGTATCCAAGAGGAGGCTTCTTTCTCTGTCTCCCAGCAAGAGATTTCTCATGTTCAATAAGCTTCCATGTTTAATGTAAACTGTACTCTCCAGACAAATTCCCATAGACACTCACTCCATATTCTTTGAACTTGTCACAGGTGTCTCAATGTTACATCCCCATCAGCGCCCACCCGACTTGTCGTGACGTCAGTAAATAGCGTGAATCCCTTATTGCAGTGAGCCTGAATGACACTGCTACGCTTCTTAGTGTCTGCTAGACGGGTGACCTTGAGGCTGACACATTGCAAGACAATTAAGTAAACACGATTAATGTAATGGAATTGAGGGTTGAAAAGTCATCCACTTCACTCAAGTGCTGACATCTAGTGCAACCAAACAGTAGAATTAAGTGTTTTAAAGCTGTGCTTATTTTCTTTTCATGTGCATGTTCTATAGTTCAACAATGAGACAGCTAACAGACAGGAAATTGGAGGATTAATGTGAAAATCCACCAATGTGATGGAGAAATGTAACCCTAACTTCACCACTTCAAGAACATTCACCCAGCCACTCTCCCAATCAGAGTGGGGTGGTTTCTAATGCTCCTGGCTAAAAGGGTTAAAAAGAAGAGTAGCCTTCTTTGAGAGTGAGGAGAAGGCTGCAACTCTCACCCTGATCTAATCCACTTCCTCCTCAGGAAATGGAGAAGGCGGATTTCTGCCCACACTGCAATTTCCTCTCCGTCTTTTTTTCCCCCCTCTTTCATTCTTTCTTTCAGGAAGAGCGATGGCTTTGAGCCAAAGAAGGTTCCAATAAGAGGTATGGGTACTGTAGGCCTACAGGTGAAGGGTCATTTATATATTTCACAGAGTTAAAGACAGAGTCAACACGTAGAATGGAGGGAAATCTTGCCTAATCTAAAGATTCAAACAAAAAGTTGAATCAAAGCCCACAGTCCAGCAGACCACATTCACCACGCCCAGATAAACGGCCCTAACAGACAACCTCAGACCAAAACAGACATGTTAAACGTTCTTCCTTTTTCTATGGCAATACAGAAGGGGAAGTGGAAATGGGGAATTTCCTCTGTATGGTCCACGTGCATAGACACTACAGGTCATTTCTTTCAGATATTGAGCTTACCACAAAGTGTGTTATTATACTGGTCTAATTTATGAGTACTGTACCATATCTTTGCCAAACACACCAACAAACCGCCAATATTTAGGTCAATTACCCTCAAAAGTTCCCACGACAAATCATTGGGCACAAACTGGTAGAATTAACACTGTTTCCACGTCATTTCAATGAAATTGCGTTGACCCAATGTGGAATAGACATTTAATTGACGGCTGTGCCCAGTGGGAAGATTTCTATCCAAACTCACTGAAGAAATACAAATACGAATCTCACTAGTCTTCTAAGCCCTGAAAGTCATACATGTTAAAAGGTACCTGGTTAAACATGAATAGTTTTTCACACAGAGCAGGCCCAGTGACTCTACAACTCTATAAACACCCAGTCTATATCCTGGCCGTGATCCAACCCCGCCTGTTGTTTTATTGGCTCAGGCAGTGGCCGGTTGAGACCTGCAGTCAGCTCCACCAGACAGTACACGGTTGTCATGTTCCCTCCTCTCCTTGTCCCTCTTCCTTCCCTTCATTCCTCTCTTTTTTTGAGGCCCTTGGGGATTTTACTGGTCTTAAGAATAGGTAAAACAAAAACATGGTTTCCACCAATGCTCTCACTTTTCCAACCATGTCAGGTCAATAAACACCTCAAATCGAAGTTAATTCGTCACGTGTACAGGATACAGCGGGTGTAAATGGTACAGTGAAATTCTTACTTGCTGCTCTTCCTCAACAGTGCAGAATAATGTAAAGTAGCACAGTAAATCAATATACGCATCTGCCCTCTCAATACAAATCTTCTCTTCATCTTGCCTCATATTTACAGCCTTCTCCCTGCTTTCCTTCTTGTCCGTCCTGTCCTGTAATGCCTCACTCTCTCTCCTATTTCTAGACTCTCCCCAGCCCAACCCATCTCCTACTTCCTTTCTTCTCCTAAACTCTTTACATGTTATACTCCTCTATTACACTGGGCTATTATTCTGTGCTGTTCTCTATTCTCTTGTACTGAGCTACGTTGTGTCGTGTGCTGTTCTTCAGTACCCTGAGGTGTTATTGTACTGAACACTGCGGTGCTGCCGTGTACTGAGTTGTGTTGGGTGTCACTGTCCTGCTGTGTTGAATTCCACTGTGTAGTGTTCCAGTACAGTGACTCTGCTATGGTCCAGTAAAGACGTCTTGTGTTGGTCCTTGACCCTGGGTCTGCTTCAGAACCTCAGAGGAGGGATACATGAGTAGGTATGTCTGTCCACATGGGGAGAGTGATGCCAGTTGGAGTGATGACGTGACATGCAAGTAGCTATAGTAAATCATGGCATTCAATCTGCCATTTTCTGAGGTCAAATGCTCTCAAAACAAATATTTATGGGTTAAGGAAAATGCAGGCTGAAAAGACAAAGAGATTTGTTTGTTTATTATAGACTGTCATGTATTCTCTGTGTGCGTGTCATGAGTTGTGTGTGCGTGTGTGTGCGTCTGCATGTTTGTGTGAGTGACTCACGCAGGTGCACGGGCAGCCTGGCAGGCTCGTCCTCCATTCGGCTGGTTGGCCTGGCCGTGGGAGCATGGACGGGGGAGGAAGTGGAGTTTGGCAGGGGGCTCACGGAGGAAGGACTGAATGAGCGCCTCTCCTGCTATGAATAGATACACAGAGACACAAAGCATGCCTTAGTTACAAACCTCCCCGAAAACCATCGTTAAACCCAAACAGCCTGAGAATCACCACACCGAGAAACTATAACACCATTTACACATTCTTTATCTAAGTGATAAGGTACCCACACATAGCCAATCTTTTTATTCATAAAATCGTATTTGACTTATTTGGAGAAAGATGCTGGTGTGTTTGCATGGTCAATGCAGCCAGTCACTAAACAGGAGGTTGAACTTACTGGTATTTGTGCACATTTACTTATACCAAATGTAACCTGTCGACCTGACAATGGTATTCTAACATCATTCATTTGCCTCTTTCTACTCTGCACCTTCTATGGACAGCAACAGTGCTGCTGAATGTGATGTTTATAGGCTCTCCGTTTGCCAACAGCAGCATCTTATAACATGGATTGGTGATTAATTTAACCAGTCAATCTAAAATGGCTAGTTCCTATTAGCCTACTGTACTAGGAACACACTGTGGCATATGTAGCAATGAGCTTCTAATCT
Organism: Salmo salar; assembly: GCF_965601325.2. NCBI lineage: Eukaryota > Metazoa > Chordata > Actinopteri > Salmoniformes > Salmonidae > Salmo > Salmo salar. The sequence goes on from NC_138307.1 coordinate 59,156,124, forward strand.
CATTTTATTATACAGACCACCCTACTTTTCAAGAATACTTAATGTATTTTGGTAGCCTATAGCAACAATAATACACTATATCAAGTCTTACTTTTAGAAGATTTTGCATGTGTACAGCCCAGATTTGACAAGGTTGTGTACGGTCAAAAAGGGGTTCAGGTAAAGATGGGTCCGAGAGGGGGCAAGAGAGTGAGTTTGTGTGTTTAGAGGCATACATATAGCCTACAATAACTCTGCAAAACAATATCATTCCAAAATATATTTAGGCCTACTCTCCTAGGGTGCATCCCAACAATCCCAAATAGTTTCCTTGTCACCCGAAATTTTAAGAGGCATCTTTAGACCGTTACTGTAATGTAATAACATGATAACCACCATGCATTTATGCACTGCAACTGTTTTACATATTTTAGGCCTACAAATTTCAGGTTTACATATACAAAAAGTATTGTATATAAAATGAATTACCTGTGTGTATGCTATATAATTGTGACAGATACATTTATATTCCCATGAATAGTTTCAACCAATAACATTAATTGTAGGCTAATATGATCCATAAGGATAGTCACATTTCTGGTGGTTTTCAAACAAGCCATATGGCGCGGTAATAACAACTGGGAACTCTGAAATCTCCGACTTCTGGCTTCAGTGCGTTCATGACAACTGGCAACACAGAAAAAAAACGAGCTCCGACTGGGAAAAATCGTTTCAATGGTCATCCAACTCGGAATTCCAAGTCGGAAACGCGGGCATCTTTCTATAGCAACGACTTTCACGTCAGTGATCTTGAGGCGTCATGATTTGACCTCGTTTTTCTTGCCGAGTTCTAAGTTGTCTTGAAAGCACCAATAGCCTATGAAAACGAACGTCGTGACGAAAAACGTTTATCTCAGGTGTGCTGCGAAGTCGGTAAACTTGTAGCGCAGCATGGATGGATTTACCAGGCGCTGCTGTAGTCTACAACAGAGCGGCGAAACCTTCCCCTCAGCAACAGATGATTACCAACACACACGATGCAGTTGTCAACAACACGACTGCGTCAAGCGCATCTCACCCCGGGGTCCTTGAACTTGATTCTGCTTTATAAAATAAACAAATACCTTGGTTATGATCTGCGATGAGGATTCTGACATGTCTTGCTAAATTCAGGAAGTTCTCCTCTTCCCACTTTCCTTTTCCGTTCTCCTCTTTGAAATAAACCAGAAAAAAAACACCCACACCCGACTCCCTGACTTGGGGAGGGTTACAGGGCCACGTAATAAATACGTTTAAGGTTTGTTATCGATCCATTATATAACCATGTTTATCATAAACGCGTGAAAGTTCTTTGTTTTCTGTTGGTGCTGTGCTCTACATTTCGGCGACGCGTTGGTTAATTCTCTTCCTGGAAGACAGGACTAAAAGGCAGACATCTCTGTGGTGCTGCTCATTGATTTGGATGTGTAAACGGCGAAATGACGTGAATTCCCAGTTTTGAGCCCAGCCCCCTTGTTGCAGAGGGTTTGATTGCAGCCTGGATAAAAAAGGCGTTCCTTGCTTAGAATTATCTTATTGGCTTCCCGAGTTTCGTAGGCGTTTCTTATTGGGGAGAAAGATCTCCAAATGGTTCATTGCTAGAAAGAGACGCCTACGAGATCCAGGGAGCCAATTAAATAATTATATTCAAGAAACACACTTTAGTCTAGCCTGCAGCCAGACTCTCTTCTGCAGCCACTTCTTTCTTAAAGGGATACCCCATATCGGGATATTGCCGATGATGTTTACACACGGAGGTCTGAGTGTCTGGGTGTTTTCGCTCCACCCTTGTACTTTAGCGATGCATTAAGGTCACTAATTAGTAAGGAACTCCCCTCACCTAGTTGTCTAGGTCTTAACTGAAAGGAAAAACCAAAAACCTGCAGACACTAGGCACTCCGTGGAAGGAGTTTGAAATGAGATGTCCATTCATAGCCATCAAAAGTGGGCTCACTGGGGGCCCCTGGGGTCCTCCAAAAGGTGCATATTTTAATAAAACTCTCATAACAATATTTTCCCTCTATAACATTTGTCAATTATACTATGCATGTAGGACCCTCAAACTCAACATGGGGCCTCGAAGCCAGTTCCATGGTATTTTCTGAGGGGCCGCTTTAGACCTGGGACTTAATTAATAGGTAGAACAGAAAACCAGCAGGCTCCGGACCTCGTATCCGAACCTCGTAGGGTAAGAGCTGAGTACTCCTGATGTAGGATATTATACGCCTATTATCAGCAAATTAGCCCTACTCTCCCTATGTGTACTTTTGCATGAAGCCCAACATGGCGTTCAATGGTACACTTACAACATTGGCCAGAGACAATAGGGGCTATCCCACCTCTGCCACCAGTGTAATATGAGAGAGTTTCAATCTTGCTGTACAGCCGTGAGTGTAACTCCCTGGCATATGGTAATGGAAGCACAATCACCAGTGGAGGCTGCTGAGGGGAGGACGGTTCATAATAATGACTGGAATGTCGACCATGGAAACCACGCGTTTCATACCATTCCATTGACTCCATTCCAGATATTATTATGAGTCATCCTTCCCTCAGCAACCTCAACTGGCACTCACATAGTATGCAGCATAACACTATAAACAATTATGCACAAATGTAAGGATGGAAATTGCAACAAATGCATGGCAATATATTGATAGTTACATGTTAAAAAATGATGATCGCTGAAAGTGATTTGACTGACATGAATTTCCCCTAGGCCTAGAGTTTGGATGGGATGCATCCGACATCTACTGGGCATAGTTGGTATTTTTTACAGTAGACAGACAGGCATACAGTAGACCTACATATTTACATTCTAATGATAAAGATTCCAGGCCTATTTATATAAATACTATAACACATTGGCTAGTGTCAAGCTCTTGCTAATTATTTTGTGCAATATGAACGCTTTATTGCATTGCAGAAGAAGGAATGATCAGTAAGGTTATACTAAGTTTCGGTTTCGATTCACTCTCCAGCTTCCTCTCAACACATCATTTTCTCGTCAGAGTTCCGAACCATATGGAAAGAATATAACGTTGTTTAACGGGTTGAAGAAATGATGGAATCGACCATAACTAAACTTATTTGTGCTAATCATGGATCAATGAACGTCGATGAATTAGATGCGAATTTTTACAGTGACTTGCAAGTCTCGGTGCGGGATGTAATTACGAATAGAGCGACATTTTGTTTTGTTGTTTTTAACGGAAAGCAAAGGGTGGTAGCCAAGACTGGACTTCGACTGTGCAAATCCAACAATTGCCAGGGATGCCGAAATTTACATTTTTGTAAACGATTCATGCTTGGGGATTGCCCATTCAGTCGGAGAAGGTATGGAACTTCAACGCTTCCCAATTTTGTTACTGTTGTTACCGTGAAGCAATTTTAATCACAAGGCCTGCTCTGGGGAACATTTGGCACATAGCCTTTCCCTTTGCTTCATGGCAGGGATCATAATTACAATTAATTTGACTGCAAATTGACCGCAAGAATCCCAAACAGATATAATATTTCACTGAAACGTAATAATTTCAAATCTTGCTTACATTTGTATACGATCAAGTCTCTCTCTATTATGCGTGGGAATACTTGGAACAGATTTCTCAAATTAAAATCACTTGCAGCTGATCTGGTGTTTTTAGTATTTTATGTCCAAATACGTGGGGAGCAAATATAAAACAACCGTTGCTGCCAGTTGTGGAACCATGCTTTATGGCGTTATTGGTGTATATAGAGAACCACCAGGGTTGCCAGGTGAAAATACTTTTTTTAAACAAATGACCTCTCAAAACCCGCGCACAAGGCCTGAGAACTATTCCCCCATTTGTTTTTCCACAGCAAGACGATTTAACTTATTTTGACTGCTATAATTAAGCAATAAGGCACAAGGAGGTGTGGTATATGTTCTTAGGACACAGCCCTTAGCTGTGGTGTATTGGCCATATATGCCTACCACAAACCCGAGGTGCCTTATTGCTATTATAAACTGGTTACCAGTGTAATTAGAACAGTAAAAATAAATGTTTTGTCATAACCGTGGTATACAGTCTGATATACCACGGCTGTCAGCCAATCAGCATTCAGGACTGTAAATAAATCCAGTTTGTGCATGTGCATAACTATAGATAAATCCGACAGGAGAGTTTGAGTGATGAAAGTTGGACAGAGGATCTCAAAATCTCTGTGCAAGAAACACCATTTTCTGGCAATTGTGCCGTTATGTGCCAGATGTTAAGACTACAAAATGTTAGAAATGGCCTATTTGCGAGCTTGACTTGTTATTTCAATAGGAATAGGCTATTGACTAAAATCAGTGTTTATAATTGCAATTCAACTTTGCCTTGATTTGCTGAACTAGATGCAGGTAGCCCATAGCCCCTGGTAGGCCAACATCTCATTTCAGGGAAAAGTCCTCAATGAAACTGACATTGAGCTGTAACCATGATTACAACTGATAACTTCCAATTTAAGTAACTAAGCATCGCCATTAATAATTGCATAATAACATAAGGCTACAACAACAAACTGAAGTTATAGGCTATTTATTAAATATATTTGCCAGCTCCAGGTAGGCTACACAAGGGGCACAAATTCATATCGTGATTTCAACGTATTTATTGTATCAAATGGTAGGCTACAGGAGCCTACAATGGCATAGAAATTAATAGCTTACTTGATGGCCAACATATGCAAATCTATCATTCTCCACATTTAATGTCACTTTTTCCGCTATAACAGAAGTATGCGAATGGAATTCCAAAACTTCCATTTCAAATTTCCACTTGCGCAGTGCTCGAGACACAAAAACCCTTTGCTTGATTTGATTTTCCATAAGAAAAGTCGACATTAGAATGCAGTTTACTTTAAACCAACTATCTAAAGCGCTCTAGTGTGCCGAAAGTCGTTTTCCAATGCTTTGTCTCCATCATATCAGTTCTAGAACATTAATATGTTTTATGGAAAAAGGTTTGGAAATAGGTTTCTCCATAATGACCAATCTAAAAAGCCTACCTACAACTGGTAAAAAGTTGTCTCCATGACTCAGCTGCCTGCTGCAGCGCTCTCTCAACCAGTGGTCTCAACACACACAAGCACCCCTTCCCACCACTCACTCAGTAACTGCCTGATAGTCAGCAGCAGGTCACAGTGAAAGTTCCACCATACAGTTTTCCCATGGGGGATTTTAGAAACATTTAAAATAAGGGCTGTGTTCTATGTAGGCTTACCCTGGTGTGACGTTTTGATAACCGTGTAAATCTCTCTAGGATGACTTTTATCAATATATTCACCTACAGTTGAAGTCGGAAGTTTACATACACTTAGGTTGGAGTCATTCAAACTCGTTTTTCAACCACTCCACAAATTTCTTGTCAACAAACTATAGTTTTGGCAAGTCGGTTAGGACACCTACTTTGTGCATGTGTAGCAGTGTAGGTTCCGTCCCTCTCTTCGCCCCAACCCGGGCTCGAACCAGGGACCCTTGCACACATCAACAACTGACACCCACCGAAGCATCGTTACCCATCGCGCCACAAAAGCCGCGGCGGCCCTTGCAACGCAAGGGGAAACCCTACTTCAAGTCTCAGAGCGAGTGACGTCACTGATTGAAACGCTATTACCGCGCACCACCGCTAACTAACTAGCCATTTCACATCGGTTACACATGACACAAGTAATTTTTCCAACAATTGTTAACAGACAGATTATTTCACTTAAAATTCACTGTATCACAATTCCAGTGGGTCAGAAGTTTACATACACTAAATTGACTGTGCCTTTAAACAGCTTGGAAAATTCCAGAAAATTATGTCATGGCTTTAGAAGCTTCTGATAGGCTAATTGACATCATTTGAGTCAATTAGAGGTGTACCTGTAGATGCATTTCAAGGCCTACCTTCAAACTCAGTGCCTCTTTGCTTGACATCATGGGAAAATCAAAAGAAATCAGCCAAGACCTAAGAAAATAATTGTAGACCTCCACAATTCTGGTTCATCCTTGGGAGCAATTTCCAAACGCCTGAAGGTACCACATTCATCTGTACAAACAATAGTACGCAAGTATAAACACCATTGGACCACGCAGCCGGCATACCGCTCAGAAAGGAGACGCGTTCTGTCTCCTAGAGATGAACGTACTTTGGTGTGAAAAGTGCAAATCAATCCCAGAACAACAGCAAAGGACCTTGTGAAGATGCTGGAGGAAACAGGTACAAAAGTATCTATACCCACAGTAAAACAAGTCCTATATCGATATAACCTGAAAGGCCGCTCAGCAAGGAAAAGGCCACTGCTCCAAAACTGCCATAAAAAGCCAGACTACAGTTTGCAACTGCACATGGGTACAAAGATAGTACTTTTTGGAGAAATGTCCTCTGGTCTGATGAAACAAAAATGGAACTGTTTGGCCATAATGACCATCGTTATGTTTGGAGGAAAAGGGGGATGCTTGCAAGCCGAAGAACACTATTCCAACTGTGAAGCACGGGGATGGCAACAACATGTTGTGGGGGTGCTTTGCTGCAGGAGGGACTGGTGCACTTCACAAAATAGATGGCATCACGAGGAATGAAAATTATGTGGATATATTTGAAGCAACATCTCAAGACATCAGTCAGAAAGTTAAAGCTTGGTCGCAAATGGGTCTTCCAAATGGACAATGACCCCAAGCATACTTCCAAAGTTGTGGCAAAATGGCTTAAGGACAACAAAGTCAAGGTATTGGAGTGGCCATCACAAAGCCCTGACCTCAATCCTATAGAAAATTTGTGGGCAGAACTGAAAAAGCGTGTGCGAGCAAGGAGGCCTACAAACCTGACTCGGTTACACCAGCTCTATTAGGAGGAATGGGCCAAAATGCACCCAACTTATTTTGGGAGTTAAACAATTTAAAGGCAATGCTATCAAATACTAATTGAGTGTATGTAAACATCTGACCCACTGGGAATGTGATGAAAGAAATAAAAGCTGAAATAAATCATTCTCTCGGCTATTATTCTGACATTTCACATTCTTAAAATAAAGTGGTGATCCTAATTGAACTAAGACAGGGAACTAGGATTAAATGTCAGGAATTGGGAAAAACTGAGTTTAAATGTATTTGGCTAAGGTGTATGTAAACTTCCGACTTCAACTGTATATTTACCCCCCAAAATGAAATGCTAATTAGTTGCTAATGTGGCTATCATAAAGAACTACAAATACCATGATGATCTGGACGAGACTACCGAATCGAGGCAAAGGTAAGAATCTCTGGATTAACTATCTAATGTTAGCTAAATTTACTAATGAATACATTGACTACATTTCTTTAAATTGACAGTTCTATGAACTGTCTTGTGTAAGTTTTAAATGGACACAATACCTGTTCGCAAAGGCGTCAGCTAGAGATCATGTGCAGGAGTTTGCTGGGATTTGTAGTCTTGCATGATGTCTACTTTGATGCTACATAGGATTTTCGAATATGAGAGTAAATAGAGCCGAATATATTGATAAAAGTCACCTTCTCCGAGAGAGACTTACATGGTTATCAAAACGTCACCCCAGGGTAAGCCGACACAAAACACAGCCCTTATTTTAAGTGTTTCTAAAATTCCATATGGGAAAAAATGAATGTTGGAAAATGATTGGAACCATTTTCCTGTTTGACCGCTAGTTGTTTGGGGGGAATTAGGACACATCCACTGTGGGGCTCTATTAGGTATTTACATTTAGATAACATGTTGCGCCTAACCCAGGCAAAAAAATATCATCTGTAGCCTACTTTCTGTAGCCTACTTTTAGGGCCAAGTGAAGAGAAAAAAAATAAAAAAATGGTGATGGGTGGTGGCACTTTGATTTTGCACAGATAGTACTTTAAAAACGTAAATAAAGTCAAAATTACATTTTGAGAGTAAAGTGGCAATATTTCAGGAATAAAGTGGCAATATTTTGAGATTAAAGTGGCAATAATTCAGGAATAAAGTGTCAATATTTTGAGAACAAAATGGCTATAGTTTGAGAATAAACTCGCAGTTGTATTAATTGCATGCCTCCATGGCTCCCTGTTGCTGTGCGTGCCACCTTAGTAGATGACTGTTAATTAAAACTATACTTTAGAATTGGCTTTGGAAATGCTTGCTATTTTAGCACATAACCTCTTACATCTAGACGTTTCGCTAGCGGAACACCTGCTCCAATATCCAATGATGGGCGTGGCGCGAAATACAAAGTCCTCGAAAATCCGAAAACTTCAATTTTTCAAACATATGACTATTTTACACCATTTTAAAGACAAGACTCTCCTTTATCTAACCACACTGTCCGATTTCAAAAAGGCTTTACAGCGAAAGCAAAACATTAGATTATGTCAGCAGAGTACCCAGCCAGAAATAATCAGACACCCATTTTTCAAGCTAGCATATAATGTCACAAAAAACAAAACCACAGCTAAATGCAGCACTAACCTTTGATGATCTTCATCAGATGACACTCCTAGGACATTATGTTATACAATACATGCATGTTCAATCAAGTTCATATTTATATCAAAAAACAGCTTTTTACAATAGCATGTGACGTTCAGAACTAGCATTCCCACCGAACACTTCCGGTGAATTTACTAAATTACTCACGATAAACGTTCACAAAAAACATAACAATTATTTTAAGAATTATAGATACAGAACTCCTTTATGCAATCGCGGTGTCCGATTTTAAAATTGCTTTTCGGTGAAAGCACATTTTGCAATATTCTGAGTAGATAGCCCGGCCATCATGGCTAGCTATTTTGACACCCACCAAGTTTGGTACTCACCAAACTCAGATTTACTATAAGAAAAATTGGATTACCTTTGCTGTTCTTTGTCAGAATGCACTCCCAGGACTTCTACTTCAATAACAAATGTTGGTTTGGTTCCAAATAATCCATAGTTATATCCAAATAGCGGCGTTTTGTTGTGCATTCAAGACACTATCCGAAGGGTGACGCGCCCGGCAGGTTTCGTGACAGAAAAATTCAAAATATTCCATTACCGTACTTCGAAGCATGTCAAACGCTATTTAAAATCGATTTTTCTCGTAAAAAAGTGATAATATTCCGACCGGGAGTCGTTGTTTTCGTTGAAAGACAGAGAAAGTAAAATGGACTCTTCTCGTACACGCGCGCACCAGTCTCATTGTTCTCAGATCGACCACTATCCAAATGCGCTACTGTTTTTCAGCCATGGCCTGCAAAGTCATCATTCAACGTTCTGGTGCCTTCTGAGAGCCTATGGGAGCGTTAGAAAATGTCACGTTACAGCAGAGATCCCCTGTTTTGGATAGAGATGATCAAGAAGGCCAAGAAATGGTCAGAGAGGGCACTTCCTGTTTGGAATCTTCTCAGGTTTTGGCCTGCCAAATGAGTTCTGTTATACTCACAGACACCATTCAAACAGTTTTAGAAACTTTGGAGTGTTTTCTATCCAAAGCTAATAATTATATGCATATTCTAGTTTCTGGGCAGGAGTAATAATCAGATTAAATCGGGTACGTTTTTTATCCGGCCGTGAAAATACTGCCCCCTATCCATAACAAGATAATAACCTAATTATTAGGACCTGGAAGCGGTTTTGCCACAGATTGGGTCTTTTCAGAAGGAGGAACCACACGGACTAATCTGTGTGTTTACATACAGTGCCTTCAGAAAGTATTTATACCCCTTGACTTATTCCACATTTTGTTGTGTTACGTCCTGAATTCAAAATTATATACAAAAATAATAATTATTACCCATCTACACACAATACCCCATAATGACAAAGTGACACATGATTTTAGAAATTGTAGCAAATTTATTGGAAATGAAATGCATAAATATCTCATTTATTTAACTATTCACACCCTGGAGTCTCTAAGAGCTTTCCACACCTGGATTGTGCAACATTTGCCTATTGTTCTTTTCAAAATTCTTAAAGCTCTGTCAAATTGGTTCTTGATCATTGCTAAACAACCATTTTCAGGTCTTGCCATAGATTTTCAAGAAGATTCAAGTCAAAACTGTAACCTGGGCCTCTGCACGCCTATGTAGATATTCCATAAAAGAATCTGCCGTTTCCAGCTATAATAGTCATTTACAACATTAACAATGTCTACACTGTATTTCTGGTCAATTTGATGTTATTTTAATGGACAAAACATTTGCTTTTCTTTCAAAAACTAGGACATTTCTAAGTGACCCCAAACTTTTGAACGGTAGTGTACATATGAGATGAGTAGTGCAAAATATTTAACATTATTAAAGTGACTAGTGTTCCAATTATTAAAGTGGCCAGTGATTTCAAGTCTATGTATAAATGGCAGCATCCTCTTAAGGTGCTAGTGATGGCTGTTTAACAGTCTGATGGCCTTGAGATAGAAGCTGTTTTTCAGTCTCTCGGTCCCAGCTTTGATGCACCTGTACTGACCTCGCCTTTTGGATGATAGCGGGGTGAACAGGCAGTGGCTCGGGTGGTTGTTGTCCTTGTTGATCTTTTAGACCTTCCTGTAACATTGGGTTCTGTAGTTGTCCTGGGGGGCAGGTAGTTTGCCCCTGGTGATACACTGGGCAGCCCACACCACCCTCTGGAGAGCCCTGCGGTTGCGTGCGGTGCAGTTGCCGTACCAGGTGGTGATACAGCCCGACAGAATGCTCTCAATTGTGCATGTGTAAAAGTGTGTGAGAGTTTTAGGTGCTAAGCCAATTTTTTTCAGCCTCCTGAGGTTGTAGAGGCGCTGTTGCGCCTTCTTCGCCACACTGTCTGTGTGGGTGGACAATTTCAGTTTGTCAGTGATGTGTACACCGAGGAACTTTAAGCTTTCCACCTTCTCCACTGCGTTCCCGTTGATAGGGGTGCTCCTTCTGCTGTTTCCTGAAGTCCACGATCAGCTCCTTTGTTTTATTGATGTTGGGTGAGAGGTTACGCACCCTTGTGGGGCCCCTGTGTTGAGGATCAGCGAAGTGGAGGTATTTTTTCCTACCTTCACCCCCTGGTCGTGGCCCGTCAGGAAGTCCACGACCCAGTTGCACAGGGCGGGGTTCAAACGCAGGGCCCCAAGCTTAATGATGAGCTTGAAGGGTACTATGGTGTTGAATGCTGAGCTATAGTCAATGAACAGCATTCTTACATAGGTATTCCTATTTTCCAGATGGGATAGGGCAATGTGCAGTGATTGCATCGTCTGTGGATCTATTGGGGCGGTAAGCAAATTGAAGTGGGTCTAGGGTGTCAGGTAAGGTAGAGGTGATATGATCCTTGACTAGTCTCTCAAAGCATTTCATGATGACGGAAGTGAGTGCTACGGGGTGATAGTCATTTAGATCAGTTACCTTTGTTTTCTTGGGTACAGGAACAATGGTGGACATCTTGAAGCGTGTGGGGACAGCAGACTGGGGTTGGGAGAGATTGAATATGTCTGTGTCACGAGAATTTTGCTATCTCAATGGTTGAACTCAACTATCATTCAAGCTTTGACCAATTCCACAGGTTGTAAGGCTCTGGTTAATGAAGAATTTGACAAAGTCTCAGATTCTGCAATAGATCAATACTTTATTCAGAGAGCGCTCTGTCTTCAAAATGAGAACACAATCTTTTTATAGCACACACACCCACAAATGAACTCACATCAGTAGAAACTCCACCTCTCTTTAGGTGGGCTGTATTTTTCCAAAGTTCACATACATTGTTTATCACCCTTCTGCAACATGTTTCATCATCTTCTGCAAGCCTAGCCATTTCTAACAGTTTTTCTCCCCTCTAGGGTGGGGAGGCCTCTTTCCAGTTATTAGTTTCACCATTATCACAAGTCAACAGTTCAGTTGTCCTTCAATATCTCAACTATACCCAGCTCATATTGCGAAATAGTAACACAATGGCCTAGTCACACACATTATTGGATTATGAAATTTCATACAATTATATGGTTTCAGGGTGGAATACTTTAGTCATTATCTTAAACATACAAATTATTCTATCTGTCTGTTAACACTCCAGCCAGCTGGTCTGTGCATGCTCTGTGGACGCGGCTAGGGATGCCGCCTGGGCCGGCAGCCTTGCGAGAGTTATCACGCTTCAATGTCTTACTCACGTCAACCACGGAGAAGGAGAGCCCACAGTCCTTGGTAGCTGGCCGTGTCGGTGGCACTGTGTTATCCTCAAAGTGGGCAAAAAAGGAGTTTAGCTTATCAGGAAGCAAGACGTCGGTGTCCGCGACGTGGCTGGTTTTCCCTTTGTAATCCGTGATTATTTGTAGACCGTGCCACATACGTCTCATGTCTGAGCCATTGAATTGCGACTCCACTTTGTCTCTGTACTGATGTTTTGCCTGTTTGATTCCCTTGTGGAGGGAATAATTACACTGTTTGTATCTGGCCATATTCCAAGTCACCTTGCCATGGTTAAATGCGGTGGTTCGTGCGTTCATTTTTGCACAAATGCTGCCATCTATCCACGGTTTCTGGTTTGAGTTGGTTTAAATAGTCACAGTGGGTACAACTAGGGTTGCACATTTTGGGGAATATTCAGAGGTGGAAACTTTCCGTGGGTATATATGAGAAATAATGGAAATATATGCAAATGAACATTAATACCATTTAAATGTAGATTTTGTTGCATTGGATATGTTTACCATATCATATGGAGACTGAAACATCAACCTTTTACCTTATCATAAGTCGACATAATTGCAAATGATAAAATCCTTCCAATAGAAATAAAAATACAATTTAGTTACGAATTGAACTTTAATTAAATGAGTTGACTCTTCACATGGGATGATTTCACTGAACAACAAAAGAAAGGGAATTTTGAATGATCCCCAATGAGCCATCGCATCTCCCAAAAACATTTTCAACATACATCTGTACAATTATAGCCTAGAAACTAAAGCTTTGGTTGTCATCCTCTCAGGCTTCCATGTCTTCTCCCTGGACCTCCTCAATGTCCACCTATTGAACATTAGACTCTGAGGCCTCATCTTCACTGTCACTTTCCAACCTTGTTGAGGATGGCTCGTTGTCGTCAGGCACAAAAAGCCTCAAATTTGCCCGGATGGTCACCAATTTTTAAAGCCTTGTATTGGTCAGCCTGTTGCGTGCTTTAGTGTGTGTGTTCCCAAACAAGGACCAGTTGCACTCTGAGGCGGCTGTTGTTGGTGGGATTTGGAGGATGATGGAGGCAACAGGGGAAAGAGCCACAGATCCACAAAGTCCCTTCCACCAGGTGGCTGATGATATATGTTGGCACGACTGCCATATTGCATCTCCATCCCAAAGCCCTTGCTTGGAAGTGTACTTCACCAGACTGCCAAGAACCTTGCCCTCATCCAGGCCAAGGTGGCGAGACACGGTAGTGATGACACCATAGGCCTTGTTGATCTCTGCACCAGACAGGATGCTCTTGCCAGCAAACTTGGGGTCCAACATGTACGCTGCGGCATGTATGGGCTTCAGGCAGAAGTCTTCATGCTTTTTGATGTATTTCAGAACTGCAGTTTATTCTGCTTGGTGCAACAGTGAATTGGGCAGGGCAGTACGGATTTATTATCTTACATCTGCAAGCAGAGTCTGAACATCAGACAGAATGGCATTGTCTCCCTCAATCCGTACAATGGCTACTGCTATAGGTTTCAGGAGTTTCAGGCTGCTTACCACTCTCTCCCAAAATACATCATCCAGGAGGATCCTCTTGATGGGGCTGTCCATATCTGCAGACTGTGATATGGCCATTTCTTGGAGAGACTCCTTCCCCTCCAGGAGACTGTCAAACATGACAACACCACCCCAACCGGTGTTGCTGGGCAGCTTCAATGTGGTGCTCTTATTCTTCTCACTTTGCTTGGCGAGGTAGATTGCTGCTATAACTTGATGAGCCTTCCCAACCTAACCATTTCCTCGGCTCTCTTGTAGAGTGTATCCAGTGCCATGATGTCCTTGAGGAGCAGATTCAATGCATGAGCAGCACAGCCAATGGGTGTGATGTGAGGGTAGGACTCCTCCACTTTAGACCAAGCAGCCTTCATGTTTGCAGCATTGTCTGTCACCAGTGCAAATACCTTCTGTGGTCCAAGGCCATGGATGACTGCCTTTAGCTCATCTGCAATGTAGAGACCGGTGTGTCTATTGTACCGTGTGTCAATCAATCAATCAATCAAATGTATTTATAAAGCCCTTCTTACATCAGCTGATGTCACAAAGTGCTGTACAGAGACCCAGCCTAAAACCCCAAACAGCAACCAATGCAGGCGTAGAAGCATGGTGGCTAGGAAAAACTCCCTAGAAAGGCCGGAACCTAGGAAGAAACCTAGAGAGGAACCAGGCTATGAGGGGTGACCAGTCCTCTTCTGGCTCTGCCGGGTGGAGATTATAACAGAACATGGCCAAGATGTTCAAATGTTCATAGATGACCAGCAGGGTCAAACAATAATAATCACAGTGGTTGTAGAGGTTGCAACAGGTCAGCACCTCAGGAGTAAACGTCAGTTGGCTTCTCATAGCCGATCATTCAGAGTATCTCTACTGCTCCTGCTGTCTCTAGAGAGATGAAAACAGCAGGTCTGGGACAAGGTAGCATGTCCGGTGAACAGGTCAGGGTTCCATAGCCGCAGGCAGAACAGTTGAAACTGGAGCAGCAGCATGACCAGGTGGACTGGGGACAGCAAGGAGTCATCAGGCCAGGTAGTCCTGAGGCATGGTCCTAGGGTGGTCCTAGGGCTCAGTTTGCTTACCACTCTTGTGTCTGTACTCTTGTAGAATACCGGTTGAGGGGGTGGAGATGATGTAGTTAATTATTCCTTGCCCACAAACATTTGACTACCCATCAGAAATTATTGCAATAGTCTGCTTTCTCTATGATTTGCTTGACCTTCACCTGAACTCTGTTGAACTCTGCATCCAGCAAATGAGTAGATAAAGCATGTCTGGTTGAAGGGGTGTATGCTGGGCGAAGAACATTCCGAAATCTTTTCCAATACACATTGCCTGTGAGCATCAGAGGTGAACAGCTCGAGTAAGACATTCATCAGCATTTCTCTGACTACGTTCCTCTATTGAGTCAAAAAAACTTCTGATTCCAGGAGGACCGTTAGCTGTTGCTATCGATAAGGTGTCTGATTCATAATTTTCACCTCAAATAGAAGTAGATGGACTTTTGTTAGAGATTGCTTGTTGTGAGCACTGAGGGAACTTTATGCACTTGGCCAGATGCTTCTGCATCTTTGTTGCATTATTCACATATGATTTGGCACAGTATTTGCAAATGTACACAGCTTTTCCTTCTACATTAGCTGCAGTGAAATGTCACCACACATCAGATAGTGCCCGTGTCATTTTCCTGTAAAGATTAGAAAACAATTAGTAAAGAAACAACAAATACAATTCCATGTACAGTTAAATAGTTAAGCAGTTAGATTAAACAACTCCTTTGTAAGATACATGTTTTAAAATGAAACATGTATGGAAACAGGTGAATTAACACTCCTCAGTTAGCAGGCTCAAGCAAGCTAAAACCCACATGGTAGCAAAAACTAACAAGCAGAAATTGTTAACAAGTTAGAAATGATTTCAACACTTTTCTGTAGGGTACTATTTACAAGTTAACAGAAAATCATGTATGTCATATAAAATATATTACCCCACCCAGTATTGTAATCAAAACTTACCAGAAAGCATGTAGTCCTTGGCTCAGACAGTGTAGTAGTGTGGGCTCAATAGCATCTCATTAGTGTGTAAGACCTTGAGAATCAGCTGTTCATGTGATGGAAGAGTGCACTGTGCATGCAGAGGGTTGCAATTCCATTGAATTGGGGATAGTTTAACCAAAATATGCCACAAGACCTAGAATTACCTTGTGTATCCCACAAAAAAGATCACTTATAAACAAACTTTTTGGATGAATTTAAGCAAAATCCCCAAAATTCCCGGGCTTAACTTCCCGTGGAAAATTTCTGGAAAAGTTATGGAAATTTACCGGAAAGTTTCCGACCCTTTGCAACCCTAGGTACAACATCTCCTATACATTTCCTGATAAACTTAGTCACCGTATCCGTGTATTCGTTGATATTTTTGTAAAGGCTACTTGGAACATATCCCAGTTCGCATGATCAAAACAATCTTGAAGCATGGATTCCGATTGGTCAGAACAGCGTTGAATAGTCCGTAGCACAGGTACTTCCTGTTTGAGTTTCTGCATATAAGAAGGGAGGAGCAAAATGGAGTCGTGATCAGATTTGCCGAAGGGCGGGCAGGGTGGGCCTTGTAGGCATTTTGAAAAGCTGAGTAACAGTTGTCCAATGTTCTCAGAGTGAGTGCTCCAGTCAATGTGTTGGTAGAACTTCGGTAGAGTTTTTCTCAGATTAGCTTTGTTAAAATCCCTGGCTACAATAAATGCGGCCTCAGGATATGTGGTTTCCAGTTTGCATAGTGTCCAGTGTAGTTCTTTGATGGCCATCGTAGTATCGGCTTGAGAGGGAATATACACATCTGTAACTATAACCGAAGAGACTTCTCTTGGGAGGTAATAAGGACAGCATTTGATTTTGAGGTATTCCAGGTCAGGACTTGAGTTTCTGTATGTTATCACAATCATGCAATGAGTAGTTAATGATGAAACATACACCCCCGCCCTTCTTCTTCCTCTTCCCGGAGAGATCTTTATTCCTGTCAGTGCGCTGAACTGAGAACCCAACTGGCTGTATGGACTAAGACACTATATCCAGAAATAGCCATGTTTCCTTGAAACAGAGTATGTTACAATCCCTGATGTCTCTCTGGAAGGAAATCCTCACCCTGATCTCGTCAACTTTATTATCCAGAGACTGAACATTAGCGAGTAATATACTCGGAAGTGATGGGTGGTGTGTTCACCTCATAACCTGGAGCAAACAATGCAATTATCACAACACAGGTTGTGATATGGATTTTTTTCTGGCTTTGCCAGCAATTTTACCCATACACCGCTGCTGTTAGCGACTGGCCGTTAGCAAGTTTGGTAGGCTACTAATGACCATCAGCGTCACTAGAGCGCAGTTTAGGAGAAGCCTAGTTACCGTGACTCAACAGTCATGTGGAATTTGACTGCAGCCATGGCTCGTGACTGCCTGTGCAGCGGTAAAGCCCTATCTGAAACAGCAATTTTGCATTCCATTATTATAACCTGACAGATGTAGCCACTAGTCTTTATAAGGTGAACAAGTGATAACCTAAGTGTTATAGTTGAAACAAATAACCTATAACAGAGATGATGCCCCTGTTTTGGTATAACCTTTGCATCTTTCATTCCTCCCATCCTTGACGACATCACCGATGGATGGATAGTGAAAGGAGATATTAGCTAGGCTACCAACCAAGTCATGTCAGATCAATTATTATTTCTTTATATAGGCCTATCATCATTGATATCTAATAGGCCTATATTTAGATCAATCAATCAAATGTATTTATTTATAAAGCCCTTTTTACATTAGCAGATGTCACAAAGTGCTTATACAGAAACCCAGCCTAAAACCCCAAACAGCAAGCAATGCAGATGTAGAAGCACGGTGGCTAGGAAAAACTCCCTAGAAAGGCAGAAACCTAGAGAGGAACCAAGCTCTGAGGGGTGGCCAGTCCTCTTCTGGCTGTGCCGAGTGGAGATTATCAGAGTACATGGCCATTTAAGGCCAGATTGTTCTTCAAAATGTTCAAACGTGACCAGCAGGGTCAAATAATAATCACAGTGGTTGTAGAGGGTGCAACAGGTCGAGCATTCAGAAGTCGAGACAGCAGGTGCGGTAGAGAGAGAGAGAGTCGAAAACAGCAGGTCCGGGACAAGGTAGCACGTCCAGTGCACAGGTCAGGGTTATCCTAGCTGCAGGCTTTACAGATTAAACTGGAGCAACAGCACGACCAGGTGGACTGGGGACAGCCAGGAGTCACCAGGCCAGGTAGTCCTGAGGCATGATGCTAGGGCTCAGGTCCTCCGGGAGAGAGAATTAGAGGGAGCATACTTAAATTCACACAGGACACCAGATAAGACAGACCGACCCTAGCCCCCCAGCACATAGACTATTTCAGCACAGATACTGGAGACTGAGACAGGGGTGGAGTTGGGGGACACTGTGGCCCCGTCCAACGATACCCCCGGACAGGGCCAACCAGGCAGGGTATAACCCCACTCACTTTGCCAAAGCACAGCCCCTACACCACCAGAGGGATATCAACAGACAACTAACTTACTACCCTGAGACAAGGCTGAGTATACCCCATGAAGATCTCCTCCACCGCACGAGCCAGAGGGGTGCAAAACCGGACAGGAAGATCACGTCTGTGACTCAACCCACTCAAGTGATGAACCCCTCCTAGGGACAGCATAGACGAGCACTAGTAAGCCAGTGACTCAGCCCCAATAACAGGGTCAGAGGCAGAGAATCCCAGTGCAGAGAGGGGAGCCAGCCAGTCAGAGACAGTAAGGGCAGTTCGTCGCTCCGGTGCCTTGCCGTTCATCTTCGCACCCCTGGGCCAGACTACACTCAGTCATAGGACCTCCTGAAGAGAGGAGTCTTCAGTAAAGACTTAAAGGTAGAGACCGAGTCTGTATCTCTCACATGGATAGGCAGACCATTCCATAAAAATTTAGCTCTATAGGAGAAAGCCCTGCCTCCAGCTGTTTGCTTAGAAATTCTAGGGACAATAAGGAGGCCTGCGTCTTGGGACTGTAGCGTACGTGTAGGTATGTACGGCAGGACCAAATCAGAGAGATTGGTAGGCGCAAGCCCTTGTAATGCTGAAATTGCCAGATGGAAACTTGGTGTGTGTGAGAGTGCGTGTGAGTTATTACATCATTAGATTGATAAGCGTGAGTGTGCAGTGACACCTATTTGAACAATGTGTTTGATTATTATGGCCATTTGTTTACCCATTTATGTAACCACACGGACTTAAATACCTCATCCAAGTCCGTGTGGTTCCTCCTTCTGAAAAGACGCAATCTGTGGCAGTCACAACCTCTTCCATGTCCTAATACTTATAATAATTTGGTTATTATGTGCCAAAAGAGCAAGGATTTCCTTGTTACTAAAGCCAATTCTAAAGTATAGTTTCACCAGTCATCCAACTCAGGTATTTCAAAGGTGGAGCACACAGCAACAGGCAGCCAGAGTTATGCATTTATTAACCAAATCCCCTACTTTAATCTTGAAATACAACTGCAACTTTATTCTCAAAATATTGTCACTTTATTCTCGAAATATTGCCACTTTATTCTCGAAATAAAATGTTGACTTTATTTAACAAAATACATTTCAAATTTATTCTCGAAATGTCTCGACTTTATTCTCTAAGTTTTTCAAGTTTATAAAGTACAATCCGTGCCCAAAACAATCCAAGTACCACCACTCATAATGTATTTTTAATTGTTTTGGTCTTCACTTGGGCCTAATAGTCTTCCATATCATGCATACCAAAAATCTGAGGGGGCACAAAGTATGTGAGGATATCTCTGGGGTGGTCTGAGGGGGGCTAGGCCCCCAAACAGCCCTTTCCTGCAATCTTAATCACTATGCTTAATTCTATGTCAGAAATGTTTATATTTCTTTATATCTAAGCATACAGTGCTTAAATTCTCCCACGATTGCTCAGTTTGGCCAGACGGCCAGCTCTAGGAAGAGTCTTGGTGGTTCCAAACTTCTTCCATTTAAGAACAATGGAGGCTACTGTGTTCTTGGGGATCTTCAATGCTGCAGAAATGTTTTGGTACCCTTCCCCAGATCTGTGACTGGTTCTTTTTTTAAAGAATCTAAATATGCTACTCTGTATTTCTGCTAAAATCATGAATGTGAGGAATGTGAGTCTTATTCAGTACATTTAGTAATTGCTTGCTTTTCTAAAGTCTACCAACCTTGCCAGCAGGCATGCCAGCTAAGATAGTTGGACAAGCTAGCTGAAATGGCTTCTTGGTGACCAGTTATAAGGTTGGGAGACGTGGCTAGTAGTATTACAGAGAAACACCAACAAAAAATGAAACCAAAAAAATAATACAACTATTTTTTAAACCGGGCAAATCTGAGGAGGCACAATTCTGAGGGGGCCTACTTTTAAAAACTTTTCCAGTTGTCTCTGTCCAAAATATTCCATAATTACGCATGAAATTACGCATTGCATTCAAAAGTTTTTCCATTGTGCACAAAGATAAAAGTAGTGCCAATAAATTGTAAGAAACAGGCCTGGGCATATTATCATGCACTGATCAAATACCCACTGAGAACAAACGTCTGCTCAAAGTCTATTTTTGATTTACATTTGGTTGAGTTGTCAACTAACATGAATTCAACGTGAAATCAAATAAAAATACATCATATTGGATTTAGGTTAAAAGTTGGGTGAGAAAAATACGAAATTCCCTTACGTTGATGACATTTTGCAAATCCAATCAGTTTCCATGTTGATTCAACGTCATCACATTACACATATTTTTTTTAATGACATGTCAACAACGTTGATTCAACCATTTTTTTGCCCAGTGGGTACTGTAGGATCCCTTTTTTTACTGTTTCCAATGGATTAAGTATAGCCCTATAGCCTCATCCCACTGGGCACACCACGTAATTTCAATGTGGATATTTTTGTAATATTTGTTTGAGATGTTGATCAGTGAGATTTCAATATTTATATACCCACTCAGAAAGACAGACAAAAGTTTGTTGAATTCCCAATGTATTATCACTCTATGAGCTCAGATGCAAAAATGTAATGTCCAATGTCTTTAAATTAAAGATCCAGGCAGCCTCTCGTTTTTACAATATATTATCGAGGTCACCCCCTCTCCTAGGGAGAGTGACATGTTCGATGCCATTATAACGTAGAGACAAAATTGTTGTTGACCAGTTGAAAAATGATTTTATTGAAATGGATAACACGATTGAAGAGAAACACACAGCTCGTCAAGGAGCTGTTAATGATGATGGCATATTCAATGAACTGATGAAAACTAACCAAGCGCTCCAGGACAAGTTGTCTACCGAAATAAAGGAACTTAAAATCAAGAAATTGAACCAAGACAAAAAAGACAAGGCCGAGGACAAAGTCTACTTCTGGAGAAACCCTGACAAAAGAGGTCCTGCTCCTCCTCTCCATGACAGACGCAGGAGGGAGGCTGCTCACGTCTATCCTCTCCGTCTGACCAACGCTCTACAACCAGCGCCTCATCCGCTTCCAGTGCCAGTTTTTTATCCAACGAGAGACTGGGCCAACGGAAGTGCGGAGGTGACCGCACTTCCGCAGAGGTGGCTCACCGACGAGATGCCTCACCCGACGGGGTAAAAAGAAACGACTACCAGAGGCAGGGGGACCGTTCACACGGTCCCAGAACCCACAGGACTGAGTGTCTTTAATTGATCAAGCAAGATATTGAGCCCTGCCCATGTCTCCTTGCTTAATAAAGGGTTATCTTTTGTGCCTACAATTCAGTGCAACGATTTCTATATTAAGGTAGACATGTTTAAGTTTTTTTAGAAACATCCGTTTAAGGGAATACTTTAGTACTTTAGTAGGTTGCTCACCTGCACATACTCCGACTCCTTTTAGAAGTAAGAGTTACTTTATACCTCCAGCCAATCGCAATCACTCTATCGAGACATATTGCAGACTTGTTGAAAAAGATGTTGTTCATCTCCTTAAGAACAAACAGGAGTACATATCGTTCCATAATTTACCTAAGGATGAAAAACAAGCTTTGCTTGATTTACAATCCGATACGTCAGTCCTTACCCGCCCTGCTGATAAGGGTGGGTCGGTTGTACGACCCGATATGGCAGTCCTTACCCACCCTGCTGATAAGGGTGGGTCGGTTGTACGACCCGATACGGCAGTCCTTACCCACCCTGCTGATAAGGGTGGGTCGGTTGTACGACCCGATACGGCAGTCCTTACCCACCCTGCTGATAAGGGTGGGTTGGTTGTACGACCCGATACGGCAGTCCTTACCCACCCTGCTGATAAGGGTGGGTCGGTTGTACTCATGGATAGGACAGCTTATGTAAATGAGTGTCATAGACAACAGCTTGACAACAAGAAACTCAGAAGTGACCCCACTGCCCAATTTCAGAACACAATCTTTACTGTCCTAGATGGGTATTTAAGTTCTGATCAGATAACCAAAAAAGAACACGACTTTTTGGCTATTCAACACCCTAAAATTGCCACTTTCTGTACTTTGCAGAAATTACACAAGAATGTTACAAAACCTCCAGGGCATCCTATTGTAGCGGGCATTGATGCAGTAACAGCCCCTCTATCGACTTTTGGTGACTTTTTTATTAGACCACTTGCAGAACAGCTCCCCTCCTTTGTAAAGGACACCAGCAGTATGGTCTCAGAACAGCTCCCCTCCTTTGTAAAGGACACCAGCAGTATGATCTCAGAACAGCTCCCCTCCTTTGTAAAGGACACCAGCAGTATGATCTCAGAACAGCTCCCCTCCTTTGTAAAGGACACCAGCAGTATGATCTCAGAACAGCTCCCCTCCTTTG
Organism: Salmo salar; assembly: GCF_965601325.2. NCBI lineage: Eukaryota > Metazoa > Chordata > Actinopteri > Salmoniformes > Salmonidae > Salmo > Salmo salar. Next base: position 59,178,642 of record NC_138307.1, read on the forward strand.
TAAAGAACACCAGCAGTATGATCTCAGAACAGCTCCCCTCCTTTGTAAAGGACACCAGCAGTATGATCTCTGTCATTGAATCTCTTGATCCTCTCCCTGAGAATACTTTGTTAGTAGCTTTTGATGTTGAGTCGTTATACACAAAAATTCCACAAGAGGGCGGTATTGAAGCTATGGAACATTTTCTTCTGCAACGTGACCCCAATGAACTACCTTCCAGTGCATGCATTATAACATAGGCTGAAATAGTACTCACACACAACTACTTCATGTTTCTAAATGATTTCTTTATTCAGACGAAGGGCACTGCTATGGGATCCCCCATGGCTCCTAACTATGCTAATTTGTATGTGGGTTACATGGAGAAACAGTCTATTTTCAATCCTCTCAAAAATGTTTTCTTGCCTAACATCATTATTTGGAAACGGTATATTGATGATATTTTTGTTCTATGGAGGGGTGATGCAAAATAGCTCCAGGCATTCCAAGCTTTTCTTAACTCCTGTTCTGAGCATTTGAGATTTACTATGCAATCTGATACATGTCAAATCTTGATCTTCTGATCTTGTGTGAAGATAATGTTCTATACACTGGACTTTACAGGAAACCTACTGATCGTAACAGTTTGTTGAGGGCTGATAGTTGTCACCCACTTCACTTGAAAATTGTTTGCCCTACAGCCAATTCTGTCGAATCAAAATCATTTGCAAAAAACTATCAGATTTCGATAGAAATATGGCTGAGATGCAAAGAAAATTCAAGGAGAGGGAGTACAAAAATGGTCAGATTAATACTGCCATTGAGAAAATTCTAAACAAAATGAGACATGACCTTTTTCAAGGTCAGTCTCGCTAAAATACGCATTCTTGCGTTCTAACTACCCGCTATTCAAAGTGCTCTGAACAAATTAAGGGAATCGTTCACAAACATTGGCACATTCTAAGATCCAATGATAGGATCGGTAATGTGTTTTAAACCTTCCCTTGGTCGTATTCTTGCGGGGCAGAAATCTCAGAGATCAATTGGTAAACTCTGATTTACCAGCCCAAGATATTCCTAAACAACGTCTATTTGCGCCCCTACTGGATGGAAACTACAAGTGTAATGGCTGTGCTCAATGCAATGGCACTTATAAATGTAGATCCTTCAAACACCCCCAAACAGGGAAACAGATCCCAATCCAAGGTGTTATTACGTGCTCCACTAAGGCAGTTATTTATCTTATAACTTGTCCTTCTGGTAAAAACTGTGGGTAAAACAAAGCGTGAATTAAAAGTACGAATCTCGGAGCATCGTAACACCATTAGGTACAAAAACTCGACTTACCCAGTTGCGGCCCACTTTTTGGAAGCAAACCACTCGATTTCGTCTCTACGTTATATTGGCATCGAACATGTCACCCTCCCTAGGAGAGGGGGTGACCTCGATAAATTATTGTTAAAACGAGAGGCTGAATGGACCTTTAATTTAAAAACCCTTGCTTCCTTCCGTCTCAACGTAGACTTTGATCTGAAGCCATTCTTGTGATTATTGTGATTTTGCTATTGTAAGTGTTTGTAGGCTTATGTGGCCAAATTGTATCTATGATTGTACGCTATCCATTTATGTTTTTTGTATGCTATTTTAATATGACAATTAACCAATGATATCAGGCCACACCCGGCAATGGTGTGTGTCTATTGACACTATATAAACGAGTCACTCCGCAGTGTTTGTCATTATACCCTGATGAAGACAGCTTGTCTGTCGAAACGTTGGACATTACATTTTTGCATCGCTCCTAGAGTGTGCGGCTCCCCTTTATTTTCAAGTGTTCCATTCCGCTAGCCAGCACCTCGCCTAAATAGGTGTGTTTCTTTCACCTCTAGATCACTATGCTCTCAATCATCTAAAAGCACAACCAAATTCCAATGGAAAAGCGATGTCTGATTTTGGTTTAGGGCTCGTTTCAATCCGTCTTGCCAATGTTCAGCGCTATAGAGCGCTTAAAATATTAAGGTCATTTCTGATTGAGCCAACATATGCAGTGTTTACTGTGAATGCAGGAACATTACCTTTAAATTTCAATCACACTATAGCGCTGAACTTCGGTGATACAGATTGAATCAAGCTCTTAGTTGTCATCTGTCAGGGATCCCTCTGGAACTTTCATTGCGCACACCTGGCTCCTATTCCCACTGATTGTATTTGTATATATGTGCCCTTTGTTCACCATGGTGCTGTCGATTGTTGTTCCAATGTCCGTTGGTGTGTGTGTGTGTGTGTGTGTGTGTGTGTGTGTGTGTGTGTGTGTGTGTGTGTGTGTGTGTGTGTGTGTGTGTGTGTGTGTGTGTGAGTGTACCTGTACCTGTGCTGTGTGTTTTGGGCTTTCGTGCCGTTGTGGATTGCACAGATGATTAAGGGTCTCATCCTGTGTGTTAATCATTGTGCACATGTGTATTTATTCAAGGTACTCCTCGCTCTTTTGTTTGGGTTTAAACCCTGTGTTTTGTGTATGTGTTTGTTTGGTCTTTGTCCCCGTGCCTTTACATGGCACGCTGTAATTTTGGGTGTAATAAAAAAAACTATTACGCATTCCTGCGCCTGTCTCCCGAATCTCTTCATACCAGCGTGACATCATCTAAATGTGTTATCACTGCGCTTTCAACCATTTAAAACCACAACAAATTTCAATTGAGAATACAATATCAGATATGTTGTATTTATGAATCTATTTGATGTGTTATCACCTTCACAGACCTGCAACCTTTGCATGCTATTTTGAGCATGCACACTTTCAGTGATTACATAAGAAGTTTATAGTTGATTATACAAGGGGTGGGTCTAATCCTGAATGCTGATTGGTTAAAACCGCATTCCAGCCGGTGTCTATTCCACAAGTTACCACTGGCTAAATCTATGAAGTTAAAATGCCTATTTACTCTATTCCATTTGACTGCGCAATCCACTGTCTCATCAGCCCAGCCAGGTAATTTATAAACTTGATCTCCACTCTAAAAAGCATCTAGACATTATCTCACATTTCTTTTAGACTGACATTTAGTTTTCAACAGCAGAGATTTCTATAAACCTTGCTGTCTGTCTCCCCGACATTTGCAACATTGTTTCAATATTTAAAAAAATCTCCAACTGTCCAATAGTAATTAATATGTCGGGACGATACAGACAGGCAGGCAGCGTTTCTCAGCCAGTCGAAATCATGAATCAGCTGGCATCATTTTTATGGATATATACAAATAAATGTAAATTGAAAAAATGTAAAACGAAACGGAGTGCAGCTAGTTTGCAGACTTTTCAGCTTCAGTTTTAAGTGATGTGTTAGCTGTGTTGTTGGCTAGCTCCTCTGAACAACAGTGTCCTGACGAGTGAGCACATTTTCTATACCAGGGGAAATCGCTCATTGTTATGGATGTATCCAAATAAATGTAATTTAGAAAAAAAGCTAAAGCAAATGCAAATACAGCTACTTTGTTGTTATTCTGGCTGCACTGTTTGACGTGACTGTAAGTTAGCCGTAGTTGGCTAGCTAGCAAGCAAGGGATAAGAACATTGCCAGCCAGTATGGCAATGTAACGTTTAGAATGAACGACTGGGTTGCGTTCATTGATACAGGACAAAAAGCCCGAACAACTGGGTCGTGTCCCTGGCAACCGGCTTGGGTAGCAACCCTAGATTTGTGTCAGAACTATATCTTGTGGAAGGATGAAATTGTATGAATAAATGTATCTAAATAACGTTAATGAAAATATGTCAATCATTATTTGAATATGTTGGTAACCCGTTGTATAAAAGTGATAATGCCATTGAAGCCGGTGTTTGGAGGATATGTTGGCACGGTTTGTCAACATATCCCGTGCCAATATATCCTCCAATCACCGGCGTCTCGAGCATTATCACTTAAATAAATACTGTTACATTAGTTTGTAAAATAGCCTTAACTTAAGGCAAGTTACTGTATGGCCAAAGTGATATTGAATTGTCAATGTAACCAAATATCAACATTTGAAGGAGATATATATTTTGTGGCGCTGACTTAGTCTGTCTTAAATTCCAGTTGGTCTACAAATAAGTTAAAGGATTAAATCAAATGAAACTTTAAAATGTACTCTAAATACAGTTTTATTCTATTTAGTCCTATTCTTTAACTTATAATTTTGGTTGAGATGGAGACAGGAATCCAACATATCCATTATGAATTTGTAGACCAACTCGAATGTAATCCAGACTAAGTCAGTGGCACAAAATATACATCTGTTTCAAATGTTGATATTTGGTTGCATTGACAACCAAACACAATTCAATATCCAGTTTGTCTACAAATGAATAATGAATAAGTTGGAATCACGTCTCCATCTCAACCCAAAATCTAAGTTAAAGAATAGGACTAAATCAAATCAAACTTTAAATGTGGTTTGATTTGATTTAGTCCTAATCTTTAACTTAGATTTTTTGTTGAGATGGAGACATGAATCCAACATATTAATTATTCACTTGAAGAGTATATTTGAAATCAACCAAAGCTTGAAACCCTAGGCCTATATGTGATGTCTATTTTTAGTTGAACCCTGGGTTGAATAGAAACAATAGCTGTTGATTTTGCAAATGTTACATAGGCCTATTAGATGATATATGATCTTTAAAGTATGGTAACATTTGATTTGCTCTGTTAAACCTACCCTTTGGAATGACTTCGATAAGAACAGTAAATCTATTTGGTTATTAAGAGATCTCTTAATAATAATTCTCACAATAGCACATTGGTTGTAGTCAGTGACAAATATCAAAGCTGTGCAGGGCTTGGTTAAAATCCTGTATGGGAAACCAAAGGGTAACTGTAGGTCAGTAGAGGTAGGAGATGCTGCCAAGTCTATAGTTTTTTTTTCTGATATTGGATATAATGTTGAAGATCTGACGTTGTTTCAAAGATATAAATTCAACATATTTTAGATAAGCTTTGTCTATGTTGAAATTTCACCTTCAAAACTTTTTTCAAATCAAATGTACACTCAGTGTACAAAACATATTTCCATGACATAGACTGACAAGGTGAATCCAGGTGAAAGCTATGATCACTTATTTATGTCACTTGTTAAATCCACTTCAATCAGTGTAGATGAAGGGGAAGAGACAGGTTAAAGAAGGATTTTTAAGCCTTGAGACAATTGAGACATGGATTGTGTATGTGTGACATTCAGAGGGTGAATGGCTTAGACAAAAGATTTGTGACTTTGAACAGAGAAAGGTAGTCGTGCAACGCTGCTGTGTTTTTCACACTCAACCGTTTCCCGTGTTTATCAAGAATGGTCCACTGCCTCCCGAGTGGCGCAGCGGTCTAAGGCACTGCATCGCAGTGCTTGAGGTGTCACTACAGACCCGGGTTCAATCCCAGGCTGTGTCACAACCGGCCGTGACCGAGAGTCCCATAGGGCAGTGCACAATTGGCCCAGCGTTGTCCGGGTTAGGGGAGGGTTTGGTCGGGCGCTCTAGCGACTCTTTGTGGCGGGTCGGGTGCCTGCAGGCTGACTTTGGTCGTCAGTTGAACGGTGTTTCCTCTGAACACATTGGTGCGGCTGACTTCCAGGTTAAGCGGGCAGGTGTTAAGGAATGCGGTTTGGTGGGTCATGTTGCGGAGGACTTATGACTCAACTTTCGCCTCTCCCGAGCCCGTTGGGGAGTTGCAGCAATGAGACAAAATCGTAACTGGATCACAATTGGATATCATGAGGAAAAAGGAGGTGAAAAAAAGAATGGTCCACCACCCAAAGGACATCCAGCCAACTTGACACAACTGTGGGAAGCATTGGCGTCAACATGGGCCAGCATCCCTGTGGAACGCTTTCGACACCTTGTAGAGTCCATGCCCTCTTTTGCCCCACTGAGGGCAAAAGAGGGTGCAACTCAATATTTGGAAGGTGTTCCTAATATTTGGTACACTGACTGTATTTTCCACATAGATTTCACGTTTCAATACATTGACAAATAACGTTGATTCAACCAGTTTGTGCATAGTGTGATGGAAGGTTGTATCAAGAAAATGTTTACTTTTGACTACAGAGGAGGATGTCGCTTCAACCATGACATGACCTCGGGGGAGAACAGCAGAATCCTGAAAGAACACGGACTGGAGGAACTGAGCAAATCTGAGCTGTGTACCCTGCTGCTTCAGAATGATGGCTTCCTCTTACCACCAGTACGTAACACTGCAGTAGGCCCCTTTGCTAAAGTATGCTCTGTCTGGTTAAGGCATTGTGTTTAGTGATCATGATCTAAATTAAGTTCATGTTCCTCCAATCTTGTGGTGTGTAGAAATATACATGGAATATCCCAGAATATTGTATGTGTGTGTACTCATACATGCATGTGTATGGGTGTGTGTGCATGCATGTGTGTTTGTGTGTATCGTTTTCTCATACAAACATTTTTCTTCTGCTAGGTGTGCCACAACTACAACAACGGCGTTGGAGAATATGGCAAATGCCAGGATGGCGAGACATGCAAGAGGCTCCACATCTGTGAGATGTATCTCAGGGGTAGCTGCAACTGTCCCAGGTGTCATGATTTCTACGAACCCCACCCATTAAAAATCCTGCAGGACAGAGGGGTGCCCAACGAGCTCATTGCCTCCCTGAAGTCTGTGTACATGAACATCGAGTGGTTGCAAAAGCAAGACCGTGCCATGCAAGGCAAGGGGCAACATCAAAGAGCTAAAGGTAATGCAACCTCTAACACAAGTAACATGTTTAACAGAGGCCCACTGAGTACTCACGGTAACGCCTACACTGTTATTAGCATGTTAACTCATAAGTTATTAAATAATATTGTGTTATACCTTAATATAGTTTTACTAAAGTGTAAAGATGGTAAAGTGAGTTTGTTTAATTTATGAGAACATAGCATTTAGTGGAACCTAATGCTACTTCCTAATATCTTGTAGGAGTTATAAGAAATAGTGTGTGATTATATATGCATTCTCATAACTGCAACCCACCTCTCACATGACCTGAGCCCACTTTGGGTCCCGACTCATGGTTTAAGAAACCCTGGTCTACAGTATAGGCTACTAAATAAAATATCCAGTGATACTGGCTTACCCAGTGATAAAGATGCATTCATGATAAAGCATGACTATATGTAGGCTACTCACCAGTGATGGCCGATTCGCTTGAGCCAATCAAAATAACTGCTGTTTTCTTAATATTGGCAGGTGTTGAGAAAACATTTGGTAGCTTCTGCAGACAGATTAGTCTTCTCTGTTCAGCAAGAGGCATTTGCTTTTCAAACTAAGTTTTTCCCGCGATTGTATTTAGACATTAATGAAAGGCCTATAGCTTGCTCTTCACTGACAACCGCAACAATATAATTAGAATACATAGAATGGTTGTGTCTATTGAAGTCAGGACTGGCAGGCATCTTGAGTGTACTCATGAGTTTACCAGTCAAATTGCCAGGGTTAGAGGTTCCAAGACCCTTCCATGGATTATATTTCTATGGCCACAACGTAACAAGCAGTTCGATATTTGGCACGCTTGCTGCCCAAATTGTGTCTCTCTGTTGTATTATTTTGAATGCTTTTATAAATGTCTGTACAGACAGGCATAGGCTAATTATATATTTTGGGAAAATATATTTACATTTATCAGAGGGTGCTGCAGAAACTCCAGCACCCCTATTTCCCGCTCCTATGCTCGCCAGACTCAGGGCGCTCCAACTCCAAGAGGTTGACCATGATACTGCTACTGCTGCCACCGCTGCCCTTAACACAAGCCAGAGGTCCAACAGACCTAGTCAAGGTAATGCCAATACTGCACGTAGCATGGTGGTCATGCAGTCATAGCATAGCCCATCATTGATGTCAAGAAACAACACGTAGGTTAATTGTGGATTTCTTGTTTAAAATAACGTTCATCGGTATTAAGATCCGATGAACGATGAACATTAAGAACAAGTTCCCAGTCACAAGCTCTCAAAATGTATAGATGTTGATTCTATTGGCATGGTAAATTAAATGTCCAGTTCTCTTTTTCAGATAAAACTGAAATATGCATGTACTTCATCAAGGGCAGTTGCAAACATGGTGGTAAGACAGCATTTTGCAAAGCATAATTTTATGAATAATCAATGCTTGGAGCGTAATAAACATAAGACTTCAATACCTAACTTTACTCATACTTCAGATAAGTGCTTTAAAGCCCACTCTACCATGCCCTACAAATGGGAGGTGAGGGAGGGACTAAACTGGACAGCTCTACAAGACAACGAGGTGATTGAGAAGGACTATTGCGACCCAGCAAAGACATACAGGTGTGCTCTACGTTTAAGAAGAATTAACTTGAATGGACAGTAACACGTAGGGCACTTGGTCCATGGTGGGCAAATGTTGCTAGTTACTAATACAATGAGTTATTAATGCCATATATGCTTCTAGTTAGTGTGATATACAGCTTCCCCTATTGTGATTGCTGATTGTTCGCTGTCTTTTATTCTCTCTTGTCTAGTCGGGGAGTCCAGCCTGTGTGTTTCGATACGATGACCTGCGGTCTGAACAAAGCCCGGCGTCTCTCCACCATCTCCTCTGTGCTACAGCCTACCTTCATCCTCACCACGGAGTGGGCCTGGTTCTGGGAGGACGAGTTTGGAAGCTGGATCCAGTACGCATCAGCAGTGAGTGACGACGAGCACTGTTGAATAGTGACGGTTGAATAGGACAGAGTTCAGTCCCTCTTTAAATGCAAATAATGCATAACCTCCATGTTTTCTGTCTTGCCCTACAGAGCGGTCGACACATGGCAGCTACCATCACCAGTGAAGACCTGGAAAAGAGGTTCCAGGAAGACAACAAGGCTGTGATAGAGTTCACCGCGGGGTCACAGACCTATGAACTCAGTTTCCCTGGTGAGCACAGATGACATGATATCCAAGATAAACCAACTGCAGCCTTAAAAACATATACACCATACATAGTATATTACGAACAGATATGCAGTGATTCTTACAGCTACTACTGTATGTGACAAATTGAGATATTTCTCAATGGAGTCACTATGGTAAAACAATGACATCTGCATGTGAAGTGAACTGTCTGTTGTTACAACAGCTCTGCTCCTTTTCAGACATGATTCAAACAAACAAGCAGTACACCACCAAGAAGGTTGTGAGAAGACGGCCTGTGTTTGTCTCTTCGGCTGATGCACAAACTATCAAAACCAGGTAAGATAAAGCTGTGAATGTTTTTTGTATGGATCAATTTGCTCTTGAAATGACTCTCCTGGGGATTGTTCACTCACTTCACCACTAGGCTCCTCATGTGTTCTCTTGCCTTGAAAGTTGTCTATAGAAGAGTTGACCGGGTGCACGTTTTGATTTTTGCCGTAGCACTATAGCCTCGTACGAACCATCCTGATGACGCAAGCTTACATTATTTTGCTCAACACGGATACAGTCTGGCAACGACCAGATTCAAACCATTTGAGCACATCCCTCTCCCTCCACCGTACAGCCGGACCAATCAGCGTCCTCTGATAATCTGTGGGGGTGGTTTAGTTGATGATGACAATGTGAAGCGCCTGGAGGTTTGTGTTGATGCTGCTATAGCAGCAGTTATATACGAACTGGAGGGAATAGCTTAACTGAAAGAACAGCAAAAAACTGCATTGATGGCTTTTCTTGGGGGAGAAGATGTTTTATCGCTCTTCTCCCGACTGGATTCGGCAAGAGCTTGATTTACCAGCTAGCTCCACTGGTAGGCTGGACAATAGAATAAGTCAATATTCACCCAAGACTGAAAAACAGCCAAAGGAACTTTGGCTGAGCTGGAACACCAGCGCGAGGCCATAGCAAATTAATTCAAACAAACCTTCGCTGAGCCTCTTCTGACTGAAGTTGTCATGCGCTGATCTGTTTCGTGTGTCCTTGTGATTGTCTCCACGCCCCTTCAGGTGTCGCCCATCTTCCCCATCATCCCCTGTGTATTTATACTTGTGTTCTGTGTTTGTCCGTTGCCAGTTTGTCTTGTTTGTCAAGCCAACCAGCGTTTTTGTGTCAGCTCCTGCTTTTCCCCAGTCTCTCTTTTCCCATCCTCCTGGTTTTTGACCATTGCCTGCCCTGACCCTGTACCCGCCCGTATGACCACTCTGCCTGCCCCTGACCCTGCCTGCCGTCCTGTACCTTTGCCCCACCTCTGGATTACCGACCTCTGCCTGACCTGACCCTGAGCCTGCCTGCACGTCCTGTACCTTTGCCCCACCTCTGGATTACCAACCTCTGCCTGACCTGACCTTGAGCCTGCCTGCACGTCCTGTACCTTTGCCCCACCTCTGGATTACCAACCTCTGCCTGACCTGACCTTGAGCCTGCCTGCACGTCCTGTACCTTTGCCCCTGTTGCTGTAATAAACATTGTTACTTCGACACGGTCTGCATCTGGGTCTTACCTTGATCCTTGATAGAAGTGATACCTAGAATTCCATTTCCCCTAAATGGCACCAAAAGAAGTATTCCTTTTTATTTTATAAATATTATTTTATAAATAACAACTCAGTGGTGTCAAGAGTGCTTACATCTGCGTAATGAGGAAGTATAGAAAAATTGCAACTTCTGACTTTTTCTGGACTAGCGATCAATGATAGCAGAGCTCGCTGCCCCGACTTGCATCATACAAAAGAGGAGATTCTCCTGATTAAAAATGGTGTCCAACGCGAAAAAAATGTAAACGTACACATTGTGAGATATTTGGCAAAATAGACAGACATGTCCTTGTAGAATTTCCCCATAGCGAAACAATGGAGCAGCAGCCTCAACAGTAATGTGTAATTTCTGACATTTTAAAGACTAGCGTTTGATGACAGCAGAGCTCGCTGCCCAGCCTTACATCATTACAAAGAGGAGATTATAGTGATTTATTATGGTGTGAAAATATATACATTTTGTAGATATTTGGTGAAATAGACAGACATACCCCTATTTCCCCTATAGGAAACAATGGGAAGTATTAACTTCCAGAAATTGATCACAGCATAATACTCTACCCAAACTTATGTACATCATTAGAAAGAATAGATTATCTTGATTAAAATGCTGAAGAACTTCAAAACATCAGAATACATAAATATATTGATATTTGGTGAAATAGACAGATTTCCCCAAAACAATGGCAGTCTAAAAATTCTAAGAGCAGTCTTTTATTTAACCAGGTTACTATTTATCTGCAACCATTTGTCTTTTTGTTTTACATTTTGTGGTTGAACTAGGCCTCTGTGCTAGACAACCAAATGTCTCTTTGCATTTACCTTTAGGAATATTTATTGTTCTTCTACATTTCAGAAAAAGGGCTCCGAGCAATCACTCAAATTTCCGAGCTTTACCAGGACACTGGGATAAGGCACAAACTCCTGAAACAGGATACAAGGTATTATATACAGTACATGCAAGGATGCAAGGAACCTGCTATTTTAGACCAATGGAGATGACTGTTTGTTTTGTTCCTGGGCAAATAGCTGCTCCAATCTGTCCCTACATGGTAGGCTAATGGTGTATTATGACTTTCTCTGTCTCCCATCATGTCCCTATCAGAGAGTCGACCTTCCGTGCTCGTCAGTGGAGTTTAAGGAGATTCAAGGGCTTTTTCAGAACACCATGAGAGGCTTCAGCATCCACCAAATCGAGAGGATTCAGAACAAAGCCCTTTGGGAAGTCTTTCAGTGGTATGTTCCCTAAGACTACATACACCTTCAATTGACAATCACCTATTGATTGGTCTAGAATAGATGTTTTATTTTTTATTTATTTTTACCTTTATTTAACTAGGTAAGCCAGTTAAGAACAAATTCTTATTTACAATGACGGCCTACCCCAGCCAAACCCGGATGACGCTGGGCCAATTGTGCGCAGCCCTATGGGACTCCCAATCACAGCTGAATGTGATACAGCCTGATGCTCACTTCCTGACTGCACCCACAATAATTGCACATTATACAATATTTCTCTCTCTTGACTAACTTTCTGTCACAAATATAATCTAAAAAAAAAAAATATTTTCAATACATTGCACACTGTCTACAGTGCTTCTAGAGGACATACATCTCTTTGCCTTGTAATCAGTGTATTTGTATTATTCTGATTGCAAGGCAGAGATTTATGTGTATTATTCTGATTGCAAGGCAAAGGGATCTCATGAAGAAGAACAACAGAGGGAGGAATGTGACGGAGAAACAGCTTTTCCATGGCACAGACTCCAAATACCTGGATGCCATCTGCCTTAACAACTTTGACTGGCGGATCTGTGGACTAAACGGAACATCCTTCGGGAAAGGTGAGCTGTCTCATGTGCTTGTGCTATTACATTTCATTCTAATTATTGACATAAATCGAGATGATATATCGTTGATATAATATATTTTCCTGTGATTAATGATTACTGCTTACCCCTTCATCCCCTAACATCCAATTTCAGGGAGTTACTTTGCCAGGGATGCCAAATACTCCAACAGCTACACTGGCAAATTAAATACGAGGTCGATGTTTGTCTGTCGTGTGTTGGCGGGAGATTACATCAAAGGGCACTCGAGCTACCTCCGGCCCCCCTCGAAGGACGGAGGGGACACCATCTTCTACGACAGCTGTGTGGATGACGTCAGCAACCCCTCCATCTTTGTGGTGTTTGAGAAGCACCAAGTGTACCCAGAGTACCTCATCCATTATGGTGAGGACGACACATGGTCACAAGTCTACCAGCAATACTCCCGTCCAGCTCCTGTACCTGCTCCAGCACCAGCATACAGACCAGCGGCTGCCACAGCGCCTAGACCAGCACCAGCATACAGACCAGCGGCTTCCACAGCGCCTAGACCAGCACCAGCATATAGACCAGCGGCTGCCACAGCGCCTAGACCTGCACCAACATACTCACCATTACCAACCCCTCCACCTAAACCTGACAACTCCTGTGTCATTAGTTGAGGCTGACTGCGAGGGGTGAATTGTGAACCTTTTGATATTAAACTGAGGCAAAAACATATGCTTTTGTGAATTACAGAAATGGATTTAGCACTCTTAAATGTGTTTGACAAATTACAGATAATCTTGGGATGCACCTTACTATGATTACTAGATGTGCTATTATCTGTTTTCTACAATGCAAACATTTTTGTAGTGCTACTGACTTTATATAATGGCAAATTGTGCCCCTCACAACATGAAAAGTTGTGTACATTATACGCTTTATACCTTTGCAGTACTTTTACAGTATCTGCTGATGTGCATCAGTTCAATGGTTGTACAATTATGGGTTTCATTCATTTTATTAATATAATCCATCTGTTTTCTTTGCATTGATGGGTTCTGACTTCTAAACTTGAAAATATGAAATATCCTTATTCATGTCACTGAGGGAGGGAGGGAAATGCAGAATGTTTACATTCTGTCAGACATGGTTAGACATCAGGTATCCTATGGAAAGGAGAAAGGCCACAGTCTGGTACAAGTCAACAAGACAGCCGTGAGTTGGGGAGAAGTGAGGAATTTGGGCTGAGGTCAGGTCAGATGAAGTGAGGAAAGAACAGGAATGACTAATGTCCTGTCTAGCAACAGAGATCTATTGGCTGTCCAGATGTGTAAGGATGAGACTCAGCATAGGAGGAAGGTTTAAATACCAGTGCTTGTGTAAATATGTCTTTGTCTATCAGTTGTTTGACCCATTGGGTGAATAAACTTGATTTGAGCTTTACTAGTCTGAGTTTTTACTCCATTTATTTAGAATCTAACAGTTGGCGCTGCGAGCAGGGTTCACCACGATTTACAGTCAAACTAGAGAGTCCGAATCAGTGAAACGGGAGTTGGCACCAGAAACAAGGTAGGCACAATTCCTACACCTGTTGCCACCAATTCTGACATCTTGGGGAGATGAGAATCGTAGGCTGAACAATTATAGGATACGGACCCAGAAAACCTGAGTTTATTCAGTCGGCCCATTGTGTAACAACCGGTCGTAAATATATGGTGTAGGGTAGGTTCCATAAGGATAGGTCCCTAGTGGGGGTATTCCCCTGTGAGATCTGTAAGAGGGACGAAAGTCCCAGCCGCAGTGGCAGTGAGGCATTAGAGTGTATGTACAGTTGAAGTCGGAAGTTTACATACACTTAGGTTGGAGTCATTAAAACTCGTTTTTCAACCACTCCACAAATTTCTTGTTAACAAACTATAATTTTGGCAGGTCGGGATTCTCTTTATTTTTACTATTTTCTACATTGTGGAATAATAGTGAAGACATCAAAACTATGAAATAACACATGGAATCATGTAGTAACCCAAAAAGTGTTAAACAAATCAAAATATATTTTATATTTGAGAATCTTTAAAGTAGCCACCATTTGCCTTGATGATAGCTTTGCACACTTTACATAATGGCAAATTGTGCCCCTCACAACATGAAGCAGTTGTGTACATTATAAGCTTTATACATTTATAGTACAGTACAGTACTTTTACAGTATCTGTTTGTACGATTAGGGGTTTCGTTCATTTTATGAATATAATCCAGCTGTTTTCTTTGCATTAATCACAATTTTGTAAATATTTTGAGAAGTATAATTTTGCTGATTGAAGTAGCACTTTATTCATTCTTATGAACACACCAGAATGTAAGTGTAAAGTTATGCACCAATAATGAAATTAAACCAAGTGATTGTAATTGTAATGATGGGTCGGCTGACAACGTCACATAAAAAAATGTGCGCACATTGATGTGGCCGGAAGCCGTACTTTGTTATGATTCTGAGCGGTCAGATAGCTGGTAACAATGACAAGAAGCTGCCGTATGGTAGGGTGACCATATTTTAGTTTTCAAAAAAGCGGACATGTCCGGGAAAAAGAGGACGTATGGTCACCCTAGTGTTGTGGAATGCAAAAACTCCCTCCGCAGCAGTAACAGCATCTTCTGTTTTACCTGCTCTCACAAAATAGTCAGTTAAATTTACCTGACGAACTCTCTCCTTTAGCTGCAATTTTGTGTTTTGCGGAGCTTATGTGGGCTTCTAGGTCGCTAGCACCTTTATTTGACACTGACACGTACGTGCCAGCTTTGCAGGTCATGCATTCTGCTTCACACGGATCCCGACCAAGACGAAAACACGGGAATTTTCTCTGTAAAACGTCTGTGAATCTACATTTGCGTTTGGGCATTTTTACGCTGTTCTGGAGCCATGTGCCACTGTTGACAAGAAAGCTGTTGCTCTGTCTCTTGGCTGTTGCCATGGTGAGGGTAATGATTGAGATGCAGTTTGACCAATGTTTGCGTAGGCCTACATGACCCACCAATGGTGGCGTGTGAGAAGGCGGGACCTAAAGAGAAAGGTCAAAGCAATGCAAAAAAAAAAAAAACGCACACAATGAAAGGCGACTGTAGAAAGCAAAAGCCGAATCCCGGACATTTTGGCCGATTTAGAAATCCCGGCCGGACGCATTTTTTAGGTCCAAAAAGAGGACATGTCCGGGAAAAAGAGGACGTATGGTCACCCTACCGTATGGGGAATTGTAGGTGGCTCGTTTCAGCTAGTTTTATCTTGTGCTTGATACCATGTCTTGAGGTATTTTGACTGATTTCATGTCAATGCTAATATGGCAAAAATAGATCACTAGCTAGCTTATCAACAACTGTCATTATGTATTTGAGAGACAACAAGTGCTCATTGTGCAAATGTATTTAAGTTTTCAATAAACATTTGGAGACATAATAGAGTTAACATGTTGACAACAATCTAAGATAACCCCATCTGTTTTGCCCCATAGTTGCGCACAAGTCAGTTTTGTTGCTAAACAACCAAGCCGTCTATGAGTACTGCTCCTTCTGAGGAGTACCAATATGGCGGACGGAGGCTTCAAAACCTCTCATTGGGCAATACGAATAAAACGTAATCTAGGGTTTATATACATTTTTGGTTAAAAAAAAACAACAACCAAGTGACCGGGTCCAAAGATCTGACCGGGTCCGTTCGAATCCGGGTCTAATTGTCCTCGTTCGGATCTGGGACCAGCGTTTTGGACCTGTGAAGTAGGGCGTCAATTGGGCATGGCAGTGAACATACCCTACCTAGCTCAACACCAACAATTTAAAATTGGCAACTAAAATCATTCCAATCCCATGCAGTTTAGCGGTTTTAGAGGGCTGGCTTTAGGAACATGAGGACTATAGACAGAGAGAACATCGACGCAGTTCTCCAGAGAACAGTGCAGATCTGAAAGATGGCTAGGTAACTGTTTGACTTGACGTGTAACTAAACTAGAGTGTTTGACCCCTTTGCTGAGCTAGTGCGTAGTAGCTAATTGCAGTATGACATGTTTGTAGAATGTTAAGTCCCCTATCGACTGAAGTGAATGAAGTTACTGCAGCCAAGGTGATAATGGCTGGAGTACATTTAGGTTGTTTTTGCTGTTCTCCTAAATGCATTTGAGAGCTTTTGAATTGTGTAGAAATGCAGTAAATGAGCTGCCATACCCTAGGTTTAGATGAAATGACGCCCCTGCCATGAAGACCTCAACCCCAGGGAGCTTCATCCTCATTCTCCATTGAAGAAATTACAGCTTGATCAGGTTTGTCACTAGGGGGTACCATCCAACCAACTATGTGGCTTTCATACTGTACTGCTCTGAAGGAGGGCCCCATCAATAGTTCTATATCTTGTCCCATAATAAGTCTTATCTTGCTGCGAAAGGTTGCCTCCATGCTGATTTAAAATAGTTGCCTACACAGCTGTCTAGAACTATGTGGACAAGCTTTTACATGACAAAAGTCACATTTTTGTTAACTGTCGCTGTCAACTACTTTATAGTCCTGACATGGAATTTTACAGGCAAATGACAGTCAATGCTGTTTTAAAATGCTGTATGTGGTGACCTCAACAAAGCCCAACAATAAGATAAGATAGAAATCAGTAGAAATGAATGGCACTTAGCCCAAAGGCCGGCAGATGGCGATATAATGGACTCAGTTTCGTTAGTTTCGTTTTTACCTCAATTTTGCCAGAAATGGAAAATGAAAGTGATGCTGCTGTAGACGCGTCAAGTCGCGTCTTTTCCACATAATTTTTTTCCCAGGGCTGTGGATAGTCAATGAGATCGATAAAGTAAGTGGAATCTTTGCTTAAAATAAATACATATTATGCTATATGCAGTGTTTTGGATTCACAAACATTTCTCAATGTTGAGTAAACGCAGCTATGTAAAAATGTATGATGACGATCCAGTTATTAATTTGTATTTCACTCACAAGGAGGTGGACCCCTTGGACTTCTTAACTCAACAACGGTAGTCCAGCAATAGATAAGCTAAAACGATAGCCATGATGGCAGGAAGAAGTTTCTCAATGTTCATCGGTAGTTGGAGTCTACCTATCCGTAGTAGGTTACAAGGTACGGGCTTGGACTGAATGCATATGGTGGAAAGTAGATACTGAAACAAGACAATGGGCTGGTTATTTTTCCCTGATCGCGGGACCTGTTTTACACGTTTACCTATAACTGAACCCTACTGAGCCGCTATAGGGCTTTGAGTAAACCCTCTTCCCGATCACATGACCAGAAAGAAATTCTGACCATAATCAGGAGTAGCATCATTGCAATTTACACCACACACTTTGCATTGATCAATATGGAAACAAGCACAGGAGGCTGCTGAGTGAATGGAATGGCATCAAACACATGGAAACCATATATTTACCATATATTTTATGTGTTTGATACCATTCCACTGATTCTGCTCCAGCAGTTACCATGAGCCGGTCCACCCCAAATTAAGGTGCCAACAACCTCCTGTGAGACATAATACATTATTATTACTTAACTGTCTGGATAGAATTGAGGCATGCAGCTATGTTCTGATCATATTGATGCCCATAGGCCTAAGAGGTCTGCAGAACTATGGCCTGTCGTGCTGTGTGAACGCTCTGCTGCAGTCCTTCTCTGCCACCTGGGAACTGGTAGATCTGCTAGAAGGGTAAGCCAGGTGGCAGGTTACAATACTTCGCTATTAAGAATCAACATGTAACAAAGACATTAGTTAGCTTACTGGTCGTTATCATGCTGCTTGTGGGAAAGCATTGAGTGCTGGGAATGTTATGTTCTTAGGTGGAACCCAGTTGACAAGGAGAGTGTCCCTCTGTATCTGAGGAAAGTGCTACTAGCCATGCAGAGTGACCAATCCCAGCCTGATCCTCATAAAGACTTCCTGCACTGCCTGGACAGAAATTACATCCGCAGTATGAGTAGTCTATGTGTCATTACATGGAGAAAAAAGCAACGACAATTATGAATTACAAAGAATCTCATTTTTCTGTCTACAACTTTAACATTGACAAGAATGTGTTTCTCAGACCATGTTCAGCAGGATGCAGATGAGGTATTCCTCTCCATTCTAAACCTTATCCAACAACAGATGAGTGACAAGGCCTTGGTATGTACTACTTAAATTGACATAGTATTAGATCAACTAAAAAATAACAACAGGGACACCCAACAAAAAGCATGTTGGAGATGATATGATAGGACGCTTCTCTGTCTGTGTTCTCCATCCCCAGGCTCAGGAGATTCAGTCTCTGTACAATGTTACCGTGGAGACATACCTTCAGTGTCTAGAATGTACATACATCGAAAATGGGACCAGCTTTCTACTCAGCCTCCCCATGCACATAAGGGAGAGCCACAACTCCCTGGTGAGGGTTCCCTCAAACTTGGCTCGAGTTTTCTCTTATATTGGGATTCTATTCAAAGTACTTAGCACTGAATGTTACATTGCTCTATTCGATAGCTGTCGAAGGGAGGATGAGGTTTGTTTAAAATGAAAATTGAGTCTCTGTGTCTTTCCTATTCTGTGGTCTTCCAGGAGGACTGCATACGGTTCTTCTTCGAGCTTCAGGAGCTACGGGATGGAGATAAGTGCTACTGTGAAAGGTGTGGAGAGAAGAAGCCATCCAAACAGGTCAGCTCTTTATAACTGAAGGAATGTTCCATTGTAAAGACTGTTGTGATTTGCCTGTTCACTGAATTACTCCATTTTGTTCTTTCTTATGTAGGGCTTCAAACTCATCTCCCTGCCCCCTGTCTTGTGTCTTCACCTGAAGAGATTCCGTAATTCCCATGGTTACACCAGGAAACTACACTGCCAAGTCACCTTCCCAGAAACCCTGAACATTTCTGAGATCTTGACGGCAGAGGCACTGTCAGAAAGTTATGTACAGGTAGATAGGCATATGTTTACCATTTATGTTTGAGGTATGCTAATATACAACATTATGCACATAAAACAATTACACATGGGCCTACATAAACACAGTTACATTTTATCACAACATCATTGGAGGGAAATAGTGCAGCTGTACTGACGGACATCAAATTGTATTTGTTCATCCTTTCAGAGTGACAGCCAGTACAGTTTGTGTGCTGTCATTGTGCACTCCGGCGATGCCATGTTTGGACACTACACAGCATACGTTCGTCACAAGGACCAGAGCTGGTACTACGCTAATGATAGTTATGTACGACAGGTAAGAGAAAATGAGTGGAAGAATGTTTACACCACTCAGCAAGTTTGTGTTATGCATATACCTTTCTTTTGTATCATTAAATGTAACATAACATTTGCACAAACACAGGTTAGCTGGAAGGAAGTACAGAACACCTATGGAGGAAGTCTAAGGTAAGGTTTTAACACAAAATGACTTCTCTTTAGAATGGCGACAACTCAGTATTATCCTCAATCAATTCTGTGGGGGAAATGGCATCAGTTGACAGGTGTCTTATCCTTTGTTAACAGAGAAGAAACAGCATATATGCTGCTCTACAGACGAACCCCAGAGGGAAAGCAACAGGAGTGGTCCACAGGGGACGGAGCTAAAGGGATAAAGAGTGGAGACTGGAGACCGTAGGAATCAAGGACCAAACACAAAGTGCACAACTACCTATTGGAGGGGTTGTTGTCTTCATGTAGCATTGGGGATGTCATTTATGTTAATGATTTTCACTTTAAAATTAGGGGTCATTGTTTATGTGCAATTACATGGATTTGTTTAAGTATATTTGGTGGGGTGTGTATATGTTTGGAGGTTTTGTTTATGCTGGATACGTTGGACATTCATAGGGCATTACTGAGCTTAGCCAATAGGTGGAGGCAAAGACCCGTCACCCTGTCATTAGTACAGTCATCTTGTAAGCTTCAGAGACCACACGTTCTGAAACCGTTCTGAAACCACTATAAGACGGGTGGTTTGAAGAGAGTGCTGAGTTGAGGTATTCATTGGTGATAATATTTGCCTGACATGGAAAACATGTGACTCACCTTGTTTCAGAACAGTTGGTTTAATCAGTCGTTACCGGTACTCTGTTCTGTTTCGATATCACTACCGATATAATGCTGTCAACAGAGAAATAAACGGTACTTTTCCCAGCTAGCAACTGAAAATGTATTGCGTCTTTTTCCAGTTACTGATATGAGCCCTGCAAGACCTGAAACACCCAGCGTGTGTGCCACAGGCTCTCTCAATAATCATTCTTAAATGTGGTTTGGAATGACATGCATTGAAATGTTATGTTCTTCTATAGTCTTCTCTATTCTGTTATTTTCTTATCTTCTATTTATTCTCATTTGCCTATCATCTTTCTCTCAGAAAAGGAGAGTGAGGCACAGATAGAATATCTCCAATCCACCTATTCCTTCTCAACATACTTTACAGTACATGTACAACTTGGTATAGGCCGTCTGTCTGGGGAATCTCACACATAGTTAATAAAAACTGTTCCCACTACCTTAGCCAAGACACTGAGGATCAGTTGAAATGGTGCCCGTGTGCTCGCAGCCTGCCTCGCACTGACAGAATGGAAGACGTCTGCACAGTGCCACATCTCCCACCCACAGTCAGCGGACAGTAGCAGAGTAATGCATTCAGTATGATGTACAGCACTTTTGCTGGCGTGTCACTGTTCCTTTTAGATGTTGCATTTCTAGAGTTGACGCTTGAGTCTACTCTCAACAGTACAGAAATGGGACAGTTTTGTAACTAAGTCTTAAACCTCACTCTTGATTGGCAGATATATATTTTTGGGCTATAAATGCCCCTATAAATGCTACTCTGTTTTTGAATAAAATCCAATAAAAAGTCATTTGTCACACGCTTCGTAAACAACAGGTGAAATTCTTACTTACTTTCCAACAATGCCAGTAGAAAATTAATAACATGAGGAATAAACAGAAAAATAATAGATATTTGACATTGATAGTTGAAATAACAGTTTTGAATTTCAGTACTTAAATCAGTAACCAGGTGTTATTGCGTGAATGTCCCCTTATAGTCACAGGATGGCTGGCGTGTGACACAGTTGTCACTCGGGGAGAACACCTGCCGTGACACACCCCTCCATACCCCGTCATGTGGCTCCAGTGTACGCTTAACTTACCTTAACATAGGCGACACATTAGCTCCTATTCATACGTGTGGCACGCGCTACATGTCTGCTCCACCATTGTTGAGCCTCCCAGTCTGTCGTCTGTACCTTTGTACTGCCATTACCCCCTGGACAGTGGACACCTTATGGGAGGCACCTTATGAACCGTTCCTGTATTTGGAAGGTTTTCAGTCGGTCTGGATTGGTTACTGTATTGTGTTTACAGGATCTACTCTTATAGTTCTTGGCAAGGTGACTTATCTCTGCCTAAACAGTGACTGTTCTTGACACGCCAAGAGCGAGGGAAGAGACTAAACCTGCATGTGGCCCAGCTGAACTCATTTCCTGACCACAGTGTCATCTAGGTCAGAGGTTCCCAAACGTTTTCACTCAGATCCCCCTTTCGATTTCTATGGGCAAAAGCACTGTTCATGACACAAACTGTTCACAGCTTTCTTGTTTTCAGAGAAAACATTTTGCAGGTTTAAAGCTTATTTCCTGCAATTCTACACATTTTGTCATGGGGTGCAGAGAACATTTGGCAGTTTTAAAAGCAAATTTTCTTGCAATTCTATATGTTTTTGCCATGTCTAATGTGTATTGGTGTGATATTTGAGTGACTCGAACATTACTGGAAAATCTATGGCCTAAAAAACCTAGCTAAAAAAACGTTAGCTGACATGGGCTAGTTGATCTGGACATTTCTGACAAGTTATAAATAGCTCTCTAAGGTCTTCAATGACTGACATGACAAGAGGAACTGATGATGTACTACCCAATTTCGAAATTGTACCTTGTGCATTCGTTCTACTATTACAACTTTCAAGAGTAAGTTGAAAGCCGGACTGAGTTCCCCAAAAAACTGATCTAGGTGATGATATTCTACAGGCTTTGCTGTGTGGAAACGCTCAAGTGCTAGTGTTGACTTTGGACAAGGTTTCCTAATGCTTTGGGTTCTTTGTTTATGTGTGTGTACCAGTTACTAGGAGAGTGTGGAAGGTTTATGGTGGATTTCAGGAGCTCAGGTCAGTGGTTTGCTTGAGAACGTGAGTGAATCTTTGTGACATATCCCTACCCAACCCAGTATTCCATCTGTCTTGCCAAAGATGGCAGTTTCAGAATTCAACATGGCTTCCTTCGGGCATTTCTCACTGCTTTCATCCACTTAGTAGCTGTGAAAGAGGGGTGTTACATCACTGGTGTCATCCGTCCAGTCTTCCTTCCTTCCTCTTGAGCAATGTTTACTGCACAGTATATGCTGTTATGCAGAGGATTCCATTCACAAAAATGCCTGTTGAATTTGAGGGCTTAGTAGTCTCATGCAACATTTTCTAATTATTCAGAGGACAATGAATGTCTTAGGATTGAGAGACAAACCATCCCTTTGTGTTGCCTTTGCAGTCAACATCTCGTATCTAGAATCAGGACATTGCCAATGGTGTTAGTTAGAATAGTTTGATTTACAGCTGAATTTTCACCTACTTCACCATGAAGAAAAGCCTGTGTTCCTCCTTATGTCCAATGACCACTACTTTAATCTCTTATTTCCACCCTGTCATGACTAGGCCTACTCTTCTATTTTAATCTTAGTCAACCTATCATCATGAAATCTCTAGCTTATCTACCGGCTGTTGTGGTTATGTAATGGGTTTTCAAAGAGGAAATGATTCTGCTTCACTCTCCGTGTTGAGTGTGCAGACCCTGGTGACCATGGTGAAGTGAGGATGTAAATAATAACTAACAAGAACTGAATGCGAATGTCTTTTGCATCACTTTGATATTTCCATTCGTATCAATGTAGAATAATATAATGGAATGTAGCACTGAAACACTATCCACTTGTTGTCTCTTGAAAAGTAAAGGTGCATGATTCTGACCTGCCACGATAGGTTTATCAAAAGTTCTAGCTGTGTACCGTCTAGTGGTAAATGTAGACCAACGCCTAATTCTTGTGAGATTGTCTTCCATCTGCTGAGCAGTGAGACATCCATCTGTCAGTTCATTGTGGAGGTATCCCTGTGATGAACTTTGATTGGTGGCCTGTGTCACTTCACCTTTGCTTCTAGGGTCATGACCCTTGACTCATATTGATGTCTGCACTGACTGACTGTGAATGCAGGCATGTGTTCCAACGATACTCTGGCTAAATGGTATTCCTAATAGTCCTAGGTTCCTACCAGTAACCCTTGTCTAAGATTCACTCATAAATTAAACTGTCTGGAAACAGTGGAATCTTTTCTCTGGTCATATATAGGCTGCCGTGCTTCAGCTTTCCCCTTCTGAGTTCATAAAATATATCCTCTCCAGAGGGAGTCTGGACCTCATGAACTTTACCTCTCCCGTCGGTCAGCTTTGCTCCCTATGAGTCTAGTTGGCGTGAGGGTCGTAAAACTAAAACTGTACATCTGCTGTGTTTTCTAAGAGGATTTTGTTTCATATGTCTGACCACCATAACTAAAGATTCAAAGACTGAGGGAGGTGTGGTTTGGATTTGGTACGCTTTGTGTTGTTGTCACCCAGGAAATGAACTCAGACAATCTTATCTTTTTCAGAACGTTGGCTAACAGCTAACATGATATGATGTCCCATTCTCTATTCATTCTATCTCTATTACTACCCCTCTGTTAGCACCTTATCTTCGTTAGTTGTCAAACTGGGATTCCAGGCCTGATCAGTAATCGGTCTCACTCTGTGAGATAGGCCTTCTCAGGTTACAGGGGAGAAACGGTCCTCTCTGTTGTCTTCACACAGGGCCCTTATAGCTGGCCCTGCCTGTGCATGCCATCGTAAAGCCTCTGTATTCTCTTGCTCCAACATGTACAGCGGCATTCAATGGTTCCCACGCTTACAGTGACTTTTTTATTTTGGCTGGTGTTGCAAATGTTTAGATTCCTCTCAAGTATACTTTGAGAATGTGGGTTTCTTGTCCAAGGAGATACTCATGTCTCATGTAGCCTATCTAATTTAACAACATTCATATCAGAAGAGCAGTATGCTGCCATATCATGTCAGGAAATATGTGCATCGGTTTAGGAATTACATCACAAATTACTGTTCTGCAGAGAACAGGGAGAGTCCACTTTATGCAGGCTATGACATAACGACTTTTAATTCATTTATGCAGCGACTGTAACCCTTCTCTTAGCAGTGCTGGAAGCTCTGACTATGGTTATTTCATCTAGCATCCTCAGGTCTCTCTCACTGTACTGTACTGTCAGCATGCAGGAACGTATGGAATTAGAACCCCAGGCTAAACGGCTGCCTCATCATTCCAAGCTCTGGGCTGAGGTGATAAGTCCACAGCACAGTGTTGTATCTGCTCCTGACACATTTGGGATGTGTCCCAAAACACCCTATTCTCTATTCCCAAAGGGATCTGGTCAAAAGTAGTGCATTATATTGAGAATAGGGTGCCATTTGGGACGCTACCCTTAGATAGTGATCGTGTTGAGTGTGCTATGTCTGCAATCAGTTCTCTCATCAGCAGAAAAGTGAATGATTTGTGCAGGGGGACGTGTGAGAGGGAGGCTCTTGTGACCCGTGACTCAAACTGAAACTGGCCTGCGCAAACATACTTTTTGCCTCTCTGCTTGTGCCCCTTTGCCATGTTTAAACATTGATCCAGACTGTATGTACTGTTCATTTGCTAAGGATTGTGGGCTTGGCTCCTTCGAGCCGAAGTATCAACTGTCAAACCTCTTTGACCAGTTCTCTTCTTCAGCAGCTCCTATTTCCGGACAAAGGCCCTCTAATGCAGGTAGCTGGTGTTGGCATTCCGGCTGCATTCCTACCATGGGGAAGTTGCTGGGATCTGGAGGAAAAATGCATGAAAACAAAGGCAGACTCTCATTCACAGGGTTTAAAGTTCTGTGGGAAAATGTGGGCAGGACAGGAGGTGGATGGCAGTGGAATGTGAACCATGGCATAGCTCACTAGTTACTATGACAGTGACACACACAGCCTTGCAGACTGATAGGGTGGAGGTCGAGAGAGAGAGAGAGAGAGAGAGAAGAGAGAAGAGAGAAGAGAGAGAGAGAGGAAGCTATATAACAGGGTGTGATCTTAGTCAAGAGGACAGAGCAGAGTTATTTTTTAACATTTAGACCTAGACTGTCGTTTTAGATCTTCCTTTGTAGTCGTGTTTGGAGACATTCAACAAACCATCAATCTATCATGAGCCATGATAGACAGAGATTGGCCGAGGGGACTTCTGATTATGAGGTCATTTCCTCTTAACCCCAGACCAGTCTGTCCTATGGGTCTTCTCAATGGTGTCCTCCTCCTAAAGATGAGGAGGCATTTTGAACACAGCGTAGCATACGAATGATCAGTCTTCTGTTGAGCTAAGTTATATTGTCTGAAGCCTTACATCGTTCTATGGTAGCCAGGCTAATTCTACCACACATGATCACACTTTTTGAGGAGTGAGACGAGGAGAGTTCAAGGTTGAGTA
Source organism: Salmo salar (assembly GCF_965601325.2). Lineage (NCBI taxonomy): Eukaryota > Metazoa > Chordata > Actinopteri > Salmoniformes > Salmonidae > Salmo > Salmo salar. The sequence goes on from NC_138307.1 coordinate 59,204,515, forward strand.
AGGTTTGTTAAGGCTCTGACCTCACCTTACTCCAACTACTATGACCCTCCTCTGAGCTGTGGTCTATGAAGTTTAAGAGAGGAATTTCCATCAAAGTGCTCCGCTCTGCTCTCAGCAGAAGAGGAGCCCAGATGCTCTCGAAAAATAATTTTCAACTTAAGAATTATAGATACAGAACTCCTCTATGCACTCGGTATGTCCGATTTTAAAATAGCTTTTCGGTGAAAGCACATTTTGCAATCTTCTCAGTAGATAGCCCAGCCATCACGGCTAGCCATTTAGACACCGACCAAGTTTAGCCCTGATCAAACTCCGATTTACTATTACAAAAGTTTCATTACCTTTTTTGTCTTCGTCAGAATGCACTCCCAGGACTGCTACTTCAATAACAAATGTTGGTTTGGTCCAAAATAATCCATCGTTATATCCAAATAGCGGCGTTTTGTTCGTGCGTTCCAAGACACTATCCGAAATGGTAAATCAGGGTCGCGAGCATGGCGCAATTCGTGACAAAAGATTTCTAAATATTCCATTACCGTACTTCGAAGCATGTCAACCGCTGTTTAGAATCCATTTTTATGCCATTTTTCTCGTAAAAAAGCGATAATATTCCGACCGGGAATCTCCGTTTAGCTAAACAGACAAAGGAAAACAAAGCTTTCGGTCGACGCGGGCACGAGCCTGAGTCTCACAGTACTGTAACCAGCCACTACCCAAACGCGCTACTTTGTTTCAACCAGAGCCTGCAAAGCCACGATTCAGCATTTTGCCGCCTTCTGAGAGTCCATGTGAGCCGTAGAAAGTGTCACGTAAGAGCAGAGATCCCCTGTAATTGATAGAGATAATCAACAAGGCCAAGAAATGGTCAGACAGGGTACTTCCTGTACAGAATCTTCTCAGGTTTTGGCCTGCCAAATGAGTTCTGTTATACTCACAGACACCATTCAAACAGTTTTAGAAACGTTGGAGTGTTTTCTATCCAAAGCTAATAATTATATGCATATTCTAGTTTCTGGGCAGGAGTACTAATCAGATTAAATCGGGTACGTTTTTTATCCGTCCGTGAAAATACTGCCCTCTAGCCATAACAGGTTAAGGGGAAGTGAAATGAGCTGGACAGAAGCCAAATGTTCTCAAATGGCCGCTGTCACGTACCTTTGAATGTTTCGGCCCCCAAAAGAACATTCCCTCTGTGAAAGTTCTGTGTCTACCATGAGAAGCCTCCTACTTCTGAGGATGAGAAACATTGGGCTTAACCTGATGTCACACAGGAAGATTGATAAACATCCTGAATGTAATCTGTTCATAAACACCACCGTCATTTTCAAATGTAATCTTGTTTAGAACTTTCTCTTGTCTTAACCTGCCATCTGTTCATCTTGTTTTACGTATGTGTTGGTTGGTTCTTCTTACACACAGATATCATGATGTGCATTCTTGTCTTGCAGTTTCTGAGACCTTCAGGCCACTGCTATATTTAAATGAAAACTCCACCCAAAAACTATATTTTGGTATTAGTTTCATTAGTCCATTCTTGACATAGTCACAACATGTTGTGTTTGTCAGCAATCACATTTTCAAGATATGTAACTTTCAAAATACAGAAATCATCGGCGTAGGATGCATTTTGCATCATATGAAGCTGTGTTTTGCATCATATGATGTAAAATCCATCATACGTGGATGATTTCTGTATTCTGAAAGTTACATGTCTTGAAAATGTGATTGCTGACAAACAAAACATGTTGGGACTATGTCAAGAATGGACTAATGAAACAAATACCGGAGTTTCCCTGTCATATAAGACTACATAACAGTCAATGGAAGTCATTGCACCAGCAGTATTTTTTTTACTATTTCCATTACACGCCTAAATAGGGCAAAACAAATATTTCTTTCTTAGAAAGGGGTTACAGAAAGAGCCTGTACTCCTGGTGGGGAGTGTGTGTGGAGTGTGTGGTTGGAGAGTTCTGGATGAATTACATGGGGAAATGAAAGGAGGCCTGCTGTAACCCACAGGTCCATTCTGGGAGAGGAGACAGCCTCTGATGTGGCTTTATAACATTTCCTGAAAAGCGCAAAGCCCTCTGGGATGATACCAAAACCAGTCATCAATGGAGCGGTGTGCGCGTGTGTGTGTGCCTCACTATGCTGTATTGTTCATCCCTCCTTTGATATCTGAAGACATAGTTGGCTATCTGTGGCTTTCCACACACACAAAAAAACGATGTCCTCCAGAGCCCTAGAAGAGGCCAGGGGAGCACACCCTATCACTCAGTTGTTTTCTCTCCTTTACACAGTGTTGTGTCTTCAGGGGTGTGGTTCATTAGAGCTGAAGCCCTCTATAGAGGTCCTGCCTTGGAGGCATTTTGTGCTTTCTCACAGCTATGACATCAGTCATGCACACCCATCTGTAGCCTGGGTTGTTATCTGAGACAGCTGGTGCACTAATATCTACTGTCGGCGTGTTTGTAATTCAATTCTTACACAACCTTTGATTTTGCACCGCAAAATGATGCAAGCACCTTTTAATATTGAGGAAATATTAATTCTGTACTAGAAGTCTGTATTTCTGCAGTTTGTACAGTCAAATCCTCCTTGTTTTAAGCCTTCAGTTCCTTTCCTGTGCCTGTGTGAGGCACATTCATTCGGCTTGAGACCCAGCCCTCTCTAGTCCAAACCCCCGCTCATCTGCAGTCTGTTATGGCGGACCGGGGATGACATCATGCTCGTCTCGGAGAGAGCAGTTGCTGGTAATTGGCGCGCTCTACTCCACCAGCGATGCGGGCCAAACGGAACACACACGGTGGAGCCAGGCAATGCAAATCAGATGCACTGCTGGGTTTTTCCAGAGTGGCTGACTTGACTGGGGCCACAGAGAGAGCCAGATACAAGAGGCCTCCGAGAGGGGGCTGCTCCAACTGTAAATGTCAGAAATGAATGAAGGGGCCTCAACCCAAAATTGAATCTGATATAATGCGCCCCAGGCTAGCCCAGACGTTTGATTTGATCCACAATGCAGCGCTGTCGTCGACGTCGAAGGGGATAGAGCTGTGCCTATTCTGGATGTTATGACATGGCAGAAAGTATTTTCATGTGTTCTTGGATGCTTTTGTAGAATCAGAGCTAGGCCTACATCAATGAGTGCACAGCTACCCACACAGTTTTCCATTGAAGTTGCATTGGAGCTCTGTTCCTCTGTAGATCACTCTGGTCAATAGGCCTATAATGGTGTGCGATATTAATATCAACCCTCTGTATCGCCATTTCAAAGCGGCTGCGAACGTCTTAACGACGTGCAGGGAGCATGTTTTTGTATCTTTGGTCTTTATAATACAAAGGTCCACGAGGCATTCATTCACCGCTTATTCTGAAACCCTTAGCGCATGTTTGGTGATGGTAGGAAGATTACACATCTGGAAATAAGATTAGGCATTTGTTCACGGTTTAGATGTGTGTCTTGGGGACGCAAATTACATCAGTGGGACAATAACATGCAGCCATTTTTTGTGGCAACGTGAGCTGAGGCGAATTGGCTACAGTGAATATGTGAAAAAAGCATGCTTTTGCCCTCTCTTTGGCCAGCCATCCACCTCTGTCTTGCAAAGGATCCTATTTGTTTGTACAGAGAGCTTTCACCATGTTTCCTGCTATGTGGTTGTTGAAGGAAACACCAGAGGCGAGGCATGTTGATTCTGTGATATTGTTGTTTGTAGAAATGTTGCATAAGCTTCCTCCTCATCTTTGTTGTTATCTGTAGATGTTGTGAGAACATGTTCGCTGCAGTTGGCATGTATGGGAAAACCCCTAGAGTATGACAAACAAGTGAGGGCAGTGCTGAGCGTGTTGGCACGTGCCCGTCTCTCGCCTTCTCACCCACGTTTGAGAGCGCTGGTGCCCCATATATTTATACGAGACAGTCTGGATGGTGAATGGAGGGCAGGGCGAGAGGCTCAGCGTGCCTCGCAGGTAGTGAGAAGAGATCATCACAGTTCCTATCAAGAACAAAGTGTAACTCGGTGTGTCTGTGGGTGAAGAGCAGAGTATGCAGAACTGTCAGAGGAAGTGCCCATGCAGACTTACCAGCATTGGGCAGATGCCTCACTGACTATCAAAAGGAGATGTGTACTGTAGAGTGGTTGTTGCAATAGCCAGGCCTTGAATTTGATAATGCATCATATAAGTGGGTATCTTAGGCAAGATAGTGCTGTAATTTCTTTGTCTTTGCAGTCACCACCTATTTAATTAATTTCCATTAAAGTGAAGAAATCTTTGAATCACACTTAATGTAAGATACAAATGTATTTTTTATATAAGCTATTCCTTACGATAATATATTCTCTGTGGACTGTGTTGGGAGATGCTTGCTAGTTTTAGTTTGGCTGGTGTTCGCCGTTACAGTGATGACCTAGCCTCCTGATTTCCTGTGACAAGTCATCTTAGGACAGGAAGTGCAACTTGTGAAGGGTGACCCAGCTATCTCCAGTCAAAGCCTATCTCATGACACTGCCTATTGGCTTGACTGTGAGAAAAGATGTTTCCAATACGGCTGAAGCATCTTTCCTTTTCTTCTACAGTAACTCACTGCCGAGGCATATTTTCCAGCACACCCTCTCCCAACTGGTGAGCTAGCTCTGCCTGAGGGAGGAAATTATTGTAGCATATGGGAATGCGTTATCACTCCTCTTTTCCCCAGTAGATCCCTCATGCTTCATACTGTAAGCCACACTTGGTAGAACCTTATCAGTTAGATGTGAAGAAACACATTTTGCGGCTCTGACCGAATGACATGTTTTCTATCGGTCCCCCCATTTGATGTGAATTGTTCCTGACATGTAATGTCAGCCAATGTCTATTCTAAGGTCATGTATACTGAAATGTGTTTGCCAAATGTCATGTTGGTTCTTGTTGTTAGCCGGCACACAGTGGAAAGTGGCTGTATCATGTTCCCCTTGTATGTACCACTCTCTTGAGGAGGCAGACACAGCTGGGTAGTGATACCTTTGTTGTTCTTCTTCCCATTTTAACAGTCAGATTGAAAGCAGGTCACAGTGTACACTGTCATAGCCTGTTTGTCCACTTATATGGCTGCCTGTATGTTTGTCTGCTTACCGGTAGGTGCATTGTCACCTGACTTCCTTTGCTTGTGTCATGTTGACTTGACCTCTTAAATGCACTGTAGTGCTGCATGGAAGAATGGGTCATGTTGTTCAATGCAACTTCCTACCTAAAGCTGCAGCAGCCCCCCAACTCTGTGTTTCTGGGAACTGGGAATCTCCACAGGACCTTCATAGGCCCCCTAGTGTGTACCTACTGGGCACAGACATCATTTCAACGTCTACTTTTGATTTACATTTGGTTGGGTTGTCAACTAACGGGAATTCAATGTGAAATTAACAAAGAATGTCACCATGTCATTGGCATATTTTCCAGCACACCCTCTCCCAACTGGTGAGCTAGCTGTCGAGGCAGCAACAGTGCCTGAGGGAGGAAATTATTGTAGCATATGGGAATGCGTTATCACTCCTCTTTCCCCCAGTAGATCCCTCATGCTTCATACTGTAAGCCACACTTGGTAGAACCTTATAAGTTAGATGTGAAGAAACACATTTTGTTTTCTTTCTGTCCAACCTTTTGATTTGAATTGTTCCTGACGTGTACTGTCAACCAATGTCTATTTATTTTCTTTCTTTTTTTTTACTATTTTCTACATTGTAGAATAATAGTGAAGAAATCAAAACTATGAAATAACACATATGGAATCATATAGTAACCAAAAAAGTGCTAAACAAATCAACATATATTTTATATTTGAGATTCTTCAAAGTAGCCACCCTTTGCTTTTGTGACAGCTTTACACACTGTTGACATTCTCTCAACCAGCTTCGTGAGGTGGTCACCTGGAATGCATTTCAATGAACAAGTGTGCCTTGTTAAAAGTTAATTTGTGGAATTTCTTTCCTACTTAATCCGTTTGAGCCAATCAGTTGTGTTGTGACAAGGTATGAGTGGTATACAGAGGATAGCCCTATTTGGTAAAAGACCAAGTCCATATTATGGCAAGAACAGCTCAAATAAGCATTGAGAAATGACAGTCCATCATTACTTTAAGACATGAAGGTCAGTCAATGTGGAACATTTCAAGAAAGTTTTTTCAAGTGCAGTCACAAAAACCATCAAGCGCTAAGGTGAAACTGGCTCTCATGAGGACCACCAGTGGAAAGGAAGACCCAGAGTTACCTCTGCTGCAGAGGATCAGTTCATTAGTGTTACCAGACTCAGAAATTGGAGCCCAAATAAATGCTTCACAGATTTCAAGTAACAGACACATCTCAACATCAACTGTTCAGAGGAGACTGTGTGAATCAGGCCTTCGTGGTCTAATTGCTGCAAAGAAACCACTACTAAAGGACACCAATAAGAAGAAGAGACTTGCTTCGACCAAGAAACACGAGCAATGGACAATAGACCGGTGGAAATCTGTCCTTTGGTCTGATGTGTCCAAATTTGAGATTTTTGGTTCCAACCGCCGTGTCTTTGTGAGACACAGAGTAGGTGAACGGATGATATCTGTATGTGTGAGTAGTGTGGAGGAGGTGTGATGGTGTGGAGTTTGCTGGTGACACTCTGGGATTTATTTAGAATTCAAGGCACACTTAACCACCATGGCTACCACAGCATTCTGCAGAGATACTCCCTCCCATCTGGTTTGCGCTTAGTGGGACTATTATTTGTTTTTCAACAAGACAATGACCCAACACACCTACAGGCTGTGTAAGGGCTATTAGACCAAGACGGAGTGTGATGCAGTGCTGCATCAGATAACCTGGCCTCCACAATCATCCGTCCTCAACCCAATTGAGATGGTTTGGGATGAAGGAAAAGCAGCCAACAAGTGTTCAGCATATGTGGGAACTCCTTCAAGACTGTTGGAAAAGCATTCCAGGTGAAGCTGGTTGAGAAAATGCCAAGAGTGTGCAAAGCTGTGTGTGTAAAGAATCTGAAATCTCAAATATATTTTAATTTGTTTAACACTTTTTTGGTTACTACATGATTCCATATGTGTTATTTCATAGTTGTGATGTCTTCTCTATTGTTCTACAATGTAGAAAATAGTACAAATAAAGAAAAACCCTTGAATGTGTAGGTGTGTCCAAACTTTTGACTGGTACTGTATATTGAAATGCATTTGCCAAATGTCATGTTGGTTCTTGTTGTTAGCCAGCACACAGTGGAAAGTGGCTGTATCATGTTCCCCTTGTATGTACCACTCTCTTGAGGAAGCAGACACAGCTGGGTAGTGATACCTCTGTTGTTCTTTCCTTTTTTAACAGATTGCAAGCAGGTCACAGTGTAGACTAATAGCCTGTTTGTTTTGGGGAACTGGGAATCTCCACAGGACCCCATATTCACACTAGTGTGTACTCACTGGGCACAGACATCATTTCAACGTCTAGTTTTGATTGAGTTGTCAACTAACGTGAATTTAACGTGAAATCAACAAAAAATGTAGTTTTTCAAGACCAATCAGTTTTCCATGTTGATTCAATGTCATCACATTGCAGTTGTTGTTTTTTTATGATGTGGAAACAACGTTAATTCAACCAGTTTTTATCCCAGTGGGTATACCCTGGGCCTACAAACAGGCACTCAGTTTACACACCCAGGAGTAGTTGTCTCAGAATGAATGACTACCATGACAGCAAAGGACATGGAGAAAAGAGACACACCTCCAATGCTCTGTCATGTCTACAAACATCTCAGTTTGGATAATTACTCCTCCCACACTGTGCATTGCAGAGATTCCTGAAAATCTTTGGTCTCTTTACCAAGACTTCAATTTGATTAGTTTGAAATGAAAATGTCCTGTCGCATTGTGGTCAGTTTCATTGCTCAATGTTTTATCCAGTTGCTCAGTTTTGTGCATTGTGCAAGATAGAGTAAGTCCTCGTTATTTTTCCCCATTGAAAGTCATCCTCTTCCTTAGGAGTATTTATGTCTACCAGGGCTAACCATAAAGAGAGCCTCCCTTTGCCTTAATTTCCTCAGTGACTGTGGGAATCCTGACCAAGGGCCTGAGCTCCAGCACAGCCATGGCTCCAACCATAACCTATGCCTCACTACTTCCTGTTATGGATGCTTACATAAGGCTCGGAAACACAGACATCCAAGGTCGTCCAATTCCAAAAACAGCCAGGACACTTTCTCTGTATTTGGCATCAATGAGAGTTCCAATAGGGTTATTGTTCTGTAACCCAACCTTGCTATTTTCTTATCAAGACATTCCCCAGATTATAGAATTACAGTATGTGCATCACTGTGTATAAGTTGATGACGGCAGGTGGATAAAGCAAGATTTTTTATTAAGATTTGTTTACATGGCTTTAGTCTGACATAGAATGATGGAAAAATTCAGCTTCCAGCAGAAAAAAGTTTGTTTTTTAAACATTGGATATGTCACATTCATCATTCCTAGAAAGGAAAAGGCTACAACGATCTTAGTGCACTGTATGTCTGATGGATTTGATAGATGGGCACCATCCAACAGTGCGCTATGTAGGTCAGTGTGATGGCCTGATGAGCCGTTTTCCCAGTCCGGAAGACCACGGAGGATCCAGAGCGATGGGGGCCAAAACTGGACGAGTGATCCCCAGGGATGTGGCCTTGGTCCTGGGAAATGGTGGTCCAGGATGAGCCTGGAGCATCGCAGCAAAGCCTCGGCAGCACTGTGAACCTCGCTTTCTCCTCTCACACAAGTGGACCGGCTGGTGTGGGGCTTGACATTGAATAATAACGTTTAAGGGGAAAAAGACTCTGGGCCTCTATTCTTCTTCCCAGAGTTTTGGTGGGAAGAATCGATGACTTCCTCTCGTTTGACCTCAGGGACGAGGGAGAGATATGTCTCTTCAGAGGGGTATCTGGTATTAAAATGCCCAATAGAGCGAACTGAACAGTCCTTGTGGGAATGTTTTAGTCTGATTGTATATCACTTGTTTCTCAAAATGTTGAAATAAGGCTTGTGTGTGTGACATGTTGTGTGTATAATATACCTGCTACTCTCTTGAGTGGTCCCTTCACAATAACATTGTCATAACCCTGCTCTCTGATTGGCCCCATCCTTTATTAGGACATTATGATGTCATCATAACATTTCTTTCTGATTGGTCCCTTCATAATGACGTCATACCCCTGCTCTCTGATTGGTCCCTCATTATGACATCATCATAACTCTGCTCTCTGATTAGTCCATCATAAGAACATGACATTATGAAAGGACAAATCAGAGAGCAGGGTTATGACAATGTCATTATGATGCACTAATCAGAAAGCAGAGTTATGATGATGTAATAATAAGGGGCCAATTTTACATTATACACATTGTCTTATACTGTGGCGTTGTTGAATGCTCATTTCTGATTGGCTTGAAGCCATTCGAGAGCTTGCATTATTTCCTTAGAACTCACGGTATTAGCACAGTAGAATTCAATGGCTATAGTTCATTCTTATGTTTTATGTTTGTGCTGCTTTTGAAAGCAAAAGTCGAATTGAAAATATTATTGCCATTGTTGAATTCGATTTTCATAATAGCAAGCTTGGACTGATGGTTTGGTTAGCTAAACTAGCAAGTCTGTTTGTTTGGTTATCAAGGAAACTACTGTAGGTATTTAGTAAACTTGCTATCTACTTCAGTGGATGTTGAACACATTTCTACCTGCAAATGGACACAATTGCCGCTAGAAATGTGTCCATTTGCAGGTAGAAATGTGTTCAACATCCACTGAAGTAGATAGCAAGTTTACTAAATAGCTACAGTAGTTTCCTTGATAACCAAAAAAACAGACTTGCTAGTTTAGCTAACCAAACCATCAATCCTAGCTTGCTACTATGAAAAAATAATAGCCATGGTATAAAAGCGATAATCAACTCGAAACAATGCAACTCCGTGGAGGGTCAGTTCCACTCCGCTAGCGCGACGTGAAACACACCATCCACGGAGTTCATTATGTTCCATAACATGCATAGCCTCTCGTTGATTATCCCTTTCAAAACCCTGCTCTGATTGTTCGTTCATAATGACATCATCATAACCCTGCTTTATGATTTGTACCTTTATTGGGATGTTATCATAAACTATCTGATTGGTCCCTTTATTATGACATCATAACCCTGCTCTTTGATTGGTCCCTTCATAATGCCATCATCATCATCATTATCAGCCTGCTCTGATACACCTCCCATTTCTTGGGTGACTAGCTTTGTATGTGACAACACCAGTATCAGGTCCTACTAGTTTCTTCTCCAGGTTTGTATTTCAACTGGTTTTCACTGTGGAGAAAGAAAGTGCTTATTGCCCTTTTGCTAAATAAAGATCCAGCCTGTCGAACTGAATTTAGGCTCCCAGCTAAAAAAGGGCTGTGCCCAAAGTAATGTGTCATGGGAAAAAAAGACATGGGAAAACAGTGACCATAATTCTGAACGGACAGGCAGGGAATTATGGGAGAACAATTAAACATATTTTCAGTGTAATTTGGAGGAGGAGGAACAGGAAGAAGAAGAAAAAAGACATGACTTATCACAACACCACATTATTGAGCAATCAACACTTGCTCCAATCCATTCATGTTTAAGTCTCATATTTCTCCAATTGGGTTTTGAGATTAGATGATTTCAGTGTGCAGTTAGCAGTATGTGAAATTCCTTGGCTTGGTCCAAAGGAATGCCCTGGTGGGTACAGAGCACTGACATACCAGCCTGATGGCACCACGCTCTGATCCCAGGCAAACCACCGCAATACTGGGCCCACCCTGGTCAGGTCAGCCTCCTCTGCCTCCCTGGTCCTCCACGCCAGGAGAGAAATCACAGGATCAAATCCAGGCCGTGTCCCAGGGGATGGGGGGTAGCATGAATGGTCATTGCCGGTCACACCGACCTCACCACTCTAATTCATATTATGGCATTTCCTGCAGATAAGGTGATAAGGCTGGTATGCCTGGTGCTTATCTCAGATCTTCTCTAGGCTATTTGGAATGTAAGATTATGCAATATGGTGGGATTTTTTATTTATTACCATCTCATGTGAGAGTGTTTGTTTGTTTGCTTTGTTAATTGCCGGTCTCTGCTGCTGGGCTGGTTTGTGGTGAGCGGTTTGGGACTGTAGTGGCCACTGCCATCTCTGGGCGATAGGCCATACCGCCCCCACCCTATGGTTCCTGAGTGCGCTAACCAAGCCTGTGCTGCAAGATTGTACTTGACCCAGATAAGATTCCTTGAATGGCTTTTCACTTTGAGAGAAATATGTTGGGAAATCAGTCAGAAAGACTTACTGTACCTCACAGACATGGATGGCTTTTTCCCCTTCAATTGCTTGAAGCCCAGCAGTGTCCCCAGCCATTGCTGTGTTTGAGGATAATACTCTGTGCTTGCTCCAGACCTGGGTTCAAATACTATATGACATTTTTCAAATTTGTTGAGCGTTTGCTTTAGTTTGGCTGAAGTGCCAGGTGAGTGGGGTTTGCACTTTTGGGGATTTTTCTATTGGTCCAGTAAGCCAGGCAAGCTCAATCAAGCACAAATAAAGTATTTGAAATATTGTAATTATTTCAACCCTGGTCTAGCTGGATGGAATCCAAGTCCCACTTTGGGCTGAATGACTGAGTCTGGCGACAGGGGAGCTCTCTCATCCTGCGTCCTCCCTCAATCTAATCAAGCAATGAGACCAATAATGTGAATTAAAATGTGAGCTAAGATGGCTATCCTCTCACAGAGGTCTCTTTGTGCCTGGTATAGGAATAAGAGGCCCATGGTTAGCATGCATCAAACACAGGAAAGGAACAGGGCCGGGGCAGCCCCCAGAGCAGACCCAGGAGTCTACCCTCCCCAGCTAGCGATTTATAGGGAGTCGGATCACCTTGCTCTAGCAGTTTTCAAAGCACTTTCTTCAGCCATGTGAGCTAGGGCCCCATTTCCTCCTTTCTCTCTGTAGGGAAATGTAAGTGTGCTGGGGAGGAAATGTTGCAAAGACGGAGGGAAGTCACAGAGACAAAGAAAGCAATGTTATTTGTAGACAAGTGGGGCCAGCGCTTTAAAATAAACTTCTCTGAAAATGTTTTACTGGAAACTGCTCGCCACTGATTAACACACCGTGTTTTCAACAGGCTACAGAACAACAGCAATCATCAGTTTGTACAGATCTTTTGTTTGGGACGAGGATACTGTATGTATGACCAGCTGTTGGTCTATCTGCCCCCTGGGCCTGTCTTCCTGTTGGACATCCTGTCCCTGATGAATCAGCCTTTAAAGAGGATGCTGGTGGTCGCAAGGACACACCCCCTCAGCCCAGCACAACCAAATACAGCATCCTTCCCATTCAGAAAGCACCAGCCGACGCTGCTGCTGACAGCAGCTCCCTCACCGGAATCTTTTTTGTTTGTGTTCTCCCTTCCCCTGATCTTTGACCGCACAGACCCGGTCCACTTGTGACAGGCAGCAGCCCACTGCCTATTGGCTCCCACTCAGACCACTTCCCTTCTTCACTGCCTTGAGATGTCTGTGATGTGAAGAGAGGAGAGGCAACCGGAGGGAGAGGAAAGGAACTGACTCAGTGGAGGCTGCTGAGGGGAGGATGGCTCATAATAATGGTTGGAATGGAGCGAATGGAATGGCATCAAACACATGGAAACTGTGTTTGATGTAGTTGATACCGTTGCACTTATTCCGCTCCAGCCATTAGCCATTACCACAAGCCCGTCCTCCCCAATTAGGGTGCCACCAACCTCCTGTGAACTGACTGTAGAGCTGACAGACAGAGCAGCACGGGCCTCGGGCTGGTTACTTACATAACGCAGAGTCCCTCTACCAAGTATGGCATTCACAGGAGCTACTTCACTCGCTCATAGCCTACACACACATCACACTCATGTATACTGTACGTACAGGTTGACATACAAAGATACAGACCCCATCTCAGGCTTGGCAGAGTGCACTCCTCCAGGCATCAGAGGATGAGTTTTGTTCTCTGTTCAGAGGAGAGGATGTGATCTCACCCAGTAAAATCCAACCTATTTCACTAGCTGCTCGTGACTTAATTCAAGCTCCCCCCTTCCTCCCTCTCTCTTTTTTTTATTTAACTAGGCAAGTCAGTTAAGAAAAAATTCTTATTTACAATGACTGCCTAGGAACAGTGGGTTAACTGCCATGTTCAGGGGCAGAACAACAGATTTTTACCTTATCAGCTCGGGGATTGGATCTAGCAACCTTTCGGTTCCTGGCCAAATGCTCTAACCACTAAGCTACCTACCGCCCCACTCACTCCTGAGTGTATGGAAGGGACAGAGTAGGCCAATGTTCTCGGAGAGATGCTGGTTACAAGATAGAGACACAAGCTGATGGACGTCAGCGAGAGAGCTAGAGGGAGAGAGAGATAGAGGGACAGTTGTATATAGGAGGGGCTGAGAGAAGGTTGGATAGAGCCACTGACTCAGGTCTGTGTTCAAGACCAAAGACTGAACCTGGAAGTGCTTACTGTCTCAACATTGTCTTCTTAAATGTTGCCATTGGGTTTTGTATAAGGGCTTTCAGTTTCACTGAGAATCTCTCATTGCACAATGTGGGAAACACCCCTCTTTTTCCTGTTCTGAATGTATAGTTTTTTCCTCTCATTTCTGTCTAGCTCGTCTGAGACTAAATGTAACTGTTTATGCATGTCTGCATAGACTACGTCTGTGTGTCTGTCTATGTTTTCTATGTAAATCTTTTATTATCTTCCCTCAGTCTTCAACAGGACTCAAATTGAAAGGAATGACTTGGGCTGCAGTCAGGCCAACCCACATGCCTTTTGCTCTCTATGGTTTTTATTCTGTGCCAGGTCAGCTTTTCCGCATTCACTGGCTTCTTCATAGGTTCACTTTGCTCTGGAGAAGAACCTTAGGAGTGATGGGAGTATCTTATGTAAAATGCCTGGTACCCTACACATACATAACTCTATTGAGTGTGTTAACCCCATTACCACACACAAACCTTGAAGCTGTGCTAGTCATGTCCATTACCCAATATCTGTAATGCAATTATCTTACCGCATTGGCTCCAAGTACCACTCTACAGCTCTGAGAGAGGTTCTTACCGCATTGGCTCTCAGTACCACTCTACAGCTCTGAGAGAGGTTCTTACCGCATTGGCTCCCAGTACCACTCTACAGCTCTGAGAGAGGTTCTTACCGCATTGGCTCCCAGTACCACTCTACAGCTCTGAGAAGCTCTGAGAGAGGTTCTTACCGCATTGGCTCCAAGTACCACTCTACAGCTCTGAGAGAGGTTCTTACAGCATTGGCTCCAAGTACCACTCTACAGCTCTGAGAAGCTCTGAGAGAGGTTCTTACCGCATTGGCGCCAAGTACCACTCTACAGCTCTGAGAGAGGTTCTTACCGCATTGGCTCCCAGTACCACTCTACAGCACTGAGAGAGGTTCTTACCGCATTGGCTCCCAGTACCACTCTACAGCTCTGAGAAGCTCTGAGAGAGGTTCTTACCGCATTGGCTCCAAGTACCACTCTACAGCTCTGAGAGAGGTTCTTACCGCATTGGCTCCAAGTACCACTCTACAGCACTGAGAAGCTCTGAGAGAGGTTCTTACCGCATTGGCTCCCAGTACCACTCTACAGCACTGAGAAGCTCTGAGAGAGGTTCTTACCGCATTGGCTCCCAGTACCACTCTACAGCACTGAGAGAGGTTCTTACCGCATTGGCTCCAAGGAACCATTCTACAGCTCTGAGAAGCTCTGAGAGAGGTTCTTACCCTCATTGGCTTCCAGTACCACTCTACAGCACTGAGAGAGGTTCTTACCCTCATTGGCTCCCAGTACCACTCTACAGCTCTGAGAAGCTCTGAGAGAGGTTCTTACCCTCATTGGCTCCCAGTACCACTCTACAGCTCTGAGAAGCTCTGAGAGAGGTTCTTACCGCATTGGCTTCCAGTACCATTCTACAGCTCTGAGAGAGGTTCTCACCACTGACTGTTCACACACAGGCATTCCAGCCTGGAATGCTCCTCTCTGCTGCAAATAAACCAAAATAGACTTTGTGCCTCTTCGTGTGCCATCGTGGTGCTCCGAATTGTCCCTGAGGGTCAGACTGTCAGGAAAAACTCTGGGCCCTGGCTATGTGGGCACGCTATAATCAGGTTTGGCACTTAACTGGTACTTCATGGCGGTATTTATTTACCTGTTTCGCTTGTATTACTCACTCGATCACGCATCATTCATAATATAATGACGTTGACCTTCAGGCCAATTTCAGGGATTAGGTAATATCTTTCTCTCCCCCAGGGGTGTGTGTGTGTGTGTGTGTGTGTGTGTGTGTGTGTGTGTGTGTCTCTTTCTCTGACCCTGGTGTCATCCTGTGATCTGCTCTGATCTGGGGGCCTGTAAGTCTCGGAGCCCCTAATGGGTTCAGTGGGCTGGTATGCAGCAGGAATCTTTGGATCAAGGTGATTTCACGCTCCTCCACGTTTTCCCAGGGCTCTGCCCAGTCTCTGTTACCTCTGTGCGACTTGGACTGTGTGATAGTGGCTGACACGTGTTATCATTAGACACATGCACACACAGCAGCACTGAGCAAAGGGAGCTTTATCTGTCTGACACCTCCGTTTCCCCCAAGGTTTGGATTATGGCTGCCTGGTATGAGCATGGCAGCCAGGGTTCCATACGGTCTCCAGCTGAGACTCATGCACACCATAACTGAGTTCGTCAGCTTGTTCCCCCATAGGCCTATATTAATTGCATATCTCTCTGACCTGAAAGTGGAATGCAAACTGAATGCATTCATCCCTTTGTTGTAAAACTAATCCAAATAACCTTGACATTCCCATAGAGACAATTCTCCCTCTCTTTCTGCCATTCTGTTCTCACAAAAACCCCGAAGATGCTGCATATTTCATTTAGTTATTTTTGGTAATGATTGTGAAAGAGGACATATGTGTAATCATCCCAGTAAGATGTTGCTTTTTCAGCTCAATGGTTTTTAGTTCCTCTTTCAACGGTATAGGATATTGTTCTATAAACATTGAGTTAGTTGAACTAAAGAAAAGCTTGCAGTTTAATTTGCTAGATCCCAAGCGCTTGATAATTAACACATTAAGTGCCAATTAAGAATAACCTAGTCATATTCGTTAGCCGTAGTAGAAGCAGTAGCCTGGTTAAATATGACAAACTAAGATATAAGAGATACAGAAACCTCACAATGCTACTGTGATCGATTAGGTTCATGTCTGACATTTCTTTAGCCTAATGTTCGATTTCACTGCATCAGCGCATGTGTGAGACCGGAGTTGGGGTGGGGAGAGGGACAAGTTAAACGAGTGAGGTGGCATTCATCCGGTTCCTGCTTCTAGCAACACAGCAAAAGATAGATTGTACAACAAGCGTTTGCTCTATCACTATAGCCTAACCAACTATTGTGCAGAATGAGATATGCTTGCATCATAGCCTACCCTGCGTTTATTCAGACTTCAATAAGCGGCAAGTAGCCTAAAGCCCAGGGCAGAGAGGAAACAGAGGCTATCGAGAGGCAGGACTACGCTGGAATAAACCCTGCAGTCTCACCCATGCTTCCTCTCGAATAGCCTACTTCTCCAGCCGTTTTACACTGTCCCCACTACTGTTTTGACGTTATTTATTTTTTCTGCAAAGGAAAGAACCGAACCATGGAACTTCTTTGCTTCGAGGACAAAGTCGTGCTTGCCCAAATTGACCCCAACATTCTCTATGACGACAGAGTATTGCAAAGTCTGCTAACCATAGAAGACAGGTTTCTACCGCAATGTTCGTATTTTAAATGTGTCCAGAAGGACATTCAGCCACATATGAGGCGAATGGTTGCAGGATGGATGCACGAGGTTTGTGAGCGTTTTTAGCCTACATGTGCATTGGTCAGGTATAGTGCTGTTTTCAAGGCATTTGTGCATTGGTCAGGAATATTGTTTGAAGGCATATCATGTACTTCTCTCACGCTAATAAGTGTGCTGTGTATAATACGATTTGATTTCTCTAATACAAATGAGCCTACAGGGGTCTATGCGTTGTGTAAGAATGTTGCATGTTGAACATAGGAGCATGTTCTAATAACTCTGTAATACGTTTGTCTATTTATTCAGATGGTTTATTAAAGTTTCATAGCATGGTTGTTTTGATAGCTGGCATGTAGCCGAATTTCTACAATTGAATTCACTGAGAAATGACCCATGCAAGGCGTGTGGTGCCTGGGAAGTTCCAGCAGGCTAGCTAAAGTCATCACCATGCGTTTAAGTTAGCTAAATGTCAATATCTTGGATTGTATTGGTTATGGAATAAGTTAAATTAAAGAAGACAATCTAAGCTTCATTTTCATGTTGAATCTATCCAATTAGTCCATTCTAAATAATTATGACAATTTTTTTGAAAATATTAGTTCCAGTTCTTGCTGTCTCAAAATAGCAAGCACGCACAGGCTTCTTTAGTTTTTGCCATTATAAACTTTAATCGAAGACAAATTACTTTCTAAATTTTCGGGAATGGTTTAGGAACGGCTTATGAACATTACGCATACAATTTTCCTGCTGTAGCTAATTTATTTATATTTGTAATTATTTTTTGAAAATATGACGGACGTGGCGAAATGAGCAGCGTGGGTGTTCGGGCACGACTTCCGCTACAGGCTGTAACGAAAGAGCTCTTTGATATAATTTGATATTGTAGCTTTTAATGCGGATCCACTGACTGAATATCGACAACATAGGTCACAATGGTTTTCCCATCATGCAAATGTTGAAATGGGATATTTTCTTGTTTCTGCAGACATTCATGTAAATATTGATAAAATAATTAAAAATAGTAGGCCTAATATAATAATGTTATCTCCCACCAGGTTTGTGAAGAGGAGAAGAGTGAGGAAGACGTTTTCCCCTTGGCTATTAATTATTTGGACAGATTTTTAGCGGTGGCGCCCACTAGAAAGTGTTATTTGCAGCTTCTAGGAGCTGTATGCATGTTCCTTGCAACAAAGTTAAAGGAGAGTCGTCCATTAACTGCTGAAAAGCTGTGCATGTACACAGACAACTCCATCACACCAAGGGATCTGCTGGTAAGAAACTATTGTTTTTTCTTAATGCATGGAAAACTATGCAATTACTTAAAATATCATACATTCATGTATAGCCCAATAATTGTACAATATTCACGTTTTTTCTTCTGCCATATTTAGTTAAATATGTCAGTGTACAGTTCTGGAGACTGATTCATTCCTTGGCCATACAGTGGGCTTATGCATGCATGAGGAGAGTGCCTGATCAGGTCTGAACTAAAGTGGCCTGCGTTGCCACCTAGTGGCAGTTATCCAGTTTGTCTTGTGGTAGAAGGATTTCAACATTTCCAACATTGTGGATTAATCATTTGTAGGAAGGAACAGTAGTGCATAAATCCACAAAGGCTTATATTAATATCCACTGGTTGAGGAAGTTTATATACATTAGTTTCATAATATCCAACTGTGTTTTCTTGACCACTCTCTGTTAATTGAATGATTGG
Source organism: Salmo salar (assembly GCF_965601325.2). Taxonomy (NCBI): domain Eukaryota; kingdom Metazoa; phylum Chordata; class Actinopteri; order Salmoniformes; family Salmonidae; genus Salmo; species Salmo salar. The sequence continues at coordinate 59,223,069 of NC_138307.1, forward strand.
TCTCAGGGGACTGTTATTCCACAGGGGACCCCCCCCCCCCCATCAACCATTTAAAGTCTGTCAGTCCTTAGTATCAGATAAGACAATCCTCCCTACCATTACATCAATATTTCTACAGTAAATGGCATGTCCCACCCATGTTGCTCTAGTGTCCAAATATGAATCACCATAGGAGAGCTATAGGACTGTGTCCTCTTCTCCTCTGCTGTCCAGCTGCTGGGGTTGCATCATCACACCCTTGTGCTCGAGGTTTCCCTGGAAAAAGTGAATGGAAACTTATAGGTAGAGGCTGGTTCCAGATGTGTTTGTGCTGTCTTTCCAATTCCTAAGGTCACAGTAATGCTAACTCATGCTAGACGGCACAAACAGACCTGGGACCAGGCTAAGAAGAGACGTGGTGAAATTGAGATTCTTTGTCGATGAGCCAATGCTGGTGCATCAGCTGGGAGGGGAATTCAGGGGGTTTCTAGCCAGGGCAGCTGTCCAGGAAGTGAGCGCAGCAGTGACAATAGGACAGACCTCCTCCCTGCACATCTTCAGTCAACATTCTCCACGGGCTTACCATAGGTTAATCGTTTGCATGTGTGGCGCTGCACTGGTAGGAAACGCATATAGATTAATGAAGTCTCGCTGTATGGCTGACGCTTGTCCTGGCCTGCCCCTATAATCTGAGAGAGCCACTCAGAGGGGCCTGTCACTGTCCACACTAACAGAGGGGTTTCAGTAAACATGGGCGTTCCCTGCCACAGCCTCCGTCTCGGGTTGAGCCATCATCTCAAAAGAGGAAACCAGTCGCGGGATCAGTTGAATTTGTCACATTGGCTGTTTTGTTCCATTCCTTTTCCCCTTGGGGTGAGGCTGCTTTTAACATGAAAGCTCCCCGCAGCGTGCTAACCAACACGGGCGGTGCAGACCAAAGACGCTAGCTAAGGCTTGTGACAGGAAGGAAGCAACTGTGGCTGTGATGCTGCTGTCTCTGGCTGGAACCAGTGGCGAGGCTCGACACGTCACATGAAAAGCAATGAGAGAACCGTGCAGAGAGAGAGAGTGTCAAGGAAAATGTTGCTCTGGTGTTGAATGATCTCTCCTCTGAATTGAGACAGACTTGTTGGTATGCATGGTATTTCATGGCAAACAGAAGAGTAACAGGATCAACGATCCTCAAACATCCCCTCAATACCCTATAGTGCAACAGAATAAAACCATGAGTAAAAGTCCCATGATGGCAGTGACTGCTCATTACTGCTTATCACTTATTAACCATTTCACATTATTTTACTTTAATAAAGTATTTCAGTTGTGTATATTACACTTGTTTTATTTGAGGACTATTATTTTATTCCAAGTCATCTCATCTCTATAGAGCCGCAGCCTATTCTGTCTGACAAAAATCACTATTTTAGTAGTTATTCAAAGTAAATAAGGCATATTTTTATGACTGCTGATTACCAACAATCTATTTTCAGGTGGATTCCTCGCGAAGCAACAGCTGCTCTCTATATCACCTCATCGTGCATTTATCTCTCTTCCGGAGCAGGCATAAAATAAACCCAGACCGGACAAGTAGATGCGCAATGGATTATGGTCATTGTAGTTAATTACGTCGCTAAACTATGTAGAAATATTGGCCTGACGATGTGCGCATTGAGCTCACAGAAGATTTAAAAAACATTTCATTCTAATAATTGAACCGACTTCAGTCAATTAGTAGTTTAAAAACCTACATTTTGGTTAATCATTTAGCACTAATACCCTATAAAGTGTCATCAGCTTATAAACCCAGCTCATACATTTGTTGACAGAAAGGCTGAGTAAAGTGGTGAATGCATAATAATGATCCACAGGACATTGCAATTCTGCTCATGCTTTGTTTTCTTCCTTCTGTCTCTGTCCTCTAGGAGTGGGAGTTGGTGGTCCTAGGGAAGTTGAAGTGGAACATGGCGGCAGTCATCCCAAACGACTTTGTGGATCACATCCTACACAGACTGCCCCTGCCCAAAGATAAGCTATCTGTGGTCCGCAAGCACACACAGACATTCATCGCCCTGTGTGCCACAGGTAATAACAGGAAATTGCCTCAGGAGACCTTCTGCTTCCTGATAGGATAGTCTCGCCTTTTTCTCGTTCACAATCTGACATTGTGACTCATCGTTGATTTCACTCATCTGACCCGCTACTCTGCAGTCTAAGGGGAGGGACCACAAACACACATCCATCCAATGGCTGCTCTCCACGTTTCTCTTCCCATCACTGGAACACTTCTCGTAGCGTAATGGGGTCATCTTTACATTAGAACGGCTGCTAAAAGCAGATGCAAGCTGTATCGAGAGCACTTTCAGCATATAAGGCATTAATAGTATAGTTAAAGGAGGCTGGGAGAATCCTCTGTGCGTGTAGTGTTTAGGTTAGCCTCTCCCTGTGATGACAGTGGGTGGATGAGTCTCCTCGCCTGCTGTTTGGCTCCCCTTCCATCTCCTCCTCTGTGGACTAGGATGACTTGGGTGCAGCAGCTGGGTTGCTCTCTCTGCGTAATGTTTGTTGACAGAGGCCCTTCCAGGTTTCATAAGTCAGAACTGGCAGCCGGCAGTCTTCCTTCCTCCCCTAGCCTCTGCTGTGGAGCAGGATGGACTCGGATGCCGCTTCAGACCCTTCCTAAACACTAAGGGTGAATCCCAATGGGTTTGTTTCCTTTGTCCTACTGTATTTTTGTTACCTTTATTTAACTAGGCAAGTCAGTTAAGAACAAATTCTTATTTACAATGGCAGCCTAGGAACAGTGGGTTAACTTCCTTGTTCAGGGGCAGAGCGACAAATTTTTACCTTGTCAGCTCGGGGATTCGATCTAGCAACCTTTCAGTTACTGGTCCAATGCTGTAACCACTAGGCTACATGCCCTACCTCCTATGTCCTTGTTCTGATTGAATGGACTGCAGTAATAAGACAGTCCCATCTAGCTGACCTGTAGGCATCTGCTGCTCTCTTCTGTATATTACATCTTTCACGTCAGACAATTATAGAAGGGAGGAAATGCAACTTAGGAAAAAAGTCCACTTTGATATATTGAGATTTACTGCCATGTGTCTCTTTGATCTGATCTGGCCCATAAGTCCTTGTTTACTACAATATGGTATTCAAGCCATAGGCTCCTTCAATGAGGTTCATGCCCTGTGGCTGTTAAGTGCCATTTTAGTGTTGCATTTTTTATTTGGCCGTGTTTCAGCGGTCTCCCCACTATTCATAAGCAGCCCGTTTATATCACAAGCGCAAAACAGCCACAATAAAAAAAGTCTGCTGTGGTTTAGCAATAATGTAAATGTTTGGGGTTTTATGTGCTGCTCTGAATGTTGTTCTCATGACAGGGGAGCTCTCTGGCCTCTGCACAGCTGGCCTCTTGAGGAGGAGACGAGAGTGGTTGGACTACTCCCTGGGGTTGATCCAAAGCTATCAGTCGCATCCTCTTTCTATAAAGAGAGAGAAGGCCACAGCACATAGACCAGGGTCTGTGCTTGGCTGGACTGTGCTTGGGCTAGAGCTGGAGCTGAAGCTAAACCCAGTCCACTTTAGAGCCGTTTCCTTTCCTCCAGGCCTGCTTCCTCCCTCCCCCGCCAGCCGGCAGGGCTATTGTCGCTGAGGGCTCTGGGCCTGGTTGATGGAGGACAAGAGGGAGTAGTTTCTGGAACTCATTGCTCACTGAGTAGGAGGATTCCTGCTATGTTTTCCTAATCACAGCTGAGGCAGAGTGAGGGAAAACACAGGCTCCACCACGGCCATGTTGGACATGTTAGACTGTGGAAAAGTTGGTTTAAGCTCTTTAAGAACTCATATATTAAGAGATTATGAAGATGTTTGAACGTCTTTAAATGCTCAGCTACTTCATTTGGACTACATCTTGACTTGATTGTGCATCTTGTGTGAATGTGTTAGTCTGTGGGAAAGTACAGTTCAACTCAGTTCGTAACTTATATTGTAGATTTTTCCCCTCTAAATGCTTCCTCACTTCCTTTGGACTACTCCTTGACTTGAATGTGCAACTCTGATTCTGATTTGTCACCCCTTGACTGCTGTGAACTCACTGATGTTGTCTCTTATCCTCAGATTTCAGCTTCGCCATGAACCCCCCCTCCATGATCGCTACGGGCAGCGTGGGGGCGGCCGTCTGCGGCCTGCAGCTGGACCAATCAGACCAGGCCCTGAGTCGAGACCGTCTGACTGACCTGCTGGCCAAGATCACCAACACAGAGGTGGTAAGTAGCGTTTATAGCCTGATCCCAGGTCTGTTTTTAATGTTTGGCCAATTCCTTGTTATGTCAATGAATGACAAGGAGTTAGCGAGACGGCACAAACAGATCTGATATCAGGCTAGCTAAGTGCTACATGGCAGACATTTTAGGAGCATGGCGGGAAACTTTTGAAGAGATGGTGATATCAGTGTTGGCGAGCGTATAGCACAAAATACTTCATGTGTTCCAACATTGGGCACCGACACCCTCTTCGGCTGCCGGTTAGACTTAGCTATTCACCAACGTTCCTGGGCTTGGAGCACAGAGATCTTCCCGGTAAACAAGAGCGATGCTACAGTATGCCTGCAGTAGTCGCACATTGAAGCTATTTACTTTTCATGGAGTCAGAGCCTGTGGGTCTTGGCTCGGGACCTAGACTGCAGCTATAAAGAGCGGAGGCGAGGGAATGTCTTCTTGGAACCCAGGGCCCACATTCTTGTGGTAGGACACAGGCAGGCAGTTCCTTTGCATGGCTCCCACTTTAGCTCTTCTCTTATGCCTAATAGAGGCTCCATCTTTCCAGGGGAAATGGCAGATGAGAAACAAACACAGATTTCCTAACTCCTTACGATGACATGCATTGAGAGCTCTCACACCATATATATTAGTGGAGGCTGGTGGGAGGAGCTATAGGAGGATGGGCTAATTGTAATGGCTGGAATGGAATGAAAGGAACGGTATCAAACACATCAAACATATGGAAACCACATGTTTGACTCTGTCCCATTTATTCCATTCCATCCATTATTATAGCTCCTCCCACCAGCCTCCACTGATACATACACACACACACAGTGCTTTCAGAAAGTATTCAGACCCCTTGCCCTTGACTTCTTCCACATTTTGTTAGGTTACAGCCTTATTCTAAAATTGATTAAAAAAAATATTCCTCATCAATCTGCACAAAATATCCCATAATGACAAAGCAAAAACAGGTTTTTAGAAATGTTTGCTAATTTATATATTTAAAAAAAAAACGGAAATATCACATTTACATAAGTATTCAGACCTTTACTCAGTCCTTTTTAAAGCACCTTTGACAGCGATTACAGCCTAGTGTCTTCTTGGGTATGACGCTACAAGCTTGGCCCACCTGTATTTGGGGAGTTTCTCCCATTCTTCTCTGCAGATCCTCTCAAGCTCTGTCAGGTTGGATGGGGAGCGTTGCTGCACAGCTATTTTCAGGTCTCTCCAGAGATGTTCAATCGGGTTCAAGTCCAGGCTCTGGCTAGGCCACTCAAGGACGTTCTGAGACTTGTCCCGAAGCCACTCCTGCGTTGTCTTGGCTGTGTGCTTAGGGTCATTGTCCTGTTGGAAGGTGAACCTTCGCCCCAGTCTGCGGTCCTGAGCACTCTGGAGCAGGTTTTCATCAAGGATCTCTCTGTACTTTGCTCCATTCATCTTTGCCTTGATCCTGACTAGTCTCACAGTCCCTGCCACTGAAAAACATCCCCACAGCATGATGCTGCCACCACCATGCTTCACTGTAGGGATGGTGCAAGGTTTCCTCCAAACGTGACGCTTGGCATTCAAGCTAAAGAGTTGACGCTTGGTTTCATCAGACCAGAGAGTCTTGTTTCTCATGGTCTGAGAGTGTTTAGGTGCCTTTTGGAAAACTCCAAGCATGCTGTCATGTGGCTTTTACTGAGGAGTGGCTTCCATCTGGCCACTCTAGCATAAAGGCCTGATAGGTGGAGTGCTGCAGAGATGGTTGTCCTTCTGGAAGGTTCTCCAATCTCCACAGAGGAACTCTAGAGCTCTGTCAGAGTATCCATTGGGTTCTTGGTCACCTCCCTGACCAAGGCCCTTCTCCCCCGATTGCTCAGTTTGGCCGGGCGGTTAGCTCTAGGAAGAGTCTTGGTGGTTCCAAACTTCTTCCATTTAAGAATGATGGAGGCCACTGTGTTCTTGCGGACCTTCAATGCTGCAGAATTGTTTTGGTAACCTTCCCCAGGTCTGTACCTCAACACAATCCTGTCTCAGAACTCTACAGACAATTCCTTTGATCTCATGGCTTGGTTTTTGCTCTGTAATGCACTGTTAACTGTGGGACCTTTATATAGACAGGTTTGTGCCTTTCTAAATCATGTCCAATCAATTGAATGTACCACAGGTGGAATCCAATCAAATTGTAGAAACATCTAAAGGATGATCAATGGAAACAGGATGCACCTGAGCTCAATTTTGAGTGTCATAGCAAAGGGTCTGAATACTTATCTAGATAACCTGTTTTCGCTTCGTCATTATGGGGTATTGTGTGTAGAATGCTGAGGATTTGTATTTATTTAATCCATTGTAGAATAAGGCTGTAACGTAACAAAATGTGGAAAAAGTCAAGGGGTCTGAATACTTTCTGATGGCACTGTATATGTATATATTCTGTAATGTGAAAATCTATAATTTTACGTCACAGATTAAATCACTGTTTTGTTGTCTAAGATATTTCTTTATTACTGTAAGTCTGCGCTCTCGGCTTACACAAAGGAACCTGAGGCCAGTTCAGCAGCACACAGGGACTCAGGGGCCACAGTCAGTCTAAGACTAGGAACAACCCAGCAGCTCTCGATTGACCTGTGGTTATTATGTGGCCATGGCAACGCTGGCGCTCAGACTGCGGCCCATTTACGTTTTAGTTATCCGTAAGTTTCAAAGGAATGTTGGCCTCTTTGCGAGCTGTGTTCACTCTTTAGGGCCCGCGCTTTCGGCTCCGTAGAGTCAGACCTCCCACGAGAGGACGCACGGAATCAGAGAAATTACTTTTGAGATTCACCCGCTGTGTCCTGAGTGATGAGAAATGTTTCTTTGGTCTCAGGGCTGCTGTGTTCCTCTCAACCCAATGGGCCTTGGTCAAACATGTTGCACTATAAAGGGACTATGTAACCATTTGGAAGTCCAGCCCATTATTGAATTTAGGACTATTAGGAATGTTCTACCCACACCTCACCTGTGTTTAGGAGGATTCAAGGGCCCAATGAGTCACCACTCTCTGCCTGGTGTCTGTGTGCGCTGGTACCCATTGTTCTAGTGACTGACTGGTCGTGAAACAGGCACAACCACTTATCACAAGACTCATAATACCCTCCCGGTATGGCCTGCCATGCATGTGACCAAAGCTGTTCCAATAACAGTCAATGTCGATTGTGTAAATGCATGACAGCGTTAACTGTTCGTCCACAGGTGTCTGGGGTCAATCAAGAGTGTGTGTGTGTGTGTGTGTGTGTGTGTGTGTACAGCACCTAAAGTAGAGGTGTGAGTGTGTTGATGTCTCTGTGTCTGTTGCAGGACTGTCTGAAGGCGTGTCAGGAGCAGATAGAGAGGGTGTTGGCCAGTAGCCTGCAGCAGGAGCAACAGCAGCAGAGGCAGATGGCCGAAGGCAGGCCGGGCAGCAAGGCCATGGAGCAGCAAGACCAATCCAGAACCCCAACAGACGTATCCAGCACCCCAACAGACGTACGCGACGTCAACCTATGAGCTTACCACCACCATCTACAAGAGTGACGCCCACCAGCGAGCTCCCACCAATTACGTCGCTCTGTCAATCTATGGGATCTAACAACATTCGCAATGTCAAGCAATGAGCTGCCAGCACATACGCCAAGTCAACCAATGAACTCCCACCACTAAATGCCATACCAACCTACGAGTTCCCACCCTTGTTAAGTCAACCTGTGAGGTCCCACAAAGTTTGGGATGGCAATCTATGAGCTATCAACAGCATCATGCTGGAATTATCAACTGATAAGAACTTTTACAAACAATATAGAGAATAGGTTTAAAAAATTAAATGGGTGGCTCCCATCTATATTTAGCTGGTCACATATTGACATATGTGCCATATTAAATTAAACAAGCTTTTTTTAGACCCAATGTATTTGAAAACTTGATAGTGCCTTAGGTTTGCAGAAAGGAAACCTGAATAGATTTGCATCATTGAATTATTAAATATAAAAATATTAGTTTTTTTTACTTGATAAAAATACAAAATAGTTTTTCACTAAAAAAAGCTAGCAAAAACATTGTTATTCATATTATTGTATTCTAATTGTTATTCTAGATATTATCATTATTTCAATATAATTTAGTTTTATGATTATTATAATAATTGTTAATCATTAGTAAGCATTTATCAATTTCACAGTGGGTGGGTGTTTCCCTCAATTTCAAATACAGAAAGCCCCTGTAGTACTGTGTGCATTACATTAAGTACTGGTTTGGTTCTGCACAGTGTTCATACACCTTTATTTAGGAGAAGCTAATGTACAGAACGAAGAGAGCTGCATCTCCTGCCTGCTAAACTGTGCATCTGTAGCACTGCTTCCTATTTATGCTCTTATATGCTGGCCAGGGGAGGGCTGGGCCCACTCACACAGAACACAAAGAGAGCGAGAGGGGGTAGAGAGACACAGGTAAGGAGTCCTGAGGGCTTGTATATACTGCCCCCTAAGGGTGAGAGCGAGGACAGAACAGCTATCAGCTGTTAAGGTCTTGATTTCATTGCCAAGTTAATACCAAGCCAATATTTACTTTTCTAATTGAACAAAGCTATTTTTGTTATGTTATTGGGTTGTGTGCTCTGAGAAACTCCTGCATGTTATTAGAAAATGATTGAGAATCATATATATATACCTTTTATACCAGGGAGCACTGTTTAAGTCTGTCAGTAAATTTGGTGTGAAAGCATGTTTTTGTTCTGGATCAGCCAAAGCCAATGCTAGGGAAAAGGAGACTGCATGTTGGAGGGATGGTCTTAGTGTGGAGATGAGAATGAAACTACAGTTGTTTGTTAGTGTCAGCTGGATTGTTTAAAAAGTTTTGTAGAGTTGGAGTGTATGGAACATTTTAGAGCAGTGAAAGTTTGGCAAAAGTGGAGTAGCCTATTGGAGAGTGAGAGGCGATGGCAAAAAAGGGAGGTTTTGAGAATGGAACTAGAGACGGCACGATTGGTGCCATGAAATGAAGGACTGTGAACAGTTCAAATGAGGGGGAAATGGATGAAGACATGGTAGGGAGCTCTCGTGGCACACCAGAACAAGCCTGTTCTTGATTGGAAGGCCTGCAGGCGGTTGTCATTCTGATAGTTCAAGAGTTGATCACGAGGGAGCAGTTTGGTGTGATGGCACATTTCCTGGAAGGGCCTCCTGTTAAATCCAACTAGATATTTAAGTCATGGTCAAAGACTTGGATCAACCTAAATGCACTTTTAAAAACATGTTCCTTAAAAGCTGAAGGGAATGGTGATCAAATGGGGTAGGTGGGTTTTCTAATGTTTCATTTTTTTTAAAATGATTTTTATTTTATTTTAAGTTATTTGATATTCTCTGGGCTGGATTCCCACTTAGGGTGATGCACAAGGACTAGAAAGAATTTCCTGACCAATGAGTAGGATAAGGGTTTACCAACATGGAACCAAATCAATTGCAATGCAAACCTAGGAAAGCTTTAAAAATCACATCTAGACTTGATTCTTTGATTACATCCATTTAACTTGAATTTTATTTTTGCCTGCTTCATATCCAAATCAATATGATGGTCCTAAGAAAGGATTACACAATGTTTTTTCTGGTTCATAGTTTTTTTTGTATTTTGTTTTGCTCCACAGTTCAACTTGTCTTTCAGAAGAAAGAAGAAAGAAAAAAATAACATACCGACTTTAAACCTATAGGCAGAAAACTTTGCTCTTTACTTTTGGCATCCACGTTCACCAATGCAGGAAGTACTTAAAACCTATTTACTTTTTCTCATGAAACGCAATTTGCTATAAACTGAGAAAAGATATGGGTAAGCATTTAAAGTTTTGTTTGTGTTAATTACTTAAATTAATTTCTAAGTGATGAAAGCCAAAATGCATCTGTTTATCTTTATCTTTTTCTTGCTGCTATTAAGCTTTTTGTTTTTCAATCTTAGAATTGTGATATTCACTTGAGTGTGCTGCTAAATTATGAATTTTAAAGTATCCTATTGTTTCCTTGCTTTTTTCCTTGCTGTATGTAAACTGGAGAGCGGTAAAGTGGGACACGTCTTCGACTGGAAGTACCTTCTGCAGTTTTCTCAAATAGCATGTTTTACTCTTTCCATTTATCTGGTGTTCTGTCGTTTCCTTGCTGCATTCTACCATTGAAATGGTGTTGTACCTCAGGTTCATTGGACAATACCTCACAACTCAGCAGTTTTTCAGTGACTTAGTGGAATCAAATCTGACTCTGATGCGTTTTGGTAGGTTCTAGATTTTTTTTCCTGGATGAGAGGCAGGAGATTCATGTGGCACCTCCTCTCTTCAGACAACAGTAGTTCCTTGTCATCCATCAAATTACACTGATCTGTCATTGGCCAAGTAAAGGACCATATACTAGGTATTTCATATCATACCTAGTGCTAAATAAGAGATGGCTATATAAAATGTATTTGGAAAACAAAAATATATATTTTATCTTATTTTTCCTACTTCAACTTAATTAGCACATTTAGGATCAGTGTATTGAATTAAGTGGAATGCATTTTGTGAGGTACCCATTTAGTGAATTTTTTTTATATGATCAAAAAATGTTTGTGTGTAAACCTTCAGTGTGGAAAACTGTGGGATTCCAGTTTGTTTTGACCCCCACCACTGCCAACCACATGTACCTCAGAAGTGTCTGATCCACAACTTCTGTTCAATAAATTTGACCCACAAAAAAGAGCGAAGCATCTTTACTGGCTAGTAGTGTACTTCTGTTCTGTGCTGGTTAAGGGAAGGTTAACCTCGTCCCCATGCTCAAATTGCTGGTGCATAGAGAGCCAGCTGGTGGATGAGATTAAGGGAAGGTGAAATGTGTAGAGTGATTGTGTTGGTGGTGGTGTACTGTGCAGTCAAGTAACTATGCAGGCCCATATGAAGGTAAGTTAAAGCTTGAAGTTGCTAAATGGCTTCTCATTTGATTGAAGATATGCTGCACCAAAAGGCTATTTTGTGTCTGCAGCTATAGGCTTATCTGACCAAGTGGTTGTGGGTTCAAACTTCTTATGGGGTGGGATCCGTACGCCCGGACCAGAGACTCCTTCAAACGTTCTTCTTTGTAATTTTGACATCGAGAGTTGCAGAAACGCGCACACACAAGATGATATTTGAACCTACAAATTCTTGGCTGCATGGTATTGTTTAAACTGTAGAGCCACATACCTTTTCACACTTCTTACAATTCTCTTTGTATATTTTACATAGAGTTTTGGAAATGTACACTAAAGCACAAGTTGTTTGGGTATTATATCTTCTCACTAACAATTGCGGTATTGAATCATCAGAGGTGACATACTAGTAATGAGTTACTACTATATAGCAACTTTCTTTTAGATGATCAAATATACAGAGTGGTAAACAACCTATAATGTTGAAGAAAATATATCCAAATCAAATTGAATAGGCTACATTTATCACATACCATTACACACCAATGGCTGGTAGACAGGCAATCCAATTCGGATAATTTTTCCACAAATTCAGCCCCCCCCCCCCCAAATAGCTGTAGTTCATTGACAGATGTATTGCTTTTTTAATGCTTTGCCTATTCTCTCTGGAATTACATACAAAACTGTTATCTTCACCTCACAAAAGGCATTTAGTGTTCATGAAATTATTATTCTAGACAATGTTCTAAGAATTGTTCAATTGTTCAAAGAATTGTGTTTGATCAGGGAACAATCTTAAGAGTTACATTTGTATTTCTTGTTAACTACAACATTTATTATTCATTTCTCACCTTCTGCAATGCCATTGGTCTGTTAGAATAGACCTCGTGACGTTTTACGTTACGTCCACGTGTCATAGAACTAGGAAGAAACCCGTAAACATTGAGCAAGAAAGGAGGCAGAAAAACTTTTGGCTTAGCCTAAAATGCTTACATTTAGCTTGACCGTTGTTAGACAGTAAGTAAATACCACCACCTTTCTGTTTTGTGTGCTGTATGTATAATATATTTCCTAAAATGTACGTAGGCTTCTGCATTCTTGACAACCCTATTGAACCACTTCAAAGCACAGCTGTCAGTTGCCGACAATATTAGCTAGGAAGCGTGTTGCCTATTCAAATGTGTCATCTAACATTATTATTCTGTGCCAAAGTGGCTGCCTAGCTAAATCCATAGGTTTCTTATTCTGCCACCATATCGAAGCAGTGTCACCCTGAGTGTCCTCTCTCCATAGACTTTATATCTGGTCTATCTCCCATGCAACCTCCTTGAAAGACATGCAAGTGATCAAAGCTATTAACGTTAACTTTTAAGCTATTTGTGCACCTCTAGAATTTATCTGATACTCTGTATCCTCAGAAAAATGCTGTGCATGTAATTTTCTAAATGATTATCTTCTCAATTTCACAGTGGGGAGACACAATACAACAAGGAGAAGTTGCTACAAGGTATGTTGTCATTTGTAAACATTCCAACCTTGACCAGTAATGACCTAACCTCGGGAATCCTGTGTGATTTAAAAACAAAGGCTGTAAGAACCAGCTATAAACCTTTCCTTGTTGTTCATGTATCAACTAGTAGAATCAAAGTTATTGATACTCATCTGTTTCCATGTTCACTTGAGGGGGAATGTCAAAAGTATGGTCATTCACACAAACACTGACTAATACAGTTGAAGTCAGAGGTTTACATACACTTAAGGTTGGAGTCATTAAAACTCATTTTTCAGCGACTCCACAAATTTCTTGTTAACAAACTATTGTTTTGGCAAGTCTGTTAGGACATCTACTTTGTGCATGACACAAGTAATTCTTCCACCAATTGTTTACAGACAGATTATTTCCATTATAATTCACTGTATCACAATTCCAGTGGGTCAGAAGTTTACATACACTAAGTTGACTGTTCCTTTAAACAGCTTGGAAAATTCCAGAAAATGATGTCATGGCTTTAGAAGCTTCTAATAGGCTAATTGACATTATTTTAGTCAATTGGAGGTGTACCTGTGGATGTATTTCAAGTCCTACCTTCAAACTCAGTGCTTCTTTGCTTGACATCATGGGAAAATCAAAAGAAATCAGCCAATACCTCAGAAAAAAAATGGTAGACCTCCACAATTCTGGTTCATCCTTGGGAGCAATTTCCAAACGCCTGAAGGTACCACGCTCATCTGTACAAACAATAGTACGCAAGTATGAACACCATGGGACCACGCAGCCGTCATACCACTCAGGACTTTGGTGTCGAAAAGTGCAAATCAAGACCAGAACAACAGCAAAGGACCTTGTGAAGATGCTTGAGGAAACGCATACAAAAGTATCTGTATCCA